>NC_142053.1:132549636-132880469 GCF_982192425.1 Myodes glareolus | reverse complement strand
TTCATGTATTATGGGAACCTAGTTTGAATCGTGATTTGAGTATTATAAAAAGAGCACTGGCTTTGCAATAAAGTATGCAGTTGTATCTCCTACTCTGCATCCCCTGTATCCTGATTTCTGCGGCACTACCCAGGATCATCCATAACCAAGGAGATTGGGGAAGGTTCCCCTACAGTAACTGTCAGCAATTGAGGCAATGGCAGTTTCTTGGCACACATAATTGGCTTTTGTCACTAAGAGATCAGACTCCACACAGAGTTTCTTTGATGTTCATCATCTTCACTGGAATACATTGGTGCTGCCAAGAAAAGACGTGTTTCACTGTAATGAAAAGTATAAGTTACTAAAACATCTTAGTTGCCATATTTTGAAATGTTTGAAGAATACCTATCTGAAATATATCTTTGTATATCTAGAAAAACTAACTGATATGACTTTAAGTTTGATTATTTCAGATGATTAAGTCTGCAAATTTCTATTTAATTATATATTACATTTTTAATTGAGCTGTATAAACACAATATAACAAAAGCTCGACACTAGTAGCTTATGAAACCACTTGTTCTGAGCAGAATTGGTAAAGTGACACCTCTTTTCTTTCTTTCTCTCTTTCTTTCATTCATTCTTTCTTTCTTTATAAAAATTTTCGCTTTCTCCCCTCCTCCCAATCCCCTCCCATTCCCCCCACTTCCTCTCCTCCTCCCTCTCCAGTCCTAAGAGCAGTCAGGGTTTCCTGCCCTGTGGGAAGTTCAAGGTCCTCCCTCCTCCCTCCAGGTCTAGGAAGGTGAGCATCCAAACAGACTAGGATCCCAAAAAGCCAGAAAATGCGGAAGAAACAAGACCCAGTGCCATTGTCAATGGCTTCTCAGTCAGCCCCCATGTCAGCCACATTCAGAGACTCCGGTTTGATCACATGCTCGTTCAGTCCCAGTCCAGCTGGCCTTGGTGAACTCTCATTAGATCAGTCCCCATGTATCAGTGGGTGAACGCACCCCACGCGGTCCTGACATCCTTTTTCATGTTCTCCCTCCTTCTGCTCCTCATTTGGACCTTGGGGGCTCAGTCCAGTTCTCCAATGTGGGTCTCCGTCTCTATCTCCATTCATCATTGGATGAGGGTTCCCTCTGATCCTGCCTTCCTTGCTCACGTTCTCCCTCCATCTGCTTCTCATTTGGACTTAGGGAGTTAAGTCCAGTGTTCCAATGTGTGTCTCTGTCTCTATCTCCATTCATCGCCAGATGAAGGTTCTATGGTGATATGCAAAATATTCATCAGTATGGATATGGACCAAGGCCGGTTCAGGCACCCTCTCCTCTGCTGCCCAGGAAACAATCTGGGGACCTCTCCTTGGGCCTGAGAACCCCTCCAGCATCAAGTCTCATGCAAACCCTAAAATGACTCCCTTAGTTTAGATATATACCTTCCCGCTCCCATAATCATCCTTCCTCCCTCTCCCCATCCCATTCCCCCAAGCTATCCCCAATCCTCCCCCTCTCTCTTCTCTCTAGCCCTCTCCCAATACTTCCACCCCTCCATCCCCCGTGCACCCAAGTTTGCCTGGCAATCTTGTCTACTTCCAATATCCAGGAGGATAACTATGATTTTCTTCAGGTTCACCCTCTTATTTAGCTTTTCTAGAATCACGAATTATAGACTCAAAGACATTTAACTATGGCTAGAATCCACTTATGAGTGAGTGCATGCCATATTCCTCTTATTGGGTCTGGGTTACCTCACTCAGTAAAGCGTTTTCTATTTCCATCCATTTGCATGCAAAATTCAAGATGTCATTGTTTTTTCCCGCTGAGTAAAACTCTAAAGTGTATGTGTTCCACACCTTCTTTAACCATTCTTCTATTGAGGGACACCTAGGTTGTTTCCATGTTCTGGCTATTACAAATAGTGCAACAATGAACATAGTTGAAAAAATGCTTTTGTAGTATGATAGGGCATCTCTTGGGTATATTCCCAAGAGTGGAATGCTGGGTCCTGAGAGAGGTTGACTCCCAGTTTCCTGAGAAAGCGCCACACTGATTTCCACAGTGGCTGCACAAGTTTTCATTCCCACCAACAATGGATGAG
The DNA here is from genome assembly GCF_982192425.1 of Myodes glareolus. Lineage (NCBI taxonomy): Eukaryota > Metazoa > Chordata > Mammalia > Rodentia > Cricetidae > Myodes > Myodes glareolus. The sequence continues at coordinate 132,878,387 of NC_142053.1, read as the reverse complement.
TGTTCCCCTCACCCCACATCCTCTCCAGCATAGGCTATCATTGGTGTTTTTGACTTTAGTTATTCTGATAGGTGTAAGATGGTATCTCAAAGTTGTTTTGATTTGCATTTCCCTGATCGCTAAGGAGGTTGAGCATGACCTTAAGTGTCCTTTGGCCATTCGAAGTTCATCTGTTGTGAATTCTCTGTTCAGATCAGTACCCCATTGTTAATTGGGTTATTTAGAGTTTTAGTGTCTAGTTTCTTGAGTTCTTTGTATATTTTGGACATCAGACCTTTGTCTGTTGAAGGGTTGGTGAAGATCTTCTCCCAGTTAGAAGATAGCCTTTTTGTCTTACTGACAGTGTCCTTTGCTTTACAGAAGCTTCTCAGTTTCACAAGGTCCCATTTATTCATTGATTCTCTTATTGTCTGTGCTACTGGGGTTCTACCTAGGAAGTGGGCTCCTGTGCCTATGTCTTGAAGACTACTTCCCACTTTCTCTTCTATCAGGTTCAAAGTGGTCAGATTAATGTTGATGTCTTTAATCCATTTGGATTTGATTTTTGTGCATAGTGATAGATATGGATCTACTTTCATTCTTCTACAGGTTGACATCCAGTTATGCCACCACCATTTGTTAAAGATGCTTTCCTTCTTCCATTGTATACCTTTAGCTCCCTTGTCGAAAATTAGGTGTTCATAGGTTTGTGGGTTAATATCCGGGTCTTCTATTTGATTCCATATGTCGACTTCTCTGTTCTTATGCCAATACCAAGCTGTTTTCAATACTGTAGCTCTGTAATAGAGTTTGAAGTCAGGGATGATAATGCCTCCAGAAGTTCCTTTATTGTATAAGATTGTTTTGGCTATCCTGGATTTTTTGTTTTGCCATATAAACTTGATTATTGTTCTCTCAAGGTCTGTGAAGAAGTTTGATGGGATTTTGATGGGGATTGCATTGAATCTATAGATTGCTTTTGGTAAAATTGCCATTTTTCACTATGTTGATCCTCCCGATCCAAGAGCAAGGGAGATCTTTCCATTTTCTGGTATCCTCCTCAATTTCTTTCTTCAAAGACCTAACGTTCTTGTCAAATAGGTCTTTCACTTCCTTGGTTAGAGTTACCCCAAGGTATTTTATGCTATTTGTGGCTATCGTGAAAAGTTATGTTTCTCTGATTTCCCTCTCTGCTTCTTTATCCTTTGTGTATAGGAGGGCAACCAATTTTTTGGAGTTGATCTTGTATCCTGCCACATTACTAAAAGTGTTTATCATCTGTAGGAGTTCTTTGATAGAGTTTTTGAGGTCACTTATGTACACTATCATATCATCTGCAAATAATGAAAGTTTAACTTCATCCTTTCCAATTTGAATCCCCTTGATCCCCTCATGTTGTCTTATTGCTATTGCTAGAACTTCAAGCACTATATTGAAGAGGTATGGAGAGAGTGGACAGCCTTGTCGTGTTCCTGATTTTCGTGGAATAGCTTTGAGTTTCTCTCCATTCAATTTGATGTTAGCTGTCGGCTTGCTGTAAATAGCTTTTATTATATTTAGGTATGATCCTTGTATCCCCAATCTCCCCAACACCTTTATCATAAAGAGGTGTTGAATTTTGTCAAATACTTTTTCAGCATCCAGTGAAATGATCATATGGTTTTTTTCTTTCAGTTTATTTATATGATTGATTACATTGATAGATTTGCGTATGTTGAACCAGCCCTGCATTTCTGGGATGAAGCCTACTTGATCATAGTGGATAATTTCTCTAATGTGCTCTTGGATTCTGTTTGCCAGCATTTTATTGAGAATTTTCGCAACGATGTTCATGATTGAGATTGGCCTGTAATTCTCTTTCTTGGTTGGGTCTTTGTGTGGTTTTAGTATCAGAGTAACTGTAGCTTCATAAAAGGAGTTTGGCAATGACGCTTCTGTTTCTATATTGTGAAATACATTAAAGAGTATAGGTATTAGCTCTTCCTGGAAGTTCTGGTAGAATTCTACATGGAAACCATCTGGTCCTGGGCTTTTTTTGGAAGTGAGATTTTTGATAACAGCTTCTAATTCTTCGCGATTAACAGGTCTGTTTAGATTGTTCTCATGGTCTTGGTTCAACTTTGGTATATGATATTTATCTAAAAAAGTGTCCATTTCTTTTACATTTTCCAATTTTGTGGCATACATGCTTTTGTAGTAAGATCTAATGATTCTCTGAATTTCCTCTGTGTCTGTGGTTATGTCCCCCTTTCCATTTCTGATCTTATTAATTTGCATGTTCTCTCTCTACCGTTTGATTAGTTTGGATAGGGGTTTGTCGATCTTGTTGATTTTCTCCAAGAACCAGTTTTTTGTTTCATTGATTCTTTGGAGTGCTTTCTGTGTTACTATTTTGTTGATTTCAGCCCGCAGTCTGATTATTTCCAGTCTTCTGCTCCTCCTGGGTGAATCTGCTTCTTTTTTTCTAGAGCTTTCAAGTGTTTTGTTAAGTCTCCAATGTGTGCTTTCTCCGCTTTCTTGAATTGGGCACTTAGTGCTATGAACTTTCCTCTTAGCACTGCTTTCATAGTGTCCCATAGGTTTGAGTATGTTGTGTCTTTGTTTTCATTGAATTCAAGGAAGACTTTAATTTCTTTCTTTATTTCTTCCTTGACCCAGGGGTGATTCAGTAGTTGACTATTCAACTTCCATTAGTTTGTTGGCTTCCTGGGTTAGAATTGTTGTTGAATTCTAACTTTAATCCATGGTGATCTGACAAGACACAGGTGGTTACTAATATTTTTTTGTATCTGTGGAAGTTTGCTTTGTTACCGAGTATGTGGTCAATTTTTGAGAACGTTCCATGAGCTGCAGAGCAGAAGGTATATTCTTTCCTATTTGGGTGGAGTGTTCTATAGATGTCTGTTAAGTCCATTTGATTCAATACCCCCAATAATTCTCTTATTTCTCTGTTTGCTTCCTGCCTGATTGACCTGTCCATTGGTGAGAGAGGTGTGTTGAAGTCTCCTACTATTAGTGTGTGTGGTTTGATGACTGCCTTGAGTTCTAGAAGTGTCTCTTTCTACATAAGTGGGTACCTTTATATTAGGGACATAGATATTCAGGATTAAGACTTCGTCCTGATGAATTGTTCCTGTTATGAGTATGAAATGTCTATCTCCATCTCTTCTGATTGATTTTAGTTTGAAGTCAATTTTGTTATATATTAGAATGGCCACACCCGCTTGTTTCTTAGGACCGTTTGCTTGGAAAACCTTTTCCCAACCCTTTACTCTGAGTAGGTGTCTGTCTTTGTGGTTGAGGTGTGATTCTTGTAAACAGCAGAATGTTGGATCCTGTTTTCGTATCCAGTCTCTAAGTCTGTGCCTTTTTATAGGTGAATTGAGTCCATTGATGTTAAGTGATATTAATGACAAGTGGTTGTTGACTCTGATTATTTTCTTTTCTTTTTTTTTCTTTTTTTTTGGTGGGGGTAGTAGAGTGTGTTTGTTTCCCTTCTTTGAGTTTTGCTTGTGAAGGGTCGCTAGATGTCTGAGTTATTGTAGGCAGTATTGAGAATGTTGAATTCCTTGGATTGTGATTTTTCCTTCTAATACTTTCTGGAAGGCTGGATTTGTGGCTACGTACTGTTTAAATTTGTTTTTATCCTGAAATATTTTGTTTTCCCCGTTGATAGTGAACGATAGCTTGACTGGGTATAGTAGTCTGGGTTTGCATCCATGGTCTCTTAGTTTCTGCAGTACCTCTATCCAGGACCTTCTGGCTCTCATGGTTTCCATAGAGAAGTCCAGTGTAAGTCTGATAGGTTTACCTTTATAAGTTACTTGACCTTTTTCCTTTGTAGCTCTTAATATTCTTTCTTTCATCTGAATGTTTTGTGTTTTGATTATTATATGGCGAGGGGATTTTTTTTTGATCCAGTCTATTCGGTGTTCTATATGCTTCTTGAACCTTCATAGGAATATCGTTCTTTAGGATGGGAAAGTTTTCTTCTATAATTTTATTGAATATATTTTCTGGACCTTTGATCTGCAATTCTTCTCCTTCTTCTATCCCTATTATTCTTAGATTTGGTTTTTTATTGTGTCCCACATTTCCTGAATGTTTTGTGATGAGATTTTGTTGGATTTGCTGTTTTCTTTGGTCAGAGCGTTTATTTTCTGTATGGTGTCTTCAGAGTCTGAGATTTGTACTTCTGTCTCTTGTGTTATATTGGTTAGGCTTGTTTCTGAAGTCTCTGTTCATTTACTTAGATTTTCCACAGCCAGCTGGGACTCGGTTTGTGTTTTCTTCATTGCCTCCATTTCAGTTTTCAAATCTTGAACTGTTTCCATTACCTGTTTGATTGTTTTTTCTTGGTTTCCCAGGGTTTCATTTATGGATTTACTCATTTCTTCAAACTTTTTGTTATATGTCTCTTCCATTTTTTACTCATTTCTTCAATGACAAAAATTGGGGTTCAACCTGAAGTTCAAAAAAGCAAAAAAGCCAGACATTGGCTCTTACCTCTGTCTCAATCCAAAATCCTGTCTCCAGGAGTCTCAGAATGAGACTGTGTGTGAGATCTGCCTCCCTGTGCCCCCCTTTTATAATCCTCTCTAGTACTGGGTTTAAGGGCATGCACCACTACCACCTGGTTTCTATGGCAAACTAGCATGGCTACTGGGATTAAGAGTATGTGTCATTGTGGTTACAGGTATTACAGTTGTGTGTCACCATTGCCTGGTCTGTAAGGCTGGCCAGTATAGCTGTTTTACTTTTCTGATCTTGGGGTAAGCATTATTTATTAAAATATAAATGAAATGCCACTACACTCTGAGATATATACCAAATTAAAATTGAGCAGTTAGATCTCCAAAGAGCCTGTGTATAAATGGAGGTTTCTCTGTCCTTCTCCTGTCCCACAGCCAATTCTAAATCACTCAGAAGCTTAATATTAATTATAAACCATTTGGCCAATAATTCAGTGTGGAGGCCCAAAAATGTGAGCCTATTTCCATCCTGCCTGGAGGTCAGAGAGTTTTGGCTAGCTCAAAGTTGTTGGCAACAAGTATGGCTACACACCCTGACTTAGGGTGTGATTACTAGGTGTTTTGAAAATTAAGATGGTCCACACAGATAGATTGACTCCATCCTGACCAAATGTCAGAGAATTCAAGCATACTTCTGCTCCTTCTTTTGAGTTAGGAGGTTTGACCTAGAAAGTGGCTACCTTCAGGATGCTTGGTCTAGGGTGGGCTCACTGCCTAAACAACAAAATGCTTTTCTCAAGAATTAATGACTTGATGTCTCAAAGTATTGACACAAGTAAGTGCTCTAGTTGTTCTTTGTATCATGTTAAAACAGTCTTTTGTCTTCTTCCCCCTGTTGTATTGGGGTATAATGGTATATAGATAATTAAACATGGGCAGACTCAGAAGTCAGAATTCAGCATTCAGGAGTTGCCCTCCCAGCAGTATCTTATGTCTTCATGATTCTTGCTTGGCTCTGTTCATCCTACCTACCTTTTCTAAGTCTCATGACCCTAACCTGCAACATACAAACCTGCCATGGCTAGGACTGCAGCAGTAGTCATTCTAGGTCCTGACAGTTCAGGCTTATTACTAACTAGCTCTTACATTTAAATTAACTCATTTCTAATAATTTATATATTGCCATGTGGCCATCTCTTTTATTGTTCCACTGGTATATTGTTTCTTGGGAGGCTGCTGGCATCTCTGTATCTCTACCTTTTTCTCCTGTATCTCTGCTTGGAATTTCTGCCTGGCTCTATCCTGCCTTACCATAGTTCAAAACAACTTCTTTATTATACAATGAGAAGAATAAATATCCACAGCATATAGAAGGGTTATCCCACAGCATTTACAATTTTCTGTCTAATTAAAAAGGAAGATTTTAACTTTAACATAGAAAATTACAAACAATAAAAGTTATTAAGTAGGATTTACAGTTACTAGTGATTTGTATTTAGTCTATTTGTATTTGACAAAATTAAAGAAAATATTTAATTATCTGCCCTATCTTAGTGAGTTTAAAGTTTTATATCTAATCCAACTTTTTATCATAACTAAGAAAAACTATAATGATAACTATAAAGTCTTCAACTCCATTGGAGGCCGGGGAAGGAAATATTACCTGAGTAAGCAGGAAGTGGAAGAAAGTGACTCCCAAAAAGTGTGAGAAATGACAGAAACAGTTGGCTGCCTGGACAGTCACCCAAAGTTCCTCTGTAACATTGGGGCATCCATCTTTGACCTATAGGCCTAGCATATCTGACAGACTTTTCTGTGAAGGTTAGCAGTCGCCTTTCTTGGGTCCTCCTTGTCCAGTGTAGAGAGTTACTGTCAGCAATTGAGGCAATGGCAGTTTCTTTGCACACATGGTTAGCTTTTGTTATAAAGAGAACAGACTCCACACAGAGTTTCTTTGATGTTCATCATCTTCACTGGAATACATTGGTGCAGCCAAGAGTAGGCGTGTCTCACTATCATGAAAATGAAGTTACTAAAATATCTTAAATGCCACATTTTATATGTCTTTGAAATGTCTGAAGAATACCTATCTGAAATAAATCTTTGTATATCTAGAAAAACTAACTGGTTATGACTTTAAGATTGATTATTATAGATGACTAACTCTGAAGATTTCTATTTAACTATATGTTACATTTTTATTGATCTGTATAAACACAATATCTTAAGCAAGATTAGAAATATACATTTAGTATCACAAAATTAAACTTAATTTTATTCCATAAACTAAAATCCATACCGATGTAAAATATTTTGAGATTAACAATTGCTTTTCAGACTAAGGTATATTTATAATCTACCCTTTCCCCCATTTCCATATCATATCACCCTTTCTTCTTTTAGAAAGGGATTGACTATGATCAAAAACAATTTGTAACCAACCCTCTAAAATGAAAGCAAACGTTTGTAAACAACAAATTGGGAATTTGGGCATAGTTCTCTAGACTACTTCCTCCTGATGGTTGGACATCCATCTTTGAGGGACCTAGAAAGAATTTAAGATAATTGTTAATTTTTGACTGGAATAGTCTCTGAGGTCAGATCATCTCAGCAGCCCTGAAATTGTTTTAGATGATGGGGAAATCCTGTGGGATAACCCGTTTGTCTCAGGTGAATATGTTTTATTCCCATTGGTTAAAAATAGTTGATTTGGCTTATAGCAAGGCAGGATGGAACCAAGCAGAAAAGCAAAACTGAAACTGAAAGAGAAGAATAGGGCCAAGTCTGGGCAGAAACCAGAGTGCTATAGAGCAGGAAGATGTACTAGACCACAGGTAAAGCCACAAGTCATGTGACAACACACAGATGAATAGAAATGGGTTAATTTAAATGGTAAAAAGTAGCTAGTAATAAGCCTTAGCTAATAGATCAAACAGTTTGTAATCAATATTAAGCTTCTGTGTGATTATTTTGGGACTGGGCAGCCTGGTAACAAAAGCACTGCCTCTGTTTATTCCTGGATAGACCAGCCAAGTGCTTTTTGCCTTTCTTGTGGCTTCAGTTATCCTCAAACCTCAATATCGGACTTTTATGTAAAAAATTCTTTCTTGGAGAATTACAGGCCAATCTCACTCATGAACATCGACGCGAAAATTCTCAATAAAATCCTGGCAAACCGAATCCAGGAACACATTAGAAAAATTATCCATTATGATCAAGTAGGCTTCATCCCAGAGATGCAGGGCTGGTTCAACATACACAAATCTATCAATGTAATCCATCATATAAATAAACTGAAAGAAAAAAACCATATGATCATTTCATTGGATGCTGAAAAAGCATTTGACAAAATTCAACACCCATTTATGATAAAGGTGTTGGAGAGACTGGGGATACAAGGATCATACCTAAATATAATAAAAGCAATATACAGCAAGCCGACAGCTAACATCAAATTGAATGGAGAGAAACTCAAAGCTATTCCACGAAAATCAGGAACACGACAAGGCTGTCCACTCTCTCCATACCTCTTCAATATAGTGCTTGAAGTTCTAGCAATAGCAATAAGACAACATAAGGAGATCAAGGGGATTCGAATTGGAAAGGATGAAGTTAAACTTTCGTTATTTGCTGACGATATGATAGTGTACATAAGTGACCCCAAAAACTCTACCAAAGAACTCCTACAGCTGATAAACACCTTTAGTAACGTGGCAGGATACAAGATCAACTCCAAAAAATCAGTGGCCCTCCTATACACAAAGGATAAAGAAGCTGAGAGGGAAATCAGAGAAACATCACCTTTCACGATAGCCACAAATAGCATAAAATATCTTGGGGTTACTCTAACCAAGGAAGTGAAAGACCTATTTGACAAGAACTTTAAGTCTTTGAAGAAAGAAATTGAGGAGGATACCAGAAAATGGAAAGATCTCCCTTGTTCTTGGATTGGGAGGATCAACATAGTAAAAATGGCAATTCTACCAAAAGCAATCTATAGATTCAATGCAATCCCCATCAAAATCCCATCAAACTTCTTCACAGACCTTGAGAAAAATATAATCAAGTTTATATGGCAAAACAAAAAACCCAGGATAGCCAAAACAATCTTATACAATAAAGGAACTTCAGGAGGCATTACCATTCCTGACTTCAAACTCTATTACAGAGCTACAGTATTGAAAACAGCTTGGTATTGGCATAAGAACAGAGAAATCGACCTTTGGAATCGAATAGAAGACCCGGATATTAACCCACAAACCTATGAGCACCTAATTTTTGACAAGGGAGCTAAAGGTATACAATGGAAGAAGGAAAGCATCTTTAACAAATGGTGGTGGCATAACTGGGTGTCAACCTGTAGAAGGATGAAAGTAGATCCATACCTATCACCATGCACAAAACTCAGGTCCAAATGGATTAAAGACATCAACATTAATCCGTCCACTTTGAACCTGATAGAAGAGAAAGTGGGAAGTAGTCTACAAGATATAGGCACGGGAGGCCTCTTCCTAAGCAGGACCCCAGCTGCACAGACAATAAGAGAAACAATGAATAAATGGGATCTACTGAAACTGAGAAGCTTCTGTAAAGCAAAGGACACTGTCAGTAAGACAAAAAGGCTGCCTTCTGACTGGGAGAAGATCTTCACCAACCCCTCATCAGACAAAGGTCTGATGTCCAAAATATACAAAGAACTCAAGAAACTAGGCACTAAAACTCTAATTAACCCAATTAAAAAATGGGGTACTGATCTGAACAGAGAATTCACAACAGATGAACTTCGAATGGCCAGAAGACACTTAAGGTCATGCTCAACCTCCTTAGCAATCAGGGAAATGCAAATCAAAACAACTTTGAGATACCATCTTACACCTGTCAGAATAGCTAAACTCAAAAACACCAACGATAGCCTATGCTGGAGAGGATGTGGGGTGAGGGGAACACTCATCCATTGTTGGTGGGAATGCAAACTCGTGCAGCCACTGTGGAAATCAGTGTGGCGCTTTCTCAGGAAACTGGGAGTCAACCTCCCTCAGGACCCAGCAATTCCACTCTTGGGAATATACCCTAAAGATTCCCTAACATACTACAAAAGCATTTGTTCTACTATGTTCATAGCAGCACTATTTGTAATAGCCAGAACCTGGAAACAGCCTAGGTGCCCCTCAATAGAAGAATGGTTAAAAAAGTTGTGGAACATATACACATTAGAGTTTTACTCAGCAGTAAAAAATAATGACATCTTGAATTTTGCATGCAAATGGATGGAAATAGAAAACGCTTTACTGAGTGAGGTAAGCCAGACCCAAAAAGAGGAACACGGTATGTATTCACTCATAAGTGGATTCTAACCATAATTAAAGGTCTTTGAGCCTATTATGCGTGATCCTAGAGAAGCTAAAAAAGAAGATGAACCTGATGAAGATTATTTAGCTATCCACCAGGAGGTAGGAAATAGACAAGAGTCCCAGGTAACCTCGGGTGCATGGGGGGTGGGAGGGTTGCTGGAAGGGGAGAGGGTTAGAGAGAAGGGAGTAGGGGAGGAATGGGGAAAGCTCGGTGGCCTGGGATGGGGGGGGAGGGAGGAAGGATGAATATGGGATCAGAGAAGAATATATTTCAACTAAGGAAGTCATTTTAGGGTTTACAGGAGACTTGATTATATATGGGATCCCAGGTCCAAGGAGAGATCCCCCAGATTGTTCTCTGGACAGAGGAGAGGGTGCCTGATTCGGCCATGGCCCATAACCATACTGATGTATATTTTGCTTATCACCATAGATCCTTCATCTGGCGAAGGACGGCGATACAGTCGGAGACCCACATTGGAGCACCGGACTGAGCCCCCCGAGGTCCAAATGAGGAACAGAAGGAGGAAGAATATGAAAAACGAAATCAGGACTGCGAGGGATGCTATCACCCACTGATACAAGGGAACGGATCTAATGAGAGTTTACCAAGGCCAGTTGGACTGGGTCTGAACGAGGACGCGATCTAACCAGATTCTCGGAATTTGGCCGGATTCTCTGAATGTGGCTGGCCCGAAGTCTTTCTGAAAAGCCATTGACTATAATACTGGGACCGGTTTCCTCTGCATATACTGGATTTTGGGGATCCAGTCTGTTTGGACACTCACCTTCCTGGACCTGGAGGGAGGGGGGAGGAACTTGAACTTCCCACAGGGCAGGAAACCCTGACTGCCCTAAGGGACGAAGAGGGAGGAGGAGAGGGAGTGGGGGAAGTGGGAGGGTGTTGGGAAGAGGGGCAGAAATGGAAACTTTTATATTTAATAAAATTTACTTTAAAAAAAGTATAGAAAAAAAATTCTTTCTGGGAGTTCTGTCATGGAACCCCTAGAATATAACTATCTGATGGTTAAAAGACTTCCAGGTTTGCCTATTTCAGAGGGAAACACTTCTTGTCTAGCTTAAAAAATTTCAGTATCAACCAAATGTCCTGAGATTTCCTCAGTCTAGGTTAATACCAATTACCCTCAGTCTGAGGGACTAATTTTGGCACATTCTCTGTGATAAAGCTCCAATCTTCAATTTTCCAGGGACCCCCAAAGTGTGTTATCAAAACTGTTCCCAAAGACTTCAGTTTTGAGAGCCACCAGATTGATAGATCTTGAAACACTCCACAATCATTTGGCATGAGTCTGGCTTGGCAGAATCAGAGATCTTAACTCTATGCTACAATTCTTTTGCAAACAGCTAAGTAGCAGTATTGAAATCCATTTCATTTAATAGATCTATTTCTCTTCCTTATAGTGGAGACAGAGAACTGAGGAAGCCCAACCTCCCATTGAATTTGCAGCCATCATCTCAACGCTTTTCCCTCAGAACAGGAGTATACACACACACACACACACACACACACACACACACACACACACACACACACTACATACACATGGAGTCAGACTCTGCAACACAACACTGTAGTGTAAGTTATCTAATAGCCTGGCTTAGGAGAATCCTTTAGCCCAGCGTTTCCCTGTTCACTTACTATCATAGATCTTGTCCCTGCCTTGCTCTTTTGCTCTCCCTCTCTTGCTCTCTCTCTCAACAGAAAAAAATCAAATTACACAACTCTTGAAGATGAATAGAAGTTTCAATATGCACCCAGAAAGCCATGCAATTTCTAGTGTTGATTAATTTTTTACATAACCCATTAAAATTTCATTGATAAAGATTAAAATTGTTGGGGGTTGACTGAAGCAGTGACTGAAATGAGATGACAGGCGAGATAAATATCTCAGATTGTCTTTCACACAAGGAATCATCTATATTTTAGGGAGTACCCAAAGGGGAGGAGGCCACAGCAAAGGATAATGGCAGGAGCAATGTGGGAAAGTATAATGATGTGCACTATGAATGCGTCATAGTGAATGCCAGCCTTTGGGTGTTAACTCTAGAAAGTTCATTCAAAACAATAGGTTTGGTAAAACAAAATGCTTCATTGAATAAAAAGGAAAGTATTTTGTTTAAAATAGAAATATTTCAGGGTAGAAGGCAGAATCATAAAAAACTGAAGAAGACACAACAGGAATAGAGTGCTTCTAAGCTCAATGCATCTTCGTTCCTGCAAATTGTGCACGGTTTCCCTGTGCTACGAATGAGCAAGAAGAGTGACAGTTAGCTCGACACTAGTAGCTTATGAAACCTCTGGATCCGAACAGAAATGGTAAAGTGACACCTTTTCTAATACCTCATGCAGTGTTCTCAGTGGGATCAGGTGTGATGCTGCACCTGGCACCACGCTCTTTGACACCTACATCCGTGTTGCACAGTCATGCCTTCTTATTCCCTGACATCATTTCTGCACACCGTCCTGGTCTAGCAGTGTTTTCTCCCCTCTGTTTGTTCTTTTATTTACTCTCCACACAGGCTGATGTGCAAAGATTTATATTTCATAGGATCTCTGCCCTTCACAGACCCTGTGGATTCCTTTATTGCTTTTCTTCCCCAAATCTTCTTTGATTCACACCCCTAGTTATGTGAACATACTTTCAGCTTTTGTGAATCTCACACTGGAACAAGGATAAAGTCAGAAGCTTCAGTTCAGGACTCATTTACTGCACCCCTTATTCTTCTAAACGTCTGGGGTCCTCTTTATTTAGTAGAAATGAAATATCATACCTCAGATGTGAGGATGCACATTAAAGATGCACAAACAAGAACTACAGATAACGGATCATTCCACACTTTGTCTGGAAGGGAAGGGCTCACCAGGTTCTATTGTTTCCAGGGAGTGTATAGCAGTTAATAGTTCCTTGGTAAGGGGCAAAGAATGTCTCATTCCTCTCTAAGGACCTTTTACTCAAGGAGTGGGGAAGATTTTCTTTAGTGTTGTAGCCACTGGTTACTTGCACAGCCATATAAATAACCCTTCACCTAGGCTCTCTTAGGAATCCCTGATCAAAACATTGGTTCCCCTTAAAGAAATCAATATGAAAGTAGAAAGGAGAAATGAGTGAGATATAAAAGTGCATCATTATGAGTTGGAGGCAGTGAAGAGAGCATAATGTGAAGTGAATGACATAAAATACTTTATATTCAATGTGAAAATGCCATAATGAAACTCAACAAATATAAGCAATATATGCTGGAAAACTTTAGAAACAGAAAATGCATGAGAAGATGCTTTGTAATTTCTAGAGCACTGTAGAAACACACCTGATATGTACCCTTAATATTTAAAGGATGTGGAAGGAAGCAGCATGGGAAGGAGATGACCCAAAGAGAGTGACAGGTCCACATGGCTCAGGAAGGGCGCAGGGGGTGCCTGCACTTCTGATGGAAACCAGGGTAACCTGGAATATGTCATGTTTACTCGGTGTCATTTATATAGCATTGCCTTCACAAAATCTCGCTAAATGAAATACAGATGGGAGTATGTTCTAGTGAGGGAAGAGATGACAAATCCATACATAGCAGTAGCGGTGGGGCAGAAGCTCATAGCTGGACTGACCTTTGAACAGTATAGCTGCTATTCTAAATCTGTTATCCTCTCTGAGCGAGAGCTATCAGACAGAGCACAGAGAAGGCCTGTGGCCATGAGCCTGGAACCAGCGCTCTGCTTGTCTGATGAAATGGGGGTGAACATTTCTTTCCTGAACCACTCCTCATTTGGCAACCTTTCTCCACATCAGGACCCAAGTGGAGACGTGAGAGCACCACAAACCACAAGTTGCAAAACAGAGAGCTCTCCTAACATTTTCAGAGGACAGAAACCATGAAGAAAGTGACTACAGCTGTACATGAACCCTCAACATCTCTCCCTGACCCTTAAAAATATACTTTTCTTCTATATTGTGGTGATTGGTTCCCCCCAAATCATTGATTACTCTAATTCTTTGAAGTGCAACGTTGAAGCTTTCTCTGGATAATAGGATTATGTTGTGGATAATAGGAATTGTCCTTACCCAGGATGATCTGGGCTCCCAAAGCCAAGGTCAGCTCTCAATGTGTAGGCAGCACAGAGGCCCGGTGAGGCTGCCTCTGTGGTCTGAGCAGACGGTTGTGTTAGGATGCTGGCTGTGCTATGAAGCAAAAGGAGAATGTGAAAGAATAGAGACCTGGCAAAGCTGCCTCTGTGGTCTGAGCAGAGGGTTTTCTCAGGATTCTGGCTCTGCTATGGGGCAGAAGGAGAATGTGAAGCCTTGGTAGGGCAGGAGCAAGAGCTGAAGACTGTGTGAGTAGCAGTGGGAATTCATTAGCATTTCTTGTCTTTCTCTTGTTTCTTCAGCCTCAGACAGAAAGGAGGTTGATGATGAGAAGAATGTAGCGGTCATTCCGGATCATAAGTAAAGCCCTGGGATCTTGAATATCAACGTTACAGTAAATGAAATGAATAATTCCCACAGTAAGGCATTAAGGGTTATTGTTCTTCCTGTGTGCCAAGCACACTCTCAAACCTGCTTCTCTGTTCTCTTTGGACTCATTTAATTTTCTCTTACTGATATGTGTGTGTTGTTCTGCACATGTTTAAGCCAAGTGTAATTGCATGTGGGGTCAGGTGAGCACATACAGAGTCCATAAGATGGCCCTGGAGTCCTCAGAGATGATGGGGTTTCAGCTGGTTGGGAGCTGTCTGCTGGAAATGATGGGTTCCCACTCAGGTCCTCTGGAAAGGCAGAAAGCACTTTGCACTGCTGAGTCATCTCTGCAGCTCTCCAAACCTGGCTCTGACAATGTGAAAAAAAAAATGTGTTAGTGCTGTTTGTTCTCATTGCAAATACATCAGAATTGTTCTGTGTTTACATCGTAGGCGTTGCTCTCACCGTTTGCAGAACACTCTACCGAGTGGCGAGTGCCCTATTGACATTTCTTTTCAGGCTTGCTTTAAAACATTCTGTTCCTACTGGTCTGACTCTGCGTCATGCACTCCCTGAACAATCATTTGTGTGGGCTAGACTGTGCAATTGCCCTTCTGCCTTGAACTCTGCCAGCATTATGCTTTCTCTGTGGTAAGGAGCCTCTCGGATTCTTTTCCTTACCGTGTGACAACGATGTTAGTCATCCATTTTTCAGTGAACAAGGCTTACCTGTAAAGCATGTTGCTATCTGTTTTCTTGAGCCTATCTTAGAACTCATATCCTATGACTCATTTTCTGTATTGACGTTCATTACCCTTCTCTTGTCCAAATGTAGACATGGCTACTTTGTAATTTCAGATAATTTCATATGCACTTCCATGCACACACACAGACACACACAGACACACACACACACACACACACACAGAGAGAGAGAGAGAGAGAGAGATCCACTTTCTGCAGGTATGGGCACTCTTCCTCCACTAGAAAGGCATCTGGGTCAGCCCTTCTTGCTGTGTTTACTAGTTAGCACTTGCTGCGCAGAAGAAACTCCCATCCTTCACTGACCCTGGTGACAATTAGCTCGATCTCATGCTTAGGACATGATTATATGGAAACACTTTTCTAAGTGCATGCGACTTCTTCCAAAAAGATTAACAGAGAAACGATAGCATGTGTGAGATACACCAAAGAGTCTGGGGAAGTCAGGTATGGCCTGGTCTTACACATGGCACGGTGGTCACCAGAACCAGAAACCAGATCTATTTCCAGAGTCTTCTGGGCATAAAAAGATTCTACATCTCTTTCTTTTAAGAGACATCACAGAGACCGCCGCTGAGCCACCCGAGTCGGAGGAGGGAGAGACCAGTGAGAAAATGATGACCATGGTTTCTGAGGCTGTGGTGACCACGGGGTCCCCCAGGGGGGCTGACCCGTAGTCCCCAGGCCCAGGCAAAGCCTCCCAAGCCCACGGCCGCTCCAGTCCTGCCTCCTGTGCAGCCCTGACTGCTGCCAGCTTCAGTGCTCCTGCCACTGGAGGGCGGGGACTTGTCAGTGTCTCTGCTCATCCCTGGCTGGGAGGTGTGGGTCAGCATAGATGACAGACTAGTCCTGTCGTTCCGCCTCTGGGGAGAAGCTCTTCTCCAGGGTCCACAGGGACCTGTCTAAAAGAGACCACGAACCTATGGTGCAATAGCCCTACTTTTGGTGGGAAAAATATACAGCCAGTCTGGTGGAGCAGTTTGGGCCCCATGGGATCCCTGTGATAGTATTTCCCAAAAGGGAATATATGAATAAACCGGACGCCATGCAGCTCCAAAGTAACACATTCCAAGAAGGGATACAAGTCAAGCGAGAAGTGACTCTTGCTGTTCCTGGTAACCTTTCTCCAGGCCCTCCTCCTGAGCACCTGTGGACTTCCAAGCCACCGCCTCTCTTCCATGAAGGGGCACCTTATCCCCCATATATATAAGCAATCAATACCCCAGCCACCTCCTCAGAAAATTAAGCGACCCTAAAGAAAAATGGACAGGGAAGAACCCACTTCAATAATGAATGCGATTAAACTATGGCCCTGGCAAGTCCTGTGTGATAAGTGTAAAACAGTGTTACTGCAGAAAAGAAGGAAATCAGGAAAGGAAGCAGTGACTCTTCTAGGTATGAAGATAAAAACCGGAGAAATGACAGTGTAGCTTCTGTGAACAAAAAACTGAAAACTGACCATAAAGTGGATGGGAAAAAACAAAACGAAAGCCAGAGAAGAAACGCTGTGGTGAGGGTTTCCAGTGTTGCTCACAGCTCAGGCAAACACCAAGAAAGTGCTCCAGAGCAAGAACATGGATCACGCAAAAGCTCGGAAGTGCTGAAATTGCCAAAGAAAAGGTACAGAGGAAGCAGAGTGAAACCTCTACTTCCAAAAACAATCACCCGGAAGTCCATTTCACAGGGTGCTATCAGAATCCTGGCTCAGGTTCCCTCCCTCCTCAAGTGCCTTTAAAACCACAAAGGTAGAGGAATGAAGAAAATGAGTCTTCTCTGAAGACAGGGCAGGAGTAAATCCGGAGTGGCGAGCTGGCCCCTAAGCCGCAGTCTCGCTGTACCCGCAACTGCTCAGCAGCACAAAGGCATTAACAGACTGCTGGTTTCTAGGATGTGTGCCACTTTGACAGAGCAAGAGCGTCAGGACTGGCTAAGATGGGAGTTTGCAGCAGCACCAAGAAGTAAATGCTAAAGCAGTGGCTTAACCAGTCATCTGTACAGGGCGCTGGCAGAGTAGACTGAACGGAAGAAAAGGTATTAGGGAATATTTCTATGTATAAAAGAGACAAGCTGCTGCAATCAACTATGCGTGAGGTGAGGAGAAAAGTGGTGTGAACACAACATGCAGGATGCACTCAGTGCGTGTGATGCGGAAGAACCACTCAGGAGAGCTTCTTCTGAATGTGAACAGTAGTTTGGACAGGCCTACCAGGCATGGGATGGAACAGAAATGTGGAACTGGTTTGCATACTTAACCTTTGTGCTTTCTCCAAGGATTATGTTTATCAGCTCAGAAGTGAGCAGAGGTGTGTTTAAATGGTGCTCCTGTGAAACAGCAAGGGCCACAAGTGCTAAGGCTGCTGTTTCCTTCAGGTGCCCATGGAAACAAGAGGAAGACGATCTGACATCCTGCTGAAAGGATGTCTAAGTGCCCCGTCCCACCCACAAGTAAAAGGTGATCTTCTCTTTCTTTTAATGAAACAGGGCTGTATTATCTTGAATATACGTTTGCTTGTTAGAGCATGTTAAGATGTATTTATTTGCCACTAGTATTTAACGTTTTGTGCACATTTTCATAACGACATTCTTACCTTTTCATATTTTGACTCCCAAGTTGGTAGGCTAGTGTTGACCTTGGAATAAATCATACATTCCCAAGAACTAGCTCATCATTCTCCTGAGCTGGACAGGCTTTGATTATCGCCTCTCCCCCACTGAGTGGTTCTGTTGAGAAAGGGTGCCAGCATCAGTGTTGATCTGGACCTCTTTCCACAGCAGGAAGCCCCTACTTCTCAGTGCAGGAAGTTCTCGCAGGTGTCAGGGAAGACTTGGCCCTGGGGGACAAGTGTCAGAAACAGATTCTTGAAAGCAGCCTAAACGTTTGGTGCATGGAACATGAATTCTTAATAGAGAACACAGATTTTCCTTGTCTTTGCTTACATACATATTGTGAAAATCCTTATTTTTTGCTTAATAAATGGAGAACACAGCTGGGCGGTGATGGCACACACCTTTAATCCCAGCACCCAGTGGGCAGGGCAGGCTGATCTCTGTGAGTTCGAGGCCAGCCTGGTCTGCAAGAGCTAGTTCCAGGACAGGCTCCAAAGCTACTAAGAAACCCTGTCTCGAAATTCCAACAAACAAACAAACAAACAAACAAAAAATTGAGAATACATGAGAAAATCAGATGGACCTATTAATACTAAATTTTTAAAGCATTTTATATTTGATGGTGCTGTAACTTTAATAATAAAACTGAAGATTTTTAATGACAATGCTGATTTATTTTTTAAATCAAAAATATAACACCATATTGATTACTTACCACAAAAAGAAAAAAAGCCAAAAGTAAAGAAACTAACTCAAAAAATTCATTCAAAGACACACAACAGATGAGTGAGCACTTGGCTTAAGAGTTCACTTTCTGTGATCTTTCTGTGTGGGTGAGATTACCCAACAGCCCTTTGCTCAGGATTATTGCTCTGGGTGGGATTTTTAGATTGTTTAGTATACCTGACTGTGATTTGCTATATAACTCAAGAAGAAAGGCCAGGTAGTCTGGAGTCTAGTGAGCCTAATTCAGATCCTAACACACCGCAAGTGCTGGCAAGTCCTGACTGCACTTTACAAGTGATCTCTTTGGATCTACATCATGACGTCATCTCATCACATGGGCTCAGGAACTATATCAGCAGGGCGCTGTGGGAAGACTTGAAGCACAGCTCCAGGCTCTGGGGTCAGTCTGGTCTTAGACTCCACACTAGCAGTAACTTAATGTTCACTCAGGAATCAGGTGTCTCCCAAGCCATGTGACATATGCATGGATTGTATCTATAAACATTTGAGCTTTAGAAATCTTTATTTGTAGAGTGATGAAATTGACCAAAAAGTAATATTAAGAAGGCAAAAGCACTGGGAGAGATAAGGTTTTAACCTACATATTTTTTTCCTCATGACAAATCCTTAAAGGCATTTTATTACAAACTAGATTATCATTAAATAAACCACTTGTAGGTATTTAAATCTATTCCTACCATGTTACAACTTCATTTTTATTGCTTTGGAGTTGCTTAAAACTTAATCTCTGCTTCATGCTACCTTGTCTTTATTTCAAATCCTCACAGGCCTATTTCATTTGTAGACTTGAATGACACATTGTTCTCACCTTCCATCTGCTCAGAGTTAAATGTTAAAGAATGTTGTATAACGTTATCCAATCTTTTATTATTTAAAAAAATAAACATCACTGAACATTTAACATTTTGACTTTCCCTAGTGCTTCTCTGTGAGCATAAGTGTCTCTGTGCCGCTAATAGTTCTTGATTCATTTCCTTTGAGATACAGTATAGCTATCATGTTAAGCTGACAGAAAAACCTTGATCAGAAAGGACACGCCTACTCCAAGCTCTTAAGTAGTCTTGGGCTACAGTCTAACGCTGTAGTGTGCTGCTCTATGTGTGTATTTTTGTGATGTGTTCTTAGGTAAAAAGAGTATGCGGTGATTGCCACAGGTGGAATGGTCTCCCTGATTTTGATGGTTAAGGTACAGGATAGATGGCTTACCTGCACTGGAGGGGGGGGGGGGAGGGTGACTTTTCTAATTTTAGTCAATTGTTGGGATGTTACTGGTCTAATTTAAAAAGTGCCAGAAAGAGGAGAGATGGAATCTACAAGTCTACAGGACCAGCTGTCACTCAGGTGGAGGAGTGTGGATGTCTTAATATGTGTGAATCTGGGGCTCTCCAAACTCAATTCATTGGGAAATTTTGAGGAAATTGACATTAAGAGGTCTCTGGAGAAGCCAGGTATGGCCTAGCCCTTCCTCTGAAGACTGTGGCTTTATCCAAGAGCAGATAGTTAACAGAAGGTATTTGGCATTACCTCAGATTGAAGAAATCTCAAGGCATCTGGAAGATTTTGAAGCATGTGAAGATGAGAGGGGTATTGTTTACATTTGAAGTAATGATAGAGCAGTCTCTCACATCTAAGAATGTGGTCCATAGAGACTCTGGCCCTTCCAACTGCCCACATTTAAGTTGCCCAGATTGTCCCTCAGAAAGAACACACACTAGACTTGAAAGGATGAGAGAGTTTTTATTTTTACCAGAATGTGACCAAGTGTCTTGATTCAGCTACCCATGAAGGATCGACCAACCAGAGTAGTCAGTGTCCTCCAACTGCTCAGGAAAGTGGGTGCTGCAATGGAAGGAAGAATGGGTGTGCACTAATACAAAGTTATATGACAGGAGGTACTTGGCAAAGGGCATGTAGTTACTCAAGGTCCATCCATAAGTAGCATCTTTGATTTCTCTGGCTCTGACTACTCCAGAATCTGTTGATCTTTTGAAATACATGTTCCCATATTGCACACGTGCAATTGATATGTTGATGTGTGTGCATATGTGCATGAATGTGTGTTCATATGGAGACCAGAGACCTACTTTGGTCGTTTTTCTTATATTTTGAGACCGAGTCTCTCACTGAATGTTACACTCACATCCTACGTGGACTGGCTGGCCCAAGAATGCTGGGAATCAGCCTCTCTCCCACAGCTTTCCTACATGTTAGGATTAAAGAGTTTTGCAACTACAGCAGCTTTTTTTTTCTGTGTCTCCTGGAAATCCCTAATGAGGTCTTCATCATTGAACAGAAATCCTTTCACTAACTAGCTGTCTCTCCAGCCTCCCTGTTATCTCTGCATCAGTCTTCCAATCCTCTGGCACGAGTGCCACATTATAACACACTGTGTACTATTTCATCAATTTTAAATTCCTTGAAGCAATAATTGAATTTTCCAACCTCTCAAGATACATGTGGATTCTTGCTATGGTTTGTGGGAGAGTTCATCTAGATTGCCAGAATATCAGAAAAATCTAGGGTATAAGACTCTGGGCTTGTCAATGACTGATCCTTTATGCTCAATTAGTCCCTGAGCATGTCTGTAAGGGATTATTCAGATGAAGTTACTAGATAGGGAAGTCTGCCTACTGTGAGCTGCACCAATGCATGGACTGCTTGCATGTGATCTGGACAGAGAGAAAAAGCAGAAAGCCAGCTGAGCATTGACCATTCCCTCCTTCCTGATGAACATCACTCAAGACATGCGAGCAAACAGTGAATGCTTGCTTTATCAGTTGAGAGTTTGTCATTTTAGAGCTATGTGGTGATTCATCAGTGTGTTATATGTATGCTTCTCTAACGACAGTGATGATGCTAAGCATGTTTTCATGGGCTTTATTTCATCCTCCACCCTGTGTTTCTGCTTCACATGTTGCTTTGGCTATTCTACATGTTTTGAATTTAAATATGAATTTCAGAATCAGCTTCTCAGTTTCTACCAAACATCTTGTTAGTATTCTCAATGATATTTCATTGAATCTGTGGATAAATTTGGGCAAAGTCAACATCTTTAACAACCTCACCTGTGCTAAGCTTCAAACAAATCATATCTCTCAATTTCCCAATATCTCATTTCATTTTACTTTTATTGCACATGTCCTTTTCATTACTTGTTAAATGTGTATTTGTGTGCAATGTTGGCTTTAATATTCAATTGGTAACTGAGTAAACACAGGAATATTTTGCTTTCCTGAGCCAATGGTGGGTCCTAAAGTAGAGTGAGGGATATATCTGATGCATTTCACAGAGGTAGGAGTACCGTATTGCAGCACAAATAATAAAAACCCAGAACAGATATGGGATTTAAGATGAAAGATCAGAGAAGCAAAGCAGCCAAGCCACAAGACAGTTCTTATCTCTATGAAATCTTCAGACTGAAAAGAGAGTGAGTTCCTGTTTCATCTCACCTTAGATTTCTCCCTAATGCTGGTATTAAAGACATGCAGCACCACTACCTGGCCTCTGTGGCTAGCTAGTATGGCTGCTTGGATTGAAGGTATGTGCCACCACTGCCTGGCTTGAATGACTGACTAGCATGGCTGGTTTGCCCTCTGATCTTTGGGCAAGCTTTATTTATTAAAACAAAAATAATATACCACTATATTTCCCATTTTTTCTAAACTAAAAAGAAGTCTATAACTAATATAAGAAAAACTATATACAATAAGTACAATAACTATATACAATACATACAGACAATAAATACGTCAACAATATCTAGTCCATTTGCATTTGACAAATTCAGAGAAAATATTCCATATCTATCCTATCTTGGAACTTCCAAAAGGTTGTACCTAATCCACTTTCTATTCTAATTTGCATTATTAAATTATCTTTAATATCTCTCAAACATTTACACTTTACACCTCTTTTGGGAGTTGCTTTCCTGTGTTTGGTAAACAAGGAACACTAGTTCACGACCGCCTCGACCAGCAAGGAAGACGCAACACTGGAGCTCTTCTTGCAAGCAGTTTACTCAGGACCTTGTTACAATAGTTTCTCTCTCTGGGCAAGCTCCTCCCAGCCCTTAAGTAGCCCTGGGTAGCCAATCCTGGATCGCCACGTGGGCATTGTCCATAGGTCCACTTATAAACAAGCAGCTTATGATCATCACGTGATCCTGGCCTTAGCCAAATAAGGTGTTGTTTACCACTGAGAGCACTCGCTTTCGGGATCACGGAAGGCGGAAGCCGGTGCCATCTTTTATGTGCGGCTCCATGCAGCTCTCTACAGTTCCCCATTTTTTGTTTTAAAAGCAACAGGCAAGAGTAGAGGTCTGATCTCTGTTAAAAATGAAGCATGTACTATTGTTTATCCAGGTGTCCTCCACCAAGAAAACACTAGAACTGCTTGGTGCCCTTTTTACAGAGGTGGGAGTTAGACACTGACCCACGTGCAATCAGACTTGCTCTTCTTGAGGTAGATGTAATTACCCTCAAGTGCAGTGTGCAAGCCTCGCATCCTGTGCTTATATATCTTTTAAAGTAGTTAACCAAACTTGGGGGGACTGTCCTGCTTCAATAGCTGTGAAGGCTTGAATGATCATTGCTGCATTGCGATGTTGTGAGGCTCTCATGCGACAAATGCACCACTGACATACCAGGGAGGCAAGCACCATTAGGCCTGTCAGGGCTCCTATTCCCGCCCACTCCTTAAAATAACTAAAAGTTCGTTTCAGCATATTAAGAAAAGCATTAGCAGTAGGTAATTCCAGCCGTGTGGCATTCAGGGAAATAATCTGGTTGATCAAGGTGTTTGTCAGGTTCTCGAACTCCTTGCTCCAGTTTCCCTGGAGGTATGCACTCAGCTGCCGGCTCAGGTTACCGTTCTTTGTAAAATTCTCAGCCAATCTGAAAGTGATGCATAACGAGGAGAGGGAATGAATACATCCTACACTGGTTAAGGTTAATAAATCATCTACTAGCTCTTGCAAGAGGTCTACTCTTTGGTTTACTGTCAAAATGCCAGCTTTTAAATGACCATCGATAGATTTTAAAGTGGTCATTGTGGAGGCTGTCCTCTCCATGATTTCATTAACTGTCTCTGCAATCTGAGTTGTTGCAGCCATGGCAACAGCAGCTGTCGTGGCAGCTGCAGCAGATACAGCAATTGTGGTGACTAGGGCTGCTGTTATCCCAAAGTCTCGTTTTGTTCTGAGCAGATGAGCGATTGGGAAGGCACCAGTATCAACTCTGACCGGGATGGGAACATATGTGGGAACTCTCATCACCACAGCTGTGTTGTAAGTACCATTCCAGCACTGACTTGCGAGACAAGTTGCCTTAGAGGAATTACAATAGAACACATCCTCTGTGGCATTGGTAATATTAGTCAGCAAAAAGAAGAAGGGTGCCTCTAAGCACACTGAACTGGCAGAAATGGTAAGGTTGTTCATCATTTTATTTATAGTAACATTTGAAAGAACTCCCTTCATATCTTGGCTGGCAGAGATGTTAAGTAGCCGGACAGTCAAATTACGAAAGGCAGCAAAAGGTTCTAGGGATGAAAAGGCCCCTCTTTCATTAGAAAGAATCCATTGAAACCAGGGCCAAGTATTTTTCTTATTAGTTTTCTGATAAGTCCGATTAGCAAGATTAAAGGAATATCTTCCTAAAGGAGGGGTAAATTCAAAACCTGGTGCAATATGCTTTGACTTATGATCTGGGCTTTGACATGGTGTCCAATGAGGGGGTACCCTAAATTAGGGGCACAATAAGGTAACACTTGTCAAGCGGTGGAATTCCCTAATCCAAAGTGTGAACTTGAAGGCCAAAGCCCTTTCATCAACACCAGTAAGGTAGTAATACTTGTGGCATTACTACCGTTTTTACTGCTGCCTGTGCCTAAGGAAGCACCCGTATTTATTGTTTTCAGTGCTTCCGTGAGCATGGCAAAAGGCACATGATTATCGGTCAATGGGTCAAGCCAATTACCCACTGACCTATTTTTCAACCATATACATAGGTTAGAATTATTTTCAAGAGAAAAATATAAGGCTCCTTGAAGAGGAACATCAGTTGCATTATACATAGCCATGCTAGGGTCTAAATTTACGCAGGGTAAGCCTAATAGAATGAACAGGTATAGGAATTGACCATGCTTTTGCTATGGCCCACAAGATTTGTTCATTGACCTGGATCAACAACGGGGACATCAGGACCGTCACCATCAGTAGGATCACAGTCTGAGGCTTCATCTTGCTTGTCGTTCCTCTGCACTTGTACTTTTCTCACCAAGCGCTCCAGTACCCAAATAGGGTCCAAATGATCCTGTGGAAAAACACAAACAGAGCCTTGTGCCCATGCCAGCACGGGATCAGGGCCATGCCAGACCCCTGTCAGAGTGTCCTTCCATTTTATCAATCCTTTTAAAGGACTGGATGGGCAAGAATGCCTGTCCGCTGCAGACTGATTGGTATTATCCAAGTATAAAAAATTAAGTGTAATAAGGCTAAGGAAAGTCTATTCTTAGGGGTCTGTTGATGACCTATTCCCCCTTTTTGTTTTTGAAGCAATTCCTTTAAGGAGCAATGAGCACGCTCTACAATGCCTTGGCCTTGTGGATTATAAGGCAGTCCATGTATGAGTTGAACACCCATGCGTTGGCAGAAGGAAGTGAACTTTTGTCCCGTATAAGCGGGACCATTGTCTGTTTTTAGTTGCTGGGGTTTTCCCCAGGCAGCCCACGTTTCTAGACAATGAGCAATCACTTGGGTTGCCTTTTCACCTGTCATGGGTGTGGCATGGATAATGCCAGAGCACGTATCCACGGAGACATGTATGCATTTTACCTTGCCAAACTCAGAGAGATGGGTAACATCCATCTGCCAAAGTTTAAGGGGGAGTAATCCACGCGTATTGACCCCCAAAGTTTGAAGGTGATGATGTATGACACATTGTGGACAATCCACAACCACCTTGCGTGCATTAGCATGGGAAATGGCAAATTTTTGTTGTAGGGTTTGGCGTTAACATGAAACTCTTTATGAAAATCATGAGCCCTCTGCAGGGCAGAGGAAAAAAACATCCATTCTTGTCTGGTACACTGATCAACCTTGTCATTGCCGGCAGCCAGAGGGCCTGGCAAACCTGTATGTGCACGAATGTGCTGTACAAAGAAAGGATTCTTACGTTGCTAGAGTAATAGCTGTAATTGTGTAAATAGCTTATGTACCGGGCTGGAGGATTTAATAGGTCCAGTGCACTCAAGGTATTTTAAGGCGGAAGCCAGCACCATCTTTTATGTGTGGCTCCACGCAGCTCTCCATACACTAGAAATATAGCTATCTAGTCTTTGACTACCTCAGAGGCCCAAGAAGGAAGTAATATTAACTGAGTAAGCAGGAAGTGCAAGCAAGTGACTTTCAAAACATGTGAGAAATTATAGAAACAGCTGGCTGCCTGGACAGTCACCCAAATTTCCTCTGCAATGCTAGGGCATCCATCTTCAGTCTTGCAATGGTAGTGCACTAATTCACACCGTGCCCACAGCTGAGAGATGTCTCACAGTGTGCCTTGTGGTGTTGCCGTTTTTCGTGGGTTTTCACAGTTTCAGTTATGGGTAGCAAGCAATCCATGTCTGTAGTATGAGGGCTGGCTTGTTGGGGTTTCTGTCCTTCCCAGTACCCCAACAGCCGGCAAGCAACAAAGAAAAATTACACACAGGACTCCATAAGGTTATAAACTGATTGGCCCATTAGGTCAGGCTTCTTGTTAACTCTTATAACATATATTACCCCATTATCCTTATCTATGTTAGCCACATGGGCTCAGTACCTTTCTCAGTGTGACAGCTTACATGTTGCCTCTTCGGTGGTCTGCGCAGGAGTGGCTGAGAGAGAGCTTCTGCTTCCAGAATACTCCCAGTCTCTTTGCTCCACCCCTACTTCCTGTCTGGCTTTCCTGCCTATACTGCCTGCCTGGCCAATCAGCGTTTTATTAAAATATGATTGACAGAATACAGATAATTCTCCCGCACCATTTCCCTCTTTTTTTTTTTAAACAAAGGAAAATACCCATAATCCATTTGTTGGGAACATGGGCGTAGTATTTCAAGCTACTTCCTGCTGGTTGGGGGCGCTGATAGTCTTAAGGAGGCCTAAAGAAAATTTAGAGTTATAATCAAGTCATGACTGGAGTATCCTGTGAGTCTCGATCATCTCAGGCAGCAGTCTTGGATCAGTTCTGGATGTAGACCTCTGTCATCTGGGCCATCTGTTCCTATCGGAGATTTTTCAGGTGGCCTCCCTTGGTCAAAGGTGATTATTCTTAACCCTGAATAAATCCAGAGTCTCTCGTTTTCTGTGGAAACAAAAGCAAAATCTCTTCTCCAAAGTAACATACCTTTTGACTTCAGTTTTGAAGCCAAGGTATTTTCAAAATTCCTATCTTGGGTTAGTTCAGCAGCATTTATAAACAAAAGTCTTTTAGCAGTTGTTGCTCCTTCCTCAGCAATCAAACAATTTAAAGAGAGCATAATAGCATACAGTATGAAGATTCTCTGTGCATTTTCCATCTTTATGTGGCTTTATTTTAACCTCTATTTCTTTTATTTTTACTTTTACTTTTTGAGACAGGATCTTTGTATATCTTTGTCCTGGAATAACACTGTAGACCAGGCTGTCTTTGAACTCAGAGATCCTCCTGTCTCTGCCTCCCCAGTGCTGGGATTAAAGGTGTATGCTACCACACCTTGAACTCACAGAGATCTGTCTCTGCCTCCCAGGCATTGGGATTAAAGGCGTGTACTACCACACCTTGAGGTCACAGAGGTCAATCTACCTCTACCCCTTGAAGTCACAGAAGTCAATATGCCTCTGCCTCCCAGGCATTGGGATTAAAGGTGTGTACCACCACACCCAACTACTCTCTTTCTTTCCTTTTAACTTTAAGAACTTTAACTTTTAGCCTGTATATACACACTATAAACCATTTAGAGGTTTTCTTCCTCTTTGAATCTCTCTTTACTGTATATTTTTCTTTTTCTGACCACATGAGCCATTAATTTACTAAGCAATATGGAGAGTCGTGGCTTTGACGGCTAGATCCAGCTCATTCCTTAGCTTTTCAGCCTCAAGGCTGAGGTACCAGCCAGAGCTGTGTTCACTGACACAACTCTATGGCGTTTCAAGGTCCTTGCCAGCAAGCAAGCTGCAGCATTCTGCTCACAGACCACACTCAGTCGGACTGCCTGTCTGAAAGAGTCAGAGTTTGCTCTGGCAGGACAGCCCAGATAGCCGGCATTTTAAAACAGCGCAGCTTTTTTCCTGCTACAGCTGAAAACCCGAAAAGCATGAGTTCAGCTTTTCATCAACATCGTTTAAGTCTTTCGTGGCAGGACCTCTTAGTGAGCTGCAAGGTTTTGCAGCTAAAGCTGAGTCAGGAAGCCTCTCTTAGATGAGAGCCTTGCTTGCCTCTAGCAAGCAAAGTAGACCCGAGAAATTGCTGCTACCAACAAAACATGCTTTACTCTATTCTTTCCCAAGCTTTCTCAGGCTTTTTGTGGATTCTGTTATCCACACATTGGCGCCATATGTAGTATGAGGGCTGGCTTGTTGGGGTTTCTGTCCTTCCCAGTACCCCAACAGCCGGCAAGCAACAAAGAAAAATTACACACAGGACTCCATAAGGTTATAAACTGATTGGCCCATTAGGTCAGGCTTCTTGTTAACTCTTATAACATATATTACCCCATTATCCTTATCTATGTTAGCCACATGGGCTCAGTACCTTTCTCAGTGTGACAGCTTACATGTTGCCTCTTCGGTGGTCTGCGCAGGAGTGGCTGAGAGAGAGCTTCTGCTTCCAGAATACTCCCAGTCTCTTTGCTCCACCCCTACTTCCTGTCTGGCTTTCCTGCCTATACTGCCTGCCTGGCCAATCAGCGTTTTATTAAAATATGATTGACAGAATACAGATAATTCTCCCGCACCACATGTCTGTCCCCGCTGGGGACACAGAAGGCCTTAATGTCCTTCTTCAGCTCATGCCCTTACTCCACCTGTGTCTTCCAGCTCCCCTTTTATGGGAGCTTTCTAACTACTGTCAGCACACACTGCTACTGCTGCCAACAAGATTGGTCAGATTCATGAGGCGGCCTTTTCAGTTCCAGCCTTTGGTTCCCCTCTGCAGCTTTGTGGAACCCTCACCCCTTATTCTCAAAGGAGCGAGAAGAAATTTCCTAGTAATATGTTTTCCCAGGACGATAGTGGTCGTTCCCTCTCCCACCTTGGAGATTCTGAGCACAAGGTTACTTAGCTAAGCCCAGCCAGCCACTTTGTACAGACTGATAAAGATGGCCTAACTCAAGAACAGTGGCCTTGCGCTAAGAACAAGGAGAAAGCTGAATTAACAGAATGGGAGGGAACAAAAGTCATTGTACCCGTGCCAAAGCAGCTTCAAAGATTCTCTTTGTAGCTATGCCTTTAAAAGCTTACCCCACAGAGGAGATACAACTCCTCTCTCTACCTCTCTGTAACAGGGATGGAAATGAGTTCCAAATATGTTTGTATTATGCTGATTAAACCTTGCTTATTACAGTCTGGGTCTCTCTGATGGTCTCTCTCTGGGGGTCGTAATCTGGGCACAACAGCTTGTGGCATGGCGGCTCAGCCACAGGACGGATCACGCCTCTAGGTCGCTCTTATTATTAATCTTAAATTCCCTGCATCTCAAAATTGTGGCTTTTTCATACAACATGTGACCACTGCCATTTTGACTGAGGTTAGGTGACTTTACCATCATGTCAACTGAGGCCAAGTAACTTCACCTCCATCTTAACTGAGTGGCTTTTTCATACAACATGTGACTGCTGCCATTTTGACTGAGGTCAGGTGACTTTACTGCCATCTTAACTGAGAGCCAGGTCAGGTAACCAAATCCTGCCATCTTTATACTCTGCCTGGTTCCCCAGTTTACTTATATTTTTGTCTCTAAATTCCTCTTGCTGACTCTGTTGCGTGTGTGTTTTGTGCGGTGACATGCCTTTGGTAGGGCCCACCAAATCATCCACTTAAGCCAATTCCTGTTCACTCTGTGTGTGTGTGTGTGTGTGTGTGTGTGTTCATACATAAAATGTAAATGTACCTATGTTTACTGTTAAATGTTATAATTGTCTGTTCATTGTATCTCACTTCAGACTACAAAAACAAGTCTCATGTTTTAAAATGGAATGTACTTTTAAATCTCATACAAAAATACTTTATATTTAATCCAACCCTCATTTCAAATATATTAAGATTTCTCTACTGTTGTCAGTTCTGCCATTAACCTTCTATTGCAAGCAGTATTTTCTTCTTTCTGTCTTTTTACGAGTATAAATCTTACCTTTTAAGAGACAGTACAGTCAAGCTCAGAGCCAGCTTTCTGGGTATATTCTATACAGCAGCTGTACCTAATAAACAGCTCTCAACTGCTCAGAGATCTAGGGAATGTGGCATTTAAAAATTTATTTATACATTTTTATTGATATTTATTGAGCTCTACATTTTTCTCTGCTACCCATCCCTGCCTCTCCCCTTTCCCCTTCAATCCTCCCACAAGGTCACCCTGTTCCCAATTTACTCAGGAGATCTTGTCTTTTTCTACTTTCTACATCCCATATAGATTAAATCTATGTGAGTCTCTGTTAGTATCTGCTTTGTTGTCCATATTCTCTAGGATTGTGGTTTGTAGGCTGGCTGTCTTTGCTTTATGTTTATAATTCACTTATGAGTGAGTATATGCGATAATTGTCTTTCTGGGTCTGGGTTACCTCACTCAAAATAATGTCTTCTAGCTCCATCCATTTTCCTGCAAAATTCAAGCTGTTATTTTTTTCTGCTGTGTAGTACTCCAATGTGTAAATGTACCACATTTTTCTTATCCATTCTTCGGTTGTGGGGCATTTAAGTTGTTTCCAGGTCCTGGCTATGACAAACAAAGCTGTTATGTACATAGCTGAGCACATGTCCTTGTGGCACGATTGAGCATCCTTTGGATATATACCCAAAAGTGGTATTACTGGGTCTTGAGGAAAGGTGGTTTCCAAATTTTCGGAGAAATCATCACACTGACATCCGAAGAAGTTGTACCAGCTTGCATTCCCACCAGCAATGCAGAAGTGTTCCCTTTTCCCCACAACCTCTCCACTAGGCCTCCCACCAGTCAGCTTTCTCCAATCAGCTCCCAGACTAATTTTTTCTACACCAATCAACCCCAGATTAATCCTTCCTCTCTGGAATTCCCCTAACTCTGCTTAAAAGAAGCTTGTGGCCTTCCTTGGGTGTCACCAAGAGTCACCCTAATGTTGAAAATAATAAATTACTCTTTTTATTGCACACATGGCTGTTGGTCTTCTTTAGGGGATTCTCTCTGACCCTAAGAATTCTGGGCATCAATTTCTTCCTTTCTTTTTCTTTTCTTTTTGAGTCAGAGTTCCTCTGTATAACAGCTCTAGATGTCCTGGATCTCGATCCGTAGACCAAACAGGCCTTGAACTCACAGAGATCTGCCTACCTCTGCCTCCTGAGTATTGAGAGTAAAGGCATGCACCACTACCGTCTGACATCTGGACATCAATTTTAAAAATACATGATATCCATATTCATGTTTTTCAAGGTGAGAGGATTTTTTTTCTTTTATGAAACAGTGTCTTGTAGCTGAGAGGGCCTTGACCCTGCTGTAAAGCTGAGGGTGACATTCAATATTTGATATTCCTGCCTCCGTCTCTATGGTGATAATTTCAGGTATATATCATTATCCTAGTTTATTGCTATGCATTCAAGGGTTTTCTGAATACTAGGCAAGCACACTCACAGTGTAGGGTAAAAGGGCCAAAGAAAGAACACCCTGACCCCCTCTTGACCCCAAGACCAGAACCAAAGGGAAAACACCCTGATCCTGACTTGACCCTCATACCAGGGCCAAGGAAAAAACTCTCTGACCCTGATTTGACCCCAAACCAAGACAAGGGCCAAGCAACAGAATCCCATAAACACTAAGTTTGATCCACGTTCAGGTCACAAAAAAAAAAAAAATCCCACCAATTCCAGGCTACCTAGAAAGCTCCACCGCTCTCCCACACTCCAAGACACTCTATAAAAACTCTGCCTTCTCTTCAGTTCCTTGCTGCTCCTCACCTGACCAGAGGCAGCCACCCTCCTGGTTTTTCTCCCTGCCAGTAAATCTCATTTGTGAGGTTTGTTGTTCAGTGTAACTTTGTGGTATTCCTTGGCTCCTCACGGCCAGGATACATTTCCCTTCAGAGCTGTAAAACTTACATTGTGGAGACCTTTCCCCCCACCATAACAGAGCTGTAACACTTCTATTGGGGCACCCTATCCCTTCAGAGCTGCAACACTTTCACATAGTCCCTGAAAATGTGAGTTTGTACATCAACTTGACACTTTAATTTTGCTGAAAACAAACAAATTTATTTCAAATAGCAGTCAAACAGAAACAGAAGATCAGTGAACTTGCTTCAAAAGCAACGTGGACATCAGTTCTAATGACCAGAGGAAGACCCCATGGCAGTGGGGACATCCCAGTTCAGTCCACATGAAGCTTTAGGACAGGCTGAGCTTTTCGAAGAGGTACTCAGTCAAGTCGTTCTCTGGGGCCCCCATCTGGCGCAAGTTGGTCAGATATTGGTTCACCTCCTTCAGAACTTGGACCTGCTGATTCAGACAGCTTTGCTCCAGGAAGTTGCAGAGGTAGGCGTTGCCTTTTCCTTTGGCCAATTCGTGCAGGTTCAGCAGGCTCTGATTGATGGTCATCTCCATGTGGAAGGCGTACTCCATAGCCTGGATGCCCCCATGCCAACTGTCGCGGTCTCGTCCCGAGATGTTACGAAGGTCGATGCAGCCTCCACACTGATTCTGCAGGATCATGAACATCTCGGCACTGGCCTTGTGGTCGTGTGACTTGCTCAAGGAGAAACGCTTCAAGTTCTCTTGGCCCACGTCATCACGGTCGAAGTAGAAGGCCATAGATAAGTACACAGAGGAGGCAGAGAGCTGCAGCTGAATATAGTTATTGACAGCGTCCTCACAGTCACAGTCATAGTTCTGTCCCATTTGTGAGGATGCTTCAGCCATGGTGGGCGCTTGAACACCACAACAATCTCAACAACTTCTGTACCTGATCAGAGGAGCAGGGTGATGAGGACAGGCGGAGTCCCTGGGTCCCTCAGAAGACAGGAAGTCCCCAGTGGAGCTCAACAGAGAAGCCTCTGGAAGCTCTGAGGAAAGTCCAGGGCAACCCGGGAAATGACTATTGGCGCCTGAGGATGACGTCATTTTGGCGCCAGGGCTTAGAGTGGGGAGGGAGCGGGTCAAGAACGCTCATTTGCATAGCAGCAGGGCCTGCTGGGCCCTGACTGACATAAGCCATGTTTTAAAGGGTTCTATGAATAAAGTCCAAAGTTTTAGGCTAAATCCTCTGGATGCTTTAAAAACAGTTTCTCTGAATATCTCCACAATGTTTTTTTCTCTCAACATTCTGCCGTTTGCTTTCCATAAGTCAACTTCATATCGTAAGGCTTTATTTGAATGACAGCTCTCATCACAGGCCTCAGGTAGTATTTACCTGGCCCTAGGCTGAAGGGTCATCAGTGCAGAGTGTGCTTAGTAAACCAGGCCACTGTGTGATGACCTTAACTTCTTTCTTTCTTTTCTTTTTTCTTTTCTTTCGGATTTTTAAGATAGAGTTTCTCTGTGCAGTCCTGGCTGTCTGGAAACTCGCTTGAGTCACCACCGCCTGGCAACCTTAACTTCTACATAGGATGTTAAAATAGTTTTTCAATAATAAAAGTAAAAACTGTTTTCATTAATATAGAGGGTGGCTGAGTAAACAGACATTTTGATGTCTTTCTATGAGTAATATAATCAATCATGACGAGTCAATGTCCTCCAACATTATTCTATTGCCACTGCTATGAAAAATAAGGCTTTTAATTATTAAATTAAATGAATAAAGTTTTTAAGAGTCCATTTTTGTCTTTATTATGAGTATATGTGCAAGTATTAAATTAAATGATCTTTTAAGAAGGTTAATATTGTGTTTAGTTCACAACTAAAACAAATGATGTGCTATTTCTTTAAGTAGACTATAATCCAGTTAGTCAATATAGTATTTAAAGCATATATCATACACATTAGGGAATGACTGTCTTAAAGTAGAGGGTTTCATAGATATATACTCACCGAAGAAAATGCAATTTCTTACATCCGTTTGAAAACTATTTTCATAGTCCATCAACATACTTCCTATAATATAATCTTAAAGTGACTACAATAAACCCAGTAAATAATTGTGAAGAATTTGTGTTTGCTTTCATAAGAGTTGTTGCAATTATTAATTGTTAATCCTTCAACCTTACCTAGAAATGATGAAACATGACTTTTTTTCTTGACTAAAGCACAATATTATTTAAAACTGACAATTTCTTCTCTTATATTTTAAAAAAATCACATGAAGATTGTCTTAGTCAGAGGTCTATTGCTGTGAAAAGACATCATTTCCATGACAACTCTTAGAAAAGAAATCTTTTAATTGGGGCTTGCTTATAATTTCAGATGTTCAATCCATTTTCATCATGGGGAAACACGGCAGAAAAGTGGCTAAGAGACCTGTTTGCAGCAGGGAGAGCCACTGGGTCTGATATGGGCTTCTAAAACCTTCAAAGCTGAGCCAGAAGTGCTATTCTCTGGGACCTTCCCAGGTGGACAGAATCCAGGCCCCCCAATTCCCTAAGCTTTTCTGGTCGTCCATCAGGGTGTGTTCCTGCCGCTGGGTTTTCTTTATCCCATTCCATCCTGTCCCGAAGCCTGCCTTTTTGCATGTGAGGTCCTTGCAACCCTGTAACACAGCCTGCTTCAGTGCCAACAGGATCTGAGATGTGGGTCAGCACCCACAAGCATGGACAGCCAGATACCCCATTGTCAAGGACCTTACCAGTGGACCAAAACATAGGGACCCCTACACAACTCCCTAGCTTTTATTCCCAGCCAGCTGAGAGTGTCCCTACTGCTGGGTTTTCCCCCAACCCACCCTACCCCCAAGCCTGCCTTTTGCCTGTGAGGTCCTTGGAATCTTCAAACACAGCCTGATCCAGTGCTGAGTGGATTTAAGAGAGGGAAGACCAAAAAAAAAAACTCCCAAGTATTCAGTCAGCCACAGCAAAGATTGGACCAAGATGCCAAGACTCTGCTGGTCTAATTTGAAGGAAAAGGTGGGTAGGCGCCAATGTAAGAAATCCACCAAAATCCTGAAAGCAGCATGGTAACACCAGAATCCAGCGAACACACAATAGAAAGACTTGAACATGTTAACCCAGAAGAAGTAGAAGAAAACGACTTTAAACGTAACCTTATGAAAATGATGGAGACGTTTAAACAGAAAGTGAGAAACTCCCTGAAAGAAATGGAAATGAAGACAAGCAAAAAGTTAGAAGAAATTAGTAAATCCCTCAAAGATACCCAAGAAAACCAAGAAAAAGCAAACAAACAGTAAAAGAAACAATAGTTCAAGATTTGAAGACCGAAATGGAGGTAATAAAGAAAACACAAACTGAGAGAAGGCTGAATATGGAAAATCTGGGTAAATGAACAGGGACTACAGAGACAAGTATAACCAACAGAACACAAGAGATAGAAGAAAGAATATCAGACGGTGAAGATACTGTACAGGAAATTGACTCAATGATCAAAGAAAACATCAAATCCAACAAATTCTTAACACAAAACACCTAGGAAATCTGAGACACCGTGAAAAGACCAAATCCAAGAATAATAGTGGTAGAAGAAGGAGAACTCCAGCTCAAAGGCCCAGAAAATATATTCAACAAAGTTATACAAGAAAAATTTCCCAACCTAAAGAAGGATATTCCTATGAAAGTACAAGAAGCTTACAGAACACCAAATAGACTGGATCAAGAAAAAAAATCCACTCGTCATATAATAATCAAAACACAAAACATATAGAATAAAGAAAGAATTTTAAGAGCTGCAAAGGAAAAAGGTCAAGTAACATATAAAGGGAAACCTATCAGAATTACACCTGACTTCTCAATGGAAACCATGAAAGCCTTGGATAGATGTGCAGCAGACACTAAGAGACCATGAATGCAAGCCCTGACTACTATACCCAGCAAAGCTCTTTCACCATCGATGGAGAAAACAAGATATTCCAGTACAAAAACAGATTCAAACAATACGTATCCACAAACTCAGCCTTACAGAAAGTACTAGAAGGAAATGGCTTGTAAAGTGTCTCAGATAAAGTACATCAGTTAAGTATATTTGTGGATGTGCTCCAAAACGGGAGTGAGGGGGTAAGATGATATAAAATTGTGAAATCAAAATCCTCAAGGAGATATGAACACCTGTTAAATACTTAATATGTAAATACTTGGCAGATGTTAAATGAAATGGCAAATGTGATGAACAGTTCAAAGAAGAGTAAAAACTAGAAACAGGAATACTGATTGGGAACATTAAGGTGACTATATCAATTGAGAGAAAGCTAGAGTCTGATACATAACCTGGAGTTTCATCCTCTGGGTAGGAGTTTTCCATTGACACATAGGTCATGTCAGAATATAAAAATCAATGGAAAGGGTTCCCATAAAAAGAGGATGTAATCAGGTGGGTTTCGTGGCTTGCATGTAATTCCAGCTGTGAAAGATCTCTCAAGCAAGGTGGCTAGTAAGAGTCTCTGTATTGGTGAGCTCTTACTTGAATTGAGAGATCTTGTCTCAGTTAATAAGATAGAAAGGTGATCAAGAATGATTCCAGATAACAAATTCAGGCCACACACACACACACACACACACACACACACACACACAGAGGCACCCACACACATGTAACATGTGCACATGTATCTGTATAACACACACATGAAGAGGTGAGCAGTTTCCTAATATGGGCATTTCTGTGCAGACCATCAGAGCTCAGTGGATACCAGTGACATCATAAAGTCTGCATTGTAACAAAGGCCTGTCCTGAAGAGATAAATACATGTGTAGTTCAGAGGCTTGGTTATTTTGAGACAACCAGGCCAGAAGAGCCGTGGAGTTCATCCGATCTCTTCAAGCAAGCGTCATGGCTGGAAGAAGACACAGAGGCTCCTGCAGAAGCAACACCTCCAGAAGACGCAACACCTCCAGCAGACGCAACATCTCCCGCTCCACCAGAGCAGAGCTCCAATTTCCTGTTAGCCGGGTAGACCACTACCTGCGAGAGGGCAACTATTCCCGCCGCCTGAGCTCTTCCGCCCCAGTATTTCTAGCCGGTGTGCTCGAGTACATTGCTTCGAACATCCTTGATCTGGCTGGTGAGGAGGCCCACGCCAACGGCAGGAAGCGCATCTCCCCAGAACACGTGTATCAAGTGGTAGAGAACAACCAGCAGCTCCACGAACTCTTTGGAAACCCCAGATCTCTGGGTGAAGAGATGTCAGAACTCAGTGAGGACTGATGGTGCCTAGGTCTCGAAGGTTGGAAGATCTACCACCCCTTCAACCTCAACCAGTCACAATGTTGTTCTAGCTGGGGGACTAATCAAACATGCTATTAAAGCATCTAAACTGAAGCCAGTGGTTCTGACTCTTTTTCGTTTGTCGTTTGGGCTAGAGACATACCCAGGAGGGTGGTGGTGCGTTTGGCGCTGTGGACAGTATTGGGGATTTGATTTCCAGGGGAAATTTCTAACGGGGGACTGTGTGAGCAGTGGTCTTGGTGGGAGGAAGTGGTCAAGGGAGAAAGTAGAGGTCTTGATAAGAGAAAGGGGTCCTGGTGAGGTGTGAACACAGGTGGCCCTAGGAGGATTTGGCTGTGGTAGAGGGCAGAGAAGCAGGCCTGGGAGGTTGTGAGCATGGGAAACCTTGGGAGCCTAGAAATTTGGGTTGGGCCTCCCAGGTACATTGGATTCCCAGTGCAATGGTGTTAACTGGAGGGGGGTGGATGAAGACATGGACTGGGGAGGAAATGCTTCTTTGGAGGGAAGATCTCAGGTCAGAAGTCTTGGGATAGAGGAGACCATGGAAAGTGGAACACCGTTGGCATGAGCTTCCAGGGTCAGGAGTGTTCACGGAGCACTGAACAGTGATGGTGAAACCAGAAGGAAATGCGCAAACTAGGAAATATAGTCTGTGTTTTCTTTTAGATTTTAATTTTTTTGCCTTCTTCTGAAAGGTTTACACACGGATTAGTAGGTATAGTACTAAGATGCTGTGTGGAATATATGTATAAATGCTTTTATATCATTCTTTTCTTTTTTTCTTGGGAAAAGGTCTCTCTACATAGCACTGGCTGTCCTGACACTCACTATGTAGACCAGGTTGGCCTCAAACTCACAGAGGTAGACCTGCCTGCATCTCTCAATGTCTGGGACTCTCAAGGTCTGGGACTCCAGTCTTTGGCACACTGGTAAACTAAATAACAATAGTATAAAAATGCTATTACCTAACATATAATTCAAGCGGAACATTAATGAATCTATAAAGATCTTCAGTTGTGAGCTGAATGTGAGTGTCATTCTCAGAAGGAGGCTGTGGGTTGTCAGTGGTGGTGTATGTCATAGAGCAATGCAGTGTCATCAGAGGCTGAGCCTGTGTCTCAAGTGTTTTCTGAATTATATATAAATCCTGTCCCAGATGTTTCACAGAAAGTCCATGAGATTATTATTAACACTCTCTAGTGCTGCTTGCACGTAGCTCTACGACCCAAATCAAGTGTACCAACAATCTATGCCCCTGCCTGTGAATGTCCACACTTGAAGTTTTCACTGTTCATCAGGTCCTGGTATGCCCCCCTATGCTGCTGTTGGCCCTTTAGACAGGACTTCTCAGAGGATGTCCAGTCAACTTTCACAACAGCATCAGAAGACTTCAGTTTCAGGTCCCAGTGCACCACTTTCTTTCCATGTGATCTTGGACATTCCCTGTTTCCTCTGGGCAGGGAGTTCTTCATGTGGAGCTTAGAAGATAAGAATCTCCCCTCTTTGGTTTCCTGTAATAGCTGCATAGTCCTTCCCTGTCCCCGCATGCTCAGGCCACTTTTCCAAAAAGCATCTAGCTGTGCCTGGTGCTCAGTGACTGTTGGGTACTGGGATTACTGGCTATGACTAGCACCCTCTACTGTCCAAGGGATAGGAGAGTAAAGTACAAACTATGCAGAGGACAGAGGCAGATGGCAATGAGTACATTGAGCAGGCTTTGCTTCTCTTCTTTGCTCTTTCTGGTGGTTCCCTATGCCTGGCTTATTAGAAGAGGAAAAACACAACTTGCTTTGATGCATTTACAGGAATAGTAATAGAATGAAGTGCAAGAATTGTGCTTATGGCT
Organism: Myodes glareolus; assembly: GCF_982192425.1. Taxonomy (NCBI): domain Eukaryota; kingdom Metazoa; phylum Chordata; class Mammalia; order Rodentia; family Cricetidae; genus Myodes; species Myodes glareolus. The sequence continues at coordinate 132,839,631 of NC_142053.1, read as the reverse complement.
CTGGAAGATGTACTTAGAAAACCTGAAACAGCTTCTTGCCACTTAATTCCCAATGATATTTTTGTGTGTCGAAACCCTACTCCCATGATTTCTGCCACACATATTCATGGTTCTATGGAGAGCTATGAAGTATATTTTCTTTGTAAAGCCTCTTATAAAATGCCAATTTATTTTTTAATTAACTTCTAAGTATTGAATTTCTTTATGACATTTTCAAATATAGCTTGTTTTTCTTGATCCCCTAGATCCTCTTCTCCATCCTCCCTGTTCTCACTTGTTCCATTCCACCCAAAGTAGTTCCCTTCCATCAGCCTTAGAGCACCCTGTGAACTTATCTCATTCTCCCCTGCTCATTCCTACTGCATCTTCCCTCTGCCCAGCAACCTCAGGGGAGATGGACCACTCCCCTGATCACAGGATGAAGATGTTTTTAACCTTTTCCCTTCCCTGTGGTGAAACATCTCTATGTCCAGAGGTTCTGAGTTTCTTCAAGTTCTGTGGCCTTCGATGACAATAGTCATTTTATTCAGAGCTCTATTCTCAAAGAATGTTTTTGGTGCAGAGCCGGCCTTGTTCTCGAGCCTGGACTATTAGGTTGGTTAGATAGCTGTCTGACTTTTAAAAGCCAATTTTTTGTCTTGTGACTGACTTATTGTAATCTAAAACATGGCCTCCTGGGTATGGAACAGGACAGCATGTCAGCTGAATTCGTATAAAAGGAGCTATAGTAGGTAGGTTAAACATGTCAGAAAAACAGCCCTGTGCAATCAGTCAGATCATCACCTTACAGTCCGTATAGTAGTGTAAGAGTGCAGGCTTCCTAGTCTCTCTGAGACTTTGCATATTTCTGGGGTTGATTTTGAAGATAGCATTTGATTCAGCCTGGCTAGCAAAGTCTTTGCAGCATCAAGAGACTTTGGAGGATCAATCAGCAGGGTTAATGACCTCCATTTATGTATTGTGCTCAGCTGTGCCTACAGGTTTCAAAGGAAATATGGGGCCATGAAGAACATAGCAGATGCTTAAATGCATTACCATGTTAGATACCTCTTACATTATCTACTTTTTGTTGCTGCAGTAAAATACTGTGACCAACTTAAGAAAGAAAGAGCTTGTTTGGGGCATAGTGAGGAAATACTGGACCATAGTAAGATCAGAACTCAGCAGGGCAAATATCAAATTCTGTAGCTCCATGTCTGGTGTCTAAGGCTTTGCTTTCCAAGGGTTTAGATGTTTCCACTCCTCCAGCTTTGTTGCCTGGGCTGAACCACTCCCTGTATGCCGCTCTCATTGGCAGATGCTTCACATCTCTGGTGTCTCCAACACCCTTGGGCCTTCACTGAAACCCAGGCTGCACCTTCACAGCTTCATGCAATGGCCTCTCAGGGCCCCCAGCCTATTGCCTTTTCGTAGTGACTCCAGTACTTCCATACTTTGCCCAGCCTTGGTGGCTCTCTGGAACCACAGAGAAAGATTCCATGACCCCTTCACTTTTGTATCTTCCATGCCCCCAAAGACAGTACCACATGGTTGACTTTCATAAATTCAGATGCCTGCTTCAGATGGGCCATCTCCCCCTTTGACAACTCTATAAAGATAGCTTTTATATGCTTTCTAGGAAGAGAAAACCTCTTAGGCTCTCTTTTGTAAGTAGAAGCTGTAGCTAGGCAGGGTTTTGCTCTGAGGGTCCCCTTCTCACCTCTACCGTATAGAGCAGGATTCTCTGAGGCTATCAAATCCCGGAGGAGGTAAACAGATCATGGAAGGTGCCATAGTTAGTGGGCAGCAAAGTGAGAAAGAGTTCAGCTCCTACCTGTTCTTGAGACTCTTTCCTGGACTCTGCCCTAAACGGAGACTTACAGTAAAATGATGTTCTCTTCTACACAGATGAAGCTCCTTAATACTCAGATAGTGGGGTCTGTCTGATTTCTAGGAACGCCCTCAACAACTCATTTTCAAGAACATCGACTGGTATCTTACTTGGGGTACAGGTTAGGAAAAATGGTTTGTTAACCAAAATCTTATTCTGCTGGACATGGTACTGACTTTCCAGTATTGACTGTTATGTAACTTAAAAATAGCTTATGTGTGTGTTTAGCCTACATGTATGCCTGTGCACTACATGTGTGCATCTCTCCTGGAGGTGAGAAAGGGGTGTCATATCCCCTGGGATTGTAGTTACAGCTGGTTGGGAACTGTCATGTGGGTGCTAGGAATTGAACCCCATTATCTGGAAGTGCTCTTGACCTCTGAGTCATCTCTCCAGCCCCTGTTATTTTTTCTTTTTATTTTTAAAATTTATTTATTTATTTTACATCCTGACCCCAGTTTCCCCTCCCTCCTATCCTCCCTTTCCCCCACCCCCTTCTCTCAATCCATTCCCCCTCTGTTTCTTTTCAGAAAGGGCCAGGCCTCCCATGGGCATCAACAGAGCATGACATATAAAGTTGTGTTAGGACTAAGCACTTCTCCTTGTATAAAGACTGGGAAAGGCTACTCAGTATGAGAACTAGGTTCCCAAGAGCCAACCAAAGCATTAGGGGCAGCCTCTGCTCCCATTGTTAGGAGACCCACAAGTAGACCAAGATACACTGTCACATACAAGTAGATGGACTAGGTTGATCTCATGAAAACTCCCTGGTTGTTATGTTCCAACTCTTTGAGTTCCTATGAGCCAGGTTAGTTGTTTCTGTTGGTTTTCTTGTGATGTCATTGACCCCTCTGCCTCCTACAGCCCTTCCTCCCTCTCTTCAGCAGGATTCTCTGAGCCCTGTCCAATGTTTGACTGTGGGTTTCTGCATCTGCTTCCATCAGTTATTAGATGGAGGCTCGCTGATGACAATCATCTGATCACAGGAGATGGCCAGTTTAGGTTACATATCCAGTATTTCTAGGAGTCATAGCCAGGTCATCTTTGTAGATTCGTGGGAGTTTCCCTTGCATAAGGTTTCTACCTGACTCCAAAATACCCCCTTTCCAGTCATCTCTTTCATATTTTCCCACTTCAAGTTTCCATCCCCATGTGCCCCTAGTTCACCTAGAAGATCTCTTCCATTTCCTTTTCCCAAGGAGACCCATGCATTCTACCTAGCAGACCGTGGTATTAAACTGACCACTTTCGAGGTCTGAAAAGGGCTTATATAATGGCATGAGCCTGTGTCTAAGAGCCTCTTCTCTACAGTCACTGAAGTCCATTTTCACTCAACTCTGAGACAGTTATTGGTTCACTGTAGATCAAAATTTTAGCCAGAGGTGACTGAAACTTAAGTCTCTGTGGTTCACTGGTGACTTCTAATAGTTTCCCCAACTGGACAGTCAGGTGGGAGTACATAGTAAATATAATACAAAGGATATAATAGTAATAGAAAAAGTGATATGCACAATAAGATAGACTAATATAAAAGAAGTGTTTTGGTCAAAATGTTCCAGTTGAAATGATTAAGCATATTTTCAGAGACACATATACTAGTTTCCAGGTGTGTATGTTTTTAATAAAGTGTGATATGTGTCTTCGTTAAAAACGTACTGTTAAAAGATACTTAACAAAATTTTAAAAGAAAGATTTAATTTTTAAAAAATTACTGAAATAACAACTGCTAACACTATAATTTTTTGCCTTATATCATGAGGAAGCACCAACTGGACCCTGATAACTAGAAGTGGGGCTCTAGAAATTTCCCATATAAACTAGAACTTTATACTTCTGTCCTCCAGTATCTGATACTGGTTCCCAGATGACCCTTTTTGATCTGAAGATCTGATTCATGCTTAAGTCCAGTATATATCGTGGTGTTATATTTATTTATAGTATACACCCATATTTCCCTATATTTTATCTCTTTTTATTTTACGTGAACAGTACCTTGTTATATTGCCTAGACTGATCTCATATTTGTGAGCTCAAATGATCCTTCTGCCTCAGATTTCTAAATATCTGGGACTACTACAGGCATACACTACCACTTGCCTGTAATTCATGTCAGCTCTAGGCCATCTATATAAACACAATGTAAACGGGATGTCAATAGCTTTCATTCTATATTGTTTAGGGAAGGATGACAAGGAATTATACCTCTTCAGGACATACACATTATTCTAACATTTTTGGTCTTTAGTGGTTGAATTGTAGATGGAGAAGCTATGCATAAAGAGTCCTAACTATACTTGTATCAACACCATTTTCCCTACTGAAGTGAATACAGACAAGACTAAGCACCTCTTTTGCTTTGGTGGTTTTGCCTGTGACTTCTCAATCCTGACATCGCAAATAAAGGCAATTTTTTTAAACATCACTCTTATAAATTGAAAGAACAAATCTTTTGTTTCCAACATTTCTTTGGAAATTTTAAAGACAAGTTTATCCATGAAAGGTAACATAGATTCTTTTTTTATTTTTACTATATTTTTCATTTTGGGTTTGACTTTGGAAGGAAAAATTAACCAGTTGCTAGGAGGTTTGAGTTGTACCTTGGCTTTCTATTAATCAAAGTGAAAATATTTAGATAAGTATAAAAAAGATTTTAGGATATTTATAAATGTAAGTTTTGCATTTTTTTGCTTATTTTGGTTTTTGTTTTTGTTGTTGTTTTAAAAAGAATAGTCAAGGACACGATCATTTTAGGGAGAAAAACCTCACTGTGATCAGAGTCAATCTTTACTGTTTGATCAACATTATATAGAAAATATGTTACACCGAATAATGTCTCCTCCAAAGATATTCAGGTTCTGACATCTGGAATTTGTGAATGTCACTTTAATGACAAAGAGAATTTATGGATAATGAGACTGCCAAGTTTATTATAACACCCCGAAAGAACTTTAAGGTTATGAAGAAAGAATACAATTTGAGGACTGAAGAAACAAGATGACTAAGGAGAGGGGCAGAAGTCAAAGAAGGTAGCTATAGAATCACGAAGAGCCAAGAAAATAGATTCTCCCCTAGAGTCCAGGGTAGGAGCATAGTTATTTACTTTCCAAAGTATAAGAAAATAAATATATTCTGTGTTAAAGTACTAAAGTTAGGTAATTTGTTACAGTAGTCATAGAAAATCAATATCAATAATGTTTTAGTAATTTATGATAAGAGCAGATTAGTACCCCCAAACTGTCATTTTCATAGAGAAAAACAGTTTTTTAGCTTGCTGTGATAAAGAAGCCACAAGTACCTATTGATGGTCTTACTAACACAATAAAAGTAAGAAAGCATTGTAATTTGAACTCTCAGCAGCTGTGATTACCTATGTAAGACCTGTGCAAGATTAGACCATCAACATTTCCTCATGGAGGAGGCAAGAGGCCCCTCCCCTCCCTAAGGGCTTAATGGCAGTTAGCAGGCTGTTGAGCAAGATAAAGAGAGGATCCATAAGCCAAGCAATACAACTGAGATCCTCCCCCTCCCTGAGGAGATGCTGGCAGTTAACTGTTACTGGGGAGGGAGAAGGCAGTCAGTTACTTTAGGGATTTAAACTCAGGTAAATTAACCTGTGGTACTGTAAAATAATTCTTAATTCATCAGTTTACATATACACAAAAAGCTTTTGCAAAATTTTAGTGCCGATTTTCATTCCTTTTTATGATTCTTTTACAGTTTTCTATAATGCTCAAATTTGTCATTCACTATTACTATTATTATTGCATAGAATAGCAAATCACTGTGCTTTAGGGCAGAAACACTATCATTTTTGCCCTTAAAATATTCCTAGCACTTGGGAGGCTGAAGCAGGAGAATTGCCATAAGTTCAACAAGGCCAGTCTGGAAGACACAAGTCCTGGTCAGCCTGAGCTACAGTGTGAGATAAACCTTATTATCTTGAGATTCCTAGAAGAATTTCATTCACGTATTATAGCTGTAAAGTGTGGTTCCTAAATAAAGAAAAGTGGAAAATGATCAATTTCTGTCCTTTCATCAGACTTGGTAGGTGTCATGGGTACACTTTATGCATGCCTACACCATGTATTTCCCTTCCATAATGTGACAGAAGTGATTGTATTCATTTACAGACCCAAAGATATAATCGCTCTACTGTGGATGTTATGTTTACCTGTCTATTCCAGTGTTCTATCTTACTTGGAATTTATATTTGGAAAGCACACTGAATATCTTATCTTTAGTTTTCTAAAAACTCCAGAAATACTGATCAGAGTAACCCACTAAAATATCTTGTACTAATTCAATAACAGAATGATTAATTTTTCAACATCAATTTAGACTTTGATAATCTTAAACATTTGCTATAAGTAATTCTAGTTCATTTGAACATGAACATGTATATTTTAGAAAAACATTTTCAAGAAACATGAAACATGGGACCTCCTGACACTGAAAAGCTTCTGTAAAGCAAAGAACACAGTCAACAGACAAAGCAACAGCCTACAGAATGGGAAAAGCTCTTCACTAACCCCACATCAGGCAGAGTTCTGATCTCCAAAATATACAAAGAACTCAGGAAATTGGTCATCAAAAGAATAAATAATCCAATAAAAAATGGAGTACAGACATAAACAGAGAACTCTCAACAGAGGAATCTAAAATGACTGAAAGACACTTAAGGAAATGTTTAACATCATTAGTCATCAGAGAAATGCAAATCAAAACAACTCTGAAATTCCATCTTACACCTGTAAGAAGGGCCAAGATCAAAACCACTGATGACAACGTATGCTGGAGAGGTTGTGGGGAAAAGGGAACACTTCTGCATTGCTGGTGGGAATGCAAGCTGGTACAATCCCTTTAGATATCAGTATGGTGATTTCTCAGAAAATTAGGAAACAACGTTCCTCAAGACCCAGTAATATCACTTTTGGGTATATATCCAAAGGATGCTCAATCGTGTCACAAGGACATGTGCTCAACTATGTTCATATCAGCTTTGTTTGTCATAGCCAGAACCTGGGAACTATCTAAATGCCTCTTGACCAAAGAATGGATAAGGAAAATGTGGTACATTTACACAATGGAGTACTATACAGCAGAAAAAATTAATGATAGCTTGAATTTTGCAGGAAAATGGACAGAGCTATAAAACATTATTTTGAGTGAGGTAACCCAGACCCAGAAAGACAATTATCACATGTACTCACTCATAGGTGGTTTTTAAACATAAAGCAAAGAAAGTCAGCCTACAAACCACAATCCCAGAGAATTTAGACAACAATGAGGACACTAAGAGGGACTTACATAGATCTAATCTACATGGGAAGTAGAAAATAGAAATAGACAAGATCTCCTGAGTAAATTGGGAGCATGGGGACCTTGGAGATGGGTTGAAGGGGGAGGGGAGAGGCATCATTTGAAAGAATTAGGAGATATGGCCTTGTTGGTGTAGGTGTAGCTTTATTGGAGGAAGTATGTTACTGGGAGTGGGCTTTGAAGATTTCATTTTTTAAGAATATCTTTATTTCTGTCCCTCTAATCAAGGCCAAAAGGAAATAATATGTGCAAAGGGCTTCAATAACAATGAAATAATACAAAACCTTACTCCATTCAGTAATTATATTAAAATTGCAGCTACAGGAGCTGAAGAGATAACTGTAAAAATCTGTTCTGTCCCTTTAAGAAACAAGCCACGCCCACCCCATCCACTGTTCACTGAGGCAGGCTGATTTTCAGCTTCCAGCCTGAGTTCCTTCTCTTTTCCATCTCCTTCTCGAAGAGGCAGATTCTGCCTCTCCCCACTTCTCCCCTTCACCCTTTCTGTCTCTCCTTTCTCTCTCTGTCTCTCTGTCTCTGTCTGTCTCTGTCTGTCTCTGTCTGTCTCTGTCTGTCTCTGTCTCTCTCTCTCTCTCTGTCTCTCTCTCTCTCTCTCCTACGCTCCCCTTATTCCTTCCCCCTCCATGACCCACGGAATAAATATCCAGCCTCACTCTGCATGGCGTGCCTATCCATGTCTCTGTCTCTAGCCTGCCGCTGCCTCTGTCCCTGCCCTGGACCAGCCACTGCTTGGGGACCTCTTGGGACACCCTGCCCACTGCCTGCTGCCACATGGCCCACTGCCTGCCACCGCCAGAGATCCTGCAGCATTTTTAATAATCCATTTCAGTAACCCAATGTTTTTGTATTGTTTTCTACATTCAGGTCTTTATTCTTGTTCTGGGATCCAGGCACTGATTTTCTTTCTTTTCCCTCCCCTCCTCCCACTTCCCTCCTGCTCCCCCCAACACACCCTCCCCCAGAACCCCTCCAGTCCTAAGAGAGGGCCTGTGGAAGTCCAAGGCCCTCCCCACTACATTCAGGCTGAACAAGGTATGCATCCATGGAGAATAGGATCACAAAAAGCCAGTATATGCAGTAGAGACAAATCCCAGTGCCATTGTCATTGGCCCCTCAGTCTGCCCCAACTGTCAACCACATTCAGAGGGTCCAGTTTGATCCCATGCTCATTCATTCCCAGTCCTGCTGGAGTTGGTGAGCTCCCATTAGCTCAGGCACACTGTCTCAGTGGATCAATCCCTCATGGTCCTGACTTCCTTGCTCATATTCTCCCTCCTTCTGCTCTTCAACTCGACCTTGGGAGCTCAGTGCAGTGCTCCAATGTGGGTCTCTGTCTCTATCTTCATCCATCGCCAGATGAAGGTTCTGTGGTGATATTCAAGATAGTCATCAATCTGACTACGGGACAAGGCCAGTTCAGGTACCCTCTCCTCTACTGCCTAAGGACCTACCTGGGGACATCCCCGTGGGGACATTCCCACCTGGGAACCCCTCCAGAGCCAAACCTCTTGCCAACTCTAAAATGGCTCCCTCAATCAGGATATCTCCTTTCCTGCTTCTATATCCTTCCTTCCTCCATCTCAACCATCCCACTCCCCCAAGCTCTCCCCGACCATCCATCCACTTCTCCCTTTTCTCTTCCCCTCTCCCCTTCCCCCAACCCCACCTCCATCCCCATGCTCCCAACTTTTGCCTGGTAATCTTGTCTGCTTCCAATTTCCAGGTGGATCTATATACATTTTTATTTCGGGTTCACCTTATTACTTAGCTTCTTTAGGATCATGGTCCTTTGTTTATGGCTAGGATACACTAATGAGTGAGCACATACCATATTCATATTTTTGGGTCTGGGTTATCTCACTCAGGATAGTGTTTTCTACTTCCATCAATTTGCATGCAAAATTCAAGATGTCATTGTTTTTTACCGCTAAGTAGTACTCTAATGTGTAGATGTGCCCCACTTTCTTTATCTTTATCCATTCTTCCGTTGAGGTGCATCTAGGTTTTTTCAGGTTCTCGATATTACAAATAATGCTGCTATGAACATAATTAAACAAATACTCTTGCAGTATGATTGGGCGTTTCTTGGGTATATTCCCAAGAGTGGTATTGCTGGATTCTGAGGTAGGTTGACTCCCAATTTTCAGAGAAACTGCCACATTGATTTCCAAAGTGGTTGCACAATTTTAGATTCCCACCAGCAATGGATGAGTGTTCTCCTTATTCCACATTCTCTCCAGCATAAGCTATCATTGGTGTTTTTGATTTTAGCCATTCTGACAGGTGTAAGATGGTATTACAAAGTTGTTTTGATTTGCATTTCCCTGATAGCCAAGGAAGTCAAACATGTTCTTAAGTATCTTTTGGCCATTTGAAATTCTTCTGTTGAGAATTCTGTTTAGTTCAGTACCCCATTTTTTAATTGGGTTATTTAGAATTTTTAATGTCTAGTTTCTTGAGTTCTTTATATATTTTGGAGATCAGACCTTTGTATGGGGTTGGTAAATAACTTCTCCCATTCGGTAGGTTGCCTTTTTGTCTTATTGACTGTGTCCTTTGCTTTACAGAAGCTTCTCAGTTCCATGAGGTTCAATTTATTCACTGTTGTTCTTATTGTCTGTGCTACTGGGGATATACCTAGGAAGTGGTCTCCTGTGCCCATGCATTGAAGGCTACTTCCCACTTTCTCTTCTATCAGGTTCAGTGTGGTCTGATTTATATTGAGGTCTTTAATCCATTTGGACTTGAGTTTTGTGCATGGTGATAGATATGGATCTACTTTCATTCTTCTACAGGTTGACATCCAGTTATGCCAACACCATTTGTTGAAGATGCTTTCTTTCTTCCATTGTATAATTTTAGTTTCTTTATCAAAACCAGGTGTTCATAAGTTTGTGGATTAATATCCGGATCTTCAATTCGATTCCATTGGTCAATGTCAGGAACCTTTTAAGTCTCCAAAAGGAGGATGGGACTCACAATAATGATTCCTCCAGGAATATGTTGACACCACTAAACTGAAAAACACCACCTAAAGATTGGCTTTGGGTTACAAACTTCTCAGAACAATTTCAAGGTGACTAGCTGAGATGATCCAGCCTAACAGATTACTCTAGCCAGGACTTGAGACAAGCCCTGCATTTCGCCATTATGGAGACATTGGGCAACAAATGACACTGCTACCTCTCCTAGGAGTTGATAATTAACCAAAACTTTTCTTTTCAGAATGTCCTAAAGATTCCAGACAGCAGAAGTAAATTTAAGAAAGCAATGCTCACATTCCCAAGAAGCGGGGTAGGTAGTTTTTGTCTTTCATTGGGTTATGGATATTTGTCATTGTTTAAGGTGATTGGCTCTTTTGTTTATGACAATGAGACACATCTGCTCCTGACAGCAGCAATCTACTTCAGAGAAGATGATGAGCATCAAGGAAATTCCATATGGAGTTTATTTTCTTTGTGGCAAAAGTAAGCCACTGGGAAAGAAAGTGCCCTTGTCTTGACTGCTGGCAGTATGTTGCCCTAATTGGACTAGCAGCACATACAAAAATGTGACTACCAAACATTTTCAAGACAAGGTGGGACAACCCTTTCAGATATCCACTCACATGCTCACTGCCGACCATGAGTCTGCAAGAACCTACATCCACATGTTCACACTCTGGACTATGTGCACATCTGAACTCTCATGGACACAGCCCCACTGCAGGCACTTGCACTCAGATGGTCACTGCCCCCTGACCTAGGCAGCAACAATCACATGCTCACCATCAACTTGGTCTGTATAGCAAAGTTCATGTCCGTATAATCTGTCACCTTCTTGCCTTTGTATACACTTGCACTCATATTCTCACTGCCTGCCTTGGCACTGCAGCCACTGGAATTAGCTGCATACCACCCATATCTGGCCTCTACAGGCACTTGCAATCACATGCCCACTGGCCCTGTCAGAACTCTGCACTCACCTGAACTCATATGTTCACTGCCTTCCTAGCCTCTGCAGACTCCTGCAGGCCCCTGAACTCATGGCTACCCCTCATCTCTGGCCTCTGCAGATACCAACACTCACTCATTCACTGACTTTCTCTTTCCTCACAATGACGTGTAAAGAATTTGTCAACCTACACTCTTCATATCTCTTCACTCTTATGCCCAATGCCCTGCTCTTGCCTCTGCAGTCAGTGTACTCACATACCCACTGATCTCATAGGCAAGTGCACTCACATGCCCACTGCCCCTTGGCTTATTCAAGTACTTTCATTCATATATCCACTGTCCCTGTATGCTCTCTGGAGATACATGAACTCACAAGCCCACTGCCCTCACTGTCCTCTTTAAACACCTACCCTACAAATTAGTCAAACTGACACCTCTGCTCTTCCAAATTTATTGTCCAACTGGGGCCATAGAGTCTCATCTTCTATGGTCCAACTGTCCACCCCTCAAGTCACCTACTTGGGACTAACCATTACCCCAACCCACAGAGCCATGACCTTGGATCGAAAACACCAAATCTAGTCTCTCACAGTCCCCTCTACTAAAGAGGAGATTTTATCATTCCTAGGAATATCTGGTTTCTTATGTTCCTGGATCCCCTTTTTTCCCATCTTGCCCACTCCTTGACCCCTCACGTGAACCCCTTTGGTGCAGGAGAACAATTCTATATCTGTCAATTATGTTTTAAATAAATGCTGATTGGTTGGTAGCCAGGCAGGAAGTATAGGCAGGAAACCAGACAGGAAGTAGAGGTGGGACAAGGAGAACAGGAGTATTCTGGGAAGAATGAAGCTCCATCTCCAGTCCTGCGCAGATCACGGAAGCAGCAAGATGTGACCTACCCCGTCAAAAAAGGTATCAAGTCATGTGGCTAACATAGATAAGAATAACAGGTTAATATACATTATGAGAGCTACTACAAAGCCTGAGCTAATGGGTCAATCAGTTTATAACTTATATAGACCTCTGTGTGATCTTCTTTTGGACCTTACTGGCTGTAGGAACTGGGCAGGACAGAAACCCCAACAAGCAGAACTCCATGTTACACTTCTTCTCATGCTATTACTAAGCCCTTTCAGGAGCTCCACCAGGCCCTCCTCTAGACCCTAGCACTACACCTCTCAGACTTCACCCTCAAACAGATACAGAGGGCTAATACCTTGGAGTCCTAAGCCACCAAACAGGACCTTCCTTTGCATTTTACATACTTTATTGAGGGTTATATTAACAGGTATTGCAGGGGAGAGCTGGCATATGCTGAGCAAGATGAAGCTGGCCTCTTCATCTCTGACTCCCACATTGCAACAAACATAGACAGGACATTTACAAAGTTTAGAGAGGGAGAGCAGGCACAATCAAGCAGGTCTCAAAGCAAAGAAAAAAAGTAGAGAATTTTTTGTCGGTTCCCTGACTGCCTGGTCCACAGTATACTGAGGCCAGGTTTGATTTGAAAGCAGTGGTCAGTGGGTCTCCAAAAGACACCCCAGTGGGAGCAAGGATGAGATAGAGTTCCCAAAGATGAGATAGAGTAAGAAAGTCCAAAGCCTGAATGACCTGGTGTCCCGGGGATACAGAAAAGATCACATTTAGTGGGTACAAGGTGTTCAGTATTTCCATCATCAGGTAAGAACATGGGCCAAGCACTCTGAACCCAAGAGACACACAGCTGCCAGGTACCAGACTTCATGAAAAGCTAGAAGGTGAGGAGAGGACTGTGTTCAAGAAATGAAGCCTCACATCCAGGGGACTGGTCAGACGTGGGCAGCCTCACCAGAGATCCAATCGCTGGTATTGAAGGGAAGGCAAAAAGTTTCGGTGACCGAGAAAGCAAATCTGTTGTAGGTGGAAGACAAAGGATCTGTTGCAAGTAGAGCGAGCAGCAAGGGTACCAGCACAGCCAGACCAAATACCAGGAGAATCTGTTAAGTCTCAGCACCAATGAAAGGATAAATAAAAAGAAAGGTGATAGTGAGTATCTTTCAGTGGGCCCTGCCAAGGTATGCCACTAAGGAAATTCACCACATACAACAGAGTTAGTGAAAGATGTTTATTGGGGGAGTGGGAGAGCAGAAGAGTGAAAGGCCTTATTGGAGTGGGGACCTGAGAGAGACAGACAGACAAGAGGAAGAAGAGAAGCAAGAGAGAAAAGAAGAGGCAAGAGAGGGAAGAAGAGACAAAGAAAGGAGTAAGAGGCAAGAGGGACGAGAGACAAGAGAGGTAAAGAGTTGTGAAGAGGGTGAGCTGTGCCTCATGGACTCTTATAAAGGGTGCACATGTTGCATAGCTGATTGTGGAAAGGCACCTCGTGACAGGTCATGAGGGAACTGCTTTGACAGCAGAGACAAGCTGCAGTGATGGAGGGAACTAACAAATACCCTTTTCCATTTGTAACCCTATCACTTTAGCTCAGAATGTGGAGAACAGGGTGTCATGTAGACAATGCACCTTAAAACATTTCTGTGTACAAGAACCTCTAAATTACTCAGACACAATACAAGAGCAAGCCTTATTTGGTGCACACACCATTTGAACACTCAGATGAATTTCAACATATGACAACATTTGAATTAGCTATCCATTGGTTCATTATCAAAAGTTCATTTCTTAACTCTCAGCAATTCTAATATAACTCTCTTGAGTATTTCAAGGCAGGTGAAAATAAAACAAAAGAATTATGATCATTTTTGGATTATTTTCTCATTATCCATTGGACATTTCATTACTATGTACACCCAATCTGGGAAGTAAGCATAAAACTGTTATGCATCATTCCGCTTGGAGGATTCATCTGAAGGAATTCATAAAAAAAAAAACAGAAAATGGAGAATACTTCCATTGCAGTACAGATAATCTCTAAAAACAAATTAAGGGCATATTTGAAAATACATAAGAAATTCAACTAAATTTAACTATAATCAATGGCAGCATGGGTGTCTAAAACATACTTATATACATCTTCATATATTAGCCAAATAATAAGGCAGTTCTTAACCAATTCAAATGATTCAAATGTCCTAAACTCTGCAAGTGAAAATGGTGACATTTCAAAGTCTCTTCTGAGATTCATGCAATTTTCTCTGTGGGATAGTCCTGACACAGAGATCCACCTGCCTCTGCATACCAAGTGCTGGGATTAAAGATATGTGCCACTACTGCCCAGTCTCTGTATTTATTTATTTATTTATTTATTTATTTTGGATTTTTGTAGCCATAAACCTACAGTTTCCAAGAGTTTCTCTGTGAAGCCATGGATGTTCTGAAATACATTCAGTAGACCAGGTTGGCCTTAAACTCAGGTATCCTCCTGCCTCTGACTTCCAAGTGCTGGGATTAAAGGGATGGTTTACCATGGCCCTGCATCACGCAGTCTCCTAACTGCAATACCCTGTAAAATCAGTATCAAAAAAAGATCGCATACTTCCAACATAAAAAGACAACGATACACATGTGATATTTAAATAAGAATGTGGTACTTTAAATGCTTCCCATACATGTCAAGCATTTGAATATTGGGACCTTATTTGGTAGACTTAAGAGGTGTGGCCTTGCTAGAAGAAGTGTGCTGCTTCCAGTGGGCTCTCAGGTCTTTGCATTTCAAGACATGAGCTCTCAGCTGCTACTTCAGTTGCCTGCTGCCTGCTCCCACCACTTCAGCCTCATGGAATATTAACCCCCTGGAACCAGGAGCTCAAAATAAGCTCTTTCTTCCTTGAGTTACTTTGATTACAGTGTATGATCACAGCAAGAGATAAGTCACTAAGACACGAGTTATACCTTTGAAAAAAGACATCAAAATATAAATTCATGACCACATTAGCATCAATGACCATGATATTCTATCCAGAGTTGGCTTGATAGATTGGATCAATGATACTCATCTGAAAAAATTTTAGTGGTAGTAAGGCACAACCAGCAACCACTAAAGGAGATAAGAGAAAATCTAGTACAACCAATGTGTTAGTAACCGTGGCAGAGGAAATGCCTCATGCAGTGTGTCAACTCTCACTTATAGACAGAGTTTGGAAAGATTAATAAGCCTGGCATCTAGTAGTAAACTGCAAGAAGAGAAGAAGTGTACACTTTAATCTCTGTTTTGGCAGCATGTTACCATGTACAGTACAGAGATGGATCCAGCCACAAATTCTAACAATTTAGATAGTGCATACTAATTCTAGGGCATTATTTCAGTCTCATCAGAAAGTGTTTTATTAGTGTGCTGATCATATGCATGAAAAACTCAGGTTTAGCAGTAGCAGCAGCAGAAATTTCTTTTCTAGATTTTTCAGCCCCAAATGGCAGACCTAATAACTAGTTCATTTCCAATATTCTGTGAGTCAGCCAAAGCATACAAAACTTCATTTAGCACAGTGGTTCCCAACCTTCCTATTGCTGTGATCCTTTAATGCAATTCTTCGTGTAGTGGTGACCTCCTACCATAAAATTATTTCCATTGCTACCTCATAGCAGTAATTATGCTAATGTTATGAATCATAACGTAAATATCTGATATGCAGACTAGGTGATTTGCAATCCCTGTGAAAAGACTGTTCCACTCCCAAGGGTCGTTTCCCAAAGGTTGAGAACCTCTGATCTAGTGGAATATAACTGAGACCTGAGAAAATGGACTTAAGTTGTAGAAACTGAGAATACTCAGTTCTGAAATGTTTTACTCTCCATACATTATTCCAGTGAGATTTACCATGCACGACAATTCAATGGACAATCTCAGGTTTCAGTTATACTACATCGATGAACCAGGCTCAAGTACTTAGCCCAAGTTTTGTGAGTCAATGACTTTTGTCTATCCAGTAATTTCGTAGATAGAAGAGTCTAGGGTTGAATTTCCCTAAGAGGGGCAACGAACACTTTTCTTTAAAGCACACTTCCATTAGGGCAATTAAAAAAAGCCAAGGCCTGCCGGGCAATGGTGGCACATGCCTTTAATCCCAGAACTCTGTGAGTTCGAGGCCAGCCTGGTCTACAAGAGCTGGTTCCAGGACAGGCTCCATAGCTACAGAGAAACCTTGTCTCAAAACAAGAAAAAAAAAAACAAGGCATATTGAGTCATGTTACAGCTTTTGTTATGTGAAGGAAAGTATATCCTAATTCACTGGTGGCAATACTATAAAAACAAGGTATAATAAATGTCTAAAACGGTGTTGCCTATGCCATCAGTTTCTAAAATGGTCTTACAGTCATGATATCTACAACAGCTCAGACCATAGCTGGGATGAACTGGACAATTTGCTACAAGACTTCAGCTTCTCTTAGAGATTTGATGGAGCAGGGGAGATCTTTATTCTTACTACCAGTACTTTCATTGAGTATCATATAAGGGATTCGAATTTTCCTCTCTCTTTCTAAGAGTCTGGTTTTTTTGTGTTGGATCAACTGAGAAGAAACAGGTAAGCTTTAAGAAATGGTCCACAATCACTACTGCCTTGTGCCATGAACTACAGACAGCAGTTCTCAGTATGTGTCAGATGCATTCTGTTGTAGAAGTGTCATTTAATGTGTTATAGTTAATATGTCTAACACCATGTTTATTCTCACTATAAAATGTAGCACATCTTCCATGTGCCTCCAGTAGCCTTTGCCTCCATTAAGTCTGGTAGCCAGAGTATAGTCAAAGTATTTCATTAAACAAAGACCAACCTACTCATCATGTTTATACAGCATTGGATAAATTACCAAGGCTCCAATTTATAAGTGTTTTACTCTTGACAATTGCTGTGGTTGAGGTAAAAAAAAAAAAAAAAGGATGAAATCGAAGGCCATGCAGGGCAATTTGATCTGGGACTTTAGAAGGACCTGGTGATTACTTTGGACTCTGTATGGAATAGTGATGACTGATGTCTTACCAGACTGAACTACACATATTTTCCATATTACTTATTATTTTAGACCAGGGGTTAAAGTCCTAATTGCTGACAGCATATAGTTTAGCTTTAGAAAGGTTTTCATTCAGCAGCCATAGCTAAATTCTTCTCATTAAGAATGTTAACATTTTTGGCTTTGGTTTTGGTTTTTGAGACAGGGTTACTGTGATATAGCCATGGCTGCCCTGAAACTTGCTTTGTAGACCAGGCTGGCCTCAAAATCACAGAGATGCACCTGTCTCTGCCTGCAAATGTTGGACTTGAAGTTGTTTAACAACACACCTGGCTGAATGTTAACATTTTTACTCTCCAATAAACTTGGTTAACACAGCAAGCTTATTTTTTAATCTATTATGCTTTCATAATGTACACTGTATTGTGCCCGGCAATCCTCATATGTCCTACAGACATAGGTTACATGATCCAGACTTCAAACATGTATTTGTTTCCTAGGCAGGTTTCTTGAATATACCACAACTTAACAGTCCCTGAATTGAAGCCATGCATCAATGGACCTAATTTTCAGGCATATTATAGCCTCTTGGAGATCCACATCACCTTCAAGCAGTAGATTTGGTTAAACATCTTTGCAAACAATTAAAGATGAGGCATATACATCTATCTGGAAGATACAAGTTAACTCCTGTCTAGACAATATAACCCAGATGAACCATCTGGGGTCTCAACTCTGCAATTTCCTAAGAATATTTTGGTTCCTTGATAGTTTTATATATTTAGATAATAACGTTTAGTCATTTTCATTCTTCTCCCCTCTCTCATCTTCCTCTGTCTCTCATGGGACCCTTTCTTTCCAACAAGTCCTTTCCCTGCTTTACTCTCTTTTTTTATGTATAACCCACTAAGTTAAAATGTTTTTTTTTGCTTGACAGTGGGTAGGAGATTATTTATTGAAGCAAAAGCAACTTATTAGTGGTTTCACCCCTGAAGAAAATTATTTGCCTTACCCTGACAACTGATTACTACAACAGTCCCTGAGGGATGGATGGGATTCCTTCCCTGTCTATGAGGAAATGTTTATAGGCCTGATGAATCATCAATTTGAAGTTTCTAGTACATTTTCTGTATGGTGTTGTTGCTTTGCCCATAGGGTAGGTATGTGTGATAAGAGGCTGCTTGTTTGTCTCCTGGCTGCCTGACAACTCAGACCCAAAATAACCACACAGAAATTGTATTAATCAAATCATTGCTTGGGCCATTAGCTCTAATTTCTTATTGGCTAGCTCTAACATGTGAATTTAACCCATCCTCATTAATCTGTGTATCACTATAAGGCTGTGTCTTACCAGGTAAAGTTCCAGTGTCTGTCTCCAGTGGGCTACATGGCTTATCTCTGACTGCCTAGCTTTCTCCCAGCATTCAATTTAGTTTTCCCTGTCTTGCTCTGTTCTACCCTATCAGCCCACGCCTGTTTTCTTTATCAATTAACCAATTATATTCACAGCATACAGGGGAATCCCACATCATCTCCCCTTTTCTGTTTAAATAAAAAGGAAGGTTTTAACTTTAACATAGTAGCATATAACAAAATGAGTAACAAACAAGAATTAAAGTTCCAATATTTATATCTACTCTGTCTTTTATCATAACTAATAAAAACTATAACTATCAATTCTTCAACTCTGTCAAAGACTATGGAAGGGTATAATATTACCTAAGTAAACAGGAAGTACATTATAAGCAACTTCCAAAACTATAGAATTGACAGAGACATCTCACTACCTGGACAGTCACCCAAAGTTCTTCTGTATTGTTGAGGCATCCAATCTTTAGCCCGTAGGCCCAGACTATCTAGCAGGTTTAAGCTGAGCAAAGCATTCCCAGGTGATTCCAGGGGAAGAGAAGAAACAAGGGGGAAACCACATGGCATGTCAGGGGACTTTGGCTTAAATAGCCTATAGGCATGGTCTTGAGTATTTCTGGGGGAGGAGATGATCTGTAGCCAGCTTTCTCTGGAACTGGGTCTAGAACGGGACAAGTGCATCTGTGTGGAGCTTCCACCTGAACAACTTTCATATTGTCTAGTTTATTTATTTACTTTCTCAGGTGGTTCTCCCTGCCCTAAATTTGACAAACTCATAGATATGTCACACATCACCTGACTCCACATACAAACATATAATTACTTAGTCCATAAATACGTAAGTGACAATTTCTCTGAACATAGATTTTATGGTGATTCAGTTGCACTGACTTTAAAAAATCTAAATTCTGGGCTGGAGAGATGGTCCAGTGACTAAGAGCACTGGCTGGTCTTGCAGAGGACCAAGGTTCAATTCCCAACACCCACATGGTGGCTCACAACCACCTCTAACTCTAGTTCCAGGGTATCTGATGCCCTCTTCTGAACTCTACAAGAACCAGACATACATGTGGCAAACAAATATACCTGCAGATAAAATATTCAAACACACAATGAATAAATAAATATTTAAAATCTAAATTTTATGCATTTTTACAACTGAATTTCAATATAGTATGTGAAAAATGTCTATGTGATTGTCAACTCATCACTATCAAATAAAAAGGGTGTGTCAGAATTCTCTAAGGCAGTGGTTCTCTGTCAAGTAGCTTTGGCCAGCAAAGAAAACGCAACACCGGACTCTTCTCAATTGCAGTTTAATCAGGAAACCTTGAATAATCTTCTGACCTCGGGGGAAAGCCAGCCCACACCTAAAATAGCCTCTGGGTAGCCAACTCCAGCAAGCCACGTGGGAAATACGGATAGGCCCAGGTACACAAAAACAAGCCAGATCCTTAGCTTTAGCCATGTATGGAGTTATTTACAGTTGAAAGCACATTCCACCCGGTGGGTGGAGTGTAGAGGTCAGTGCCATCTTTAAGGTACGGCACAAAACAGCTCACTACAGTTCTCAACCTTACTAATGCTGGAACAGTTAGTTCCTCATGCTGTGGTGACTGTAATGGTCTGTCCTGTCCCTTTAAGAGACAATCCCCACCCACTCCCTCCCCTGTCTGCTGAGGCAAGTGAATCTTCCTTCAGCATACAGCCTGCAAGTCTTTTCTTTTCCATCTCTCTTCCATAGAGACAGGTTCTGCCTGTCTCCCAACTTCATCCCCCTTCTCCCCTTCACCCTCATCCTCTCTTTTTCTCTCTGGTTCTCTCTCTCTCTCTCTCTCTCTCTCTCTCTCTCTCTCTCTCTCTCTGTCTGTCTCTGCTCTTTCCCCCTTCTCCCCTTCCATTCCATAACCCACTAAAAATCCAACTGCAATCTGCATGGCATGTGCCTATCCATTGCTGTCTCTCACCCTGCCTGGGACTCAATACCCATCGTGGACTGCAGGCCCCTTGGGGAATGGTGCCATTTTATTTTTGCCATAACAGTGCCCCCCAACTGTAGTGATATTTCACTTGTATTTTAATAAAGCTTTCCTGAACATCAGAATGCAAAGCAGCCATTCTAGTCAGTCTTACAAGTCAGGTAGTGATGGCACACACCTTTATTCCCAGCTGCCACACTATGCCACACAGTAGCCATAGCGGTCCTGTGGTGGTGATACACGCCTTTAATCTCAGCACTAGAGAGGAATATAAAGTTGCATGAGGCAGGAACTCACTCTACTTCTGTTATGGTAAAAGTAAAACACCACAGGTCCCCGAGTGGTGGCATTGGACAGCAGGCATGAGACCAAGATGGGCATGAAAGTAGTCAGTCCCAGTCAGGGAGCCATGTAGCAGATGAGAGACAGAGACCTATTAGGCACATCATGCAGAGAAAGTGGGTATTTATTTAGTGGGTTATGTAGGGGAAAATGAAAGGTAAGGAAAGAAGGGAGAAGAAAGTGAGAGAGGAAGAGAGGGGGAGGGGAGCATTGGGGAGAAAGGAGAGAGGCAGAAGCTGCCTCTTTAGGAGAGAGACGGGAAGGAAGGAACTGAGGCTGGAAACTGAAAGAAGATCTGCTTTCCTCAGCAGATGGGGAAGGGAGTGGGTGGGGTTTGTCTCTTAAAGGAACAGGACAGAGCATTACAGTCACCACAACATGAGGAATTAACTGTTCCAGCATTTCAGCCTGGAGATTTCATAAGGTAAGAACTTTCTAGTGGCTTGGTTGCTTTGCTTTTATGACCTACAGGTTGAACCCCAATATCTGTCTCTGGAATTCTATTATTTGTGCTATACCTAAAAATAAATTTGTTTTCCTTGCTATTTTATAACTGTAATTTTGCTTCTATTATGAATCATAATGTATTTTTGGAGATAGAGGATTGCAAATGGATCCATGCCCCACAGGTTGAGAACCATTTCTCAAGAGGAACTTAACTGATAATATAGAATGTCATAGTGGGGTTGTATTAGTTTGGTTTACACAGTATAGTCTGGTTAGTTCAACAATGGCTGTCTGCATACCAGAGAGGCTAAGAGCCTGGTAGCTTTTTGATCCATGGAGCTAGATACATTCCCATTTTAATGCTGGAAACCTAGAGGATTTCTGAAGTGCTTCTGGTCCTCAGTTCATGATAAAAGTCTGCAGAAACTGGGTTCTAATGGCAACAAAGAATGGTAGCAGCAGAGGAAGTGGGAACCTCAGAGTAGGTATACTCATTAGCAGGAAGTGAAGGGAGGCAGACAAAGGGAGCAGCAATTTTGTCTCAGGCCTTTTTACACATGCACTACAGTCAAAAGGTATTACCCATTTCCTGGGAGAATATTTCCTGGGAGCATTTCCTGCTCAGTTGATTTTTCCCTAAAATATTATGAAGTGTTGTGGGGGCCCAAAAATGTAAACCTATTTCCACCTGGACTAAAGGTCAGAGAGTTGAACTTAACTCTATTCCTTCAAGGTTATATTGCTTCTACAAGGTCCCACCTAGAGTTACATCAGAGAGTTATGTATTCTCAATGCTATTGTCAACAGGTGTGCCTAATAGCCAGAACATGTAATCCAGGAAGAGGAAAGCAGATCTGTTCCTACCTCAAACAAAATTCTAAGAATTCAACTAAGTAACAGTTTCCTTTATGAAGTTAACTTGGGATTCCACACAGAGGGTACCTATAGAATGTTTGAGTCTAGGGTACGAGTGGGAGTACTCTTGTCTCTACAGCAGGACGTTTTACTGTGGACACGCAGCCTGCCAACTTCAATTGGTATGTTCATTTCCTTGTACTGTATTAATGAAGTCTTTTGCCTTTCTCCTACCTTTTGGGGCCAGGGGCGTTTTAAGTAGTTGGAAATTAAATGGGCGAATTTCAGTACTCACTAGAATTCCATCCTGATACTATTCTATGTTTCTCCATGTTATTACTTTCATTCACATCTTCATATTCTTTATTATACTTCTAAATCCTCACACCTCTACTCTGGCAAGAGGTATTTTTGTCAAGGCTGGTCCCTGACAAAGTGAGTCTCATAGTTGATCCCAGAACTGATCAAAATTAACCATGGCAGGGAGTGATTGAAACATTTAAGAAAAGTGGTGTGGGACCTGACTTTGGAATATTTGAAGAATCCTCTTACCTTTTACTTGCTTCTTCTTTACACAGATTCTTTATTTCACCCAGGAGCTCTGGCCCTAGAAAGGGCCTCTAGTTGGTGAGTATCAATTTTAGACATTGCCTCCAAAATTTTTAGTACTGTGTGAACACATGTGATGTGCTATTTCTTTTTCTTTCTTTTATTTTTTTATTTGTATCTATTTTATTTATTTATTTATCTATTTATTAAAAATTTATACCTCCCATTTCCCTCCCACACCCCCACTTCCCTCTCCCTCCGGTCCTAAGAGCAGTCAGGGTTCCCTGCCCCATGGGAAGTCCAAGGTCCTCCCCCCTCCATCCAGGTCTAGGAAGGTGAGCATCCAAATAAACCAGAAGCCCACAAAGCCACTCCATGCAGTAGAATCAAAACCCAGTGCCATTGTCCTTGGCTTCTCAGTCAGCCCTCATTGACAGCCACATTCAGAGAGTCTAGGTTGATCACATGCTTCATCACTCCCAGTCCGGCTGGCCTTGGTGAACTCCCATTAGATCAGTCCCACCATCTCAGTGGGTGGACGCACCCCTCGTGGTCCTGACTTCCTTGCTCATGTTCTCCCTCCTTCTGCTCCTCATTGGGACCTTGGGAGTTCAGTCCAGTGCTCCAATGTGGGTCTCTGTCTCTATCTCCATCCATCACCAGATGAAGGTTCTATGGTGATATGCAAGATATTCATCAGTGTGACTATGGGAGAAGGCCAGTTCAGGCACCCTCTCCTGTACTGCCCAAGGACCTAGCTGGGAAAATCCCCTTGGATACCTGGGAACCCCTCTAGAGTCAAGTCTCCTGCCAACTCTAAAATGGATCCCTTAATTAAGATATCTACATCCTTGCTCCCATATCCACCCTTCATCCATCCCACCCATCCCATTCCCCCAAGCTCTCCCCAATTCTCCCATTCTCCATTCTCTCTCCCCATCTCCCCTTACACCCACCCCACCCCAACCCCCATGAACCCTACTTTTCCCTGACAATCTTGTCTATTCCAATATCAAGGAGGATAGCTATATGATTTTCATTGGGTTCACCTCCTTATTTAGCTTCTTTAGGAACACAAATTATAGGCTCAATGTCCTTTATTTATGGCTAGAATTCACTTATGAGTGAGTACATACCATATTCCTCTTTTTGGGTCTGGGTTACCTCACTCAGTAAAGCATTTTCTATTTCCATCCATTTGCATGCAAAATTCAAGATGTCATTGTTTTTTACCACTAGGTAAAACTCTAAAATGTATATGATCCACACCTTCTTTAACCATTCTTCTATTGAGGGGCATCTAGGTTGTTTCCAGGTTCTGGCTATTACAAATAGTGCTGCTGTGAACATAGTTGAACAAATGCTTTTGTAGTATGATTGGGCATCTCTTGGGTATATTCCCAAGAGTGGAATTCCTGGGTCCTTAGGTAGGTTGATTCCCAGTTTCCCGAGAAACTGCCACACTGATTTCCAAAGTGGCTGCACAAGTTTGCATTCCCACCAACAATGGATGAGAGTTCCCCTCACTCCACATCCTCTCCAGCATAGGCTATCACTGGTGTTTTTGATTTTAGCTATTCTGACAGGTATAAGATGGTATCTCAAAGTTGTTTTGATTTACATTTCCCTGATCGCTAAGGAGGCTGAGCATGACCTTAAGTGTCTTTTGGCTATTTGAATTTCTTCCGTTGAAAATTCTCTGTTCAGTTCAGTATCCCATTTTTTAACTGGGTTAATTAGAGTTTTAGTGTCTAGTTTCTTGAGTTCTTTATATATTTTGGAGATCAGACCTTTGTCTGATGAGAGGTTGGTGAAGATCTTCTTCCAATCAGTAGGTTGCCTTTTTGTCTTAATGACAGTGTCCTTTGCTTTACAAAAGCTTCTTAGTTTCAGGAGGTCCCATTTATTCATTGTTGCTCTTATTGTCTGTGCTACTGGGCTTATATGTAGGAAGTGGTCTCCTGTGCCCATGTGTTGTAGACTACTTCCCACTTTCTCTTCTATCAGGTTCAGTGTGCTGAGATTAAAATTGAGGTCTTTAATCCATTTGGACTTGAGTTTTTTGCATGGTGATAGATATGGATCTATTTTCATTCTTCAACATGTTGACATCGAGTTAAGCCAACACCATTTGTTGAAGATGCTTTCTTTCTTCCATTGTATAATTTTAGCTCCTTTGTCAAAAATCAGGTGTTCACAGGTTGGTGGATTAATATCTGGGTCTTCAATTCGATTCCATTGGTCAACATCTCTGTTTTTGTGTCAATACCAAGCAGTTTTCATTACTGTAGTTCTGTAATAGAGTTCGAAGTCAGGGATGGTAATGCCTCTGGAAGTACTTTTATTATATAATATTGTTTTGGGTATCCTGGGTTTTTTGTTTTTCCATATAAAGTTGATTATTGTTCTCTCAAGGTCTGTGAAGAATTTTGTTGGGATTTTGATGGGCATTGCATTGAATCTATAGATTGCTTCTGGTAGAATTGCCATTTTTACTGTGTTGATCCTCCCATTCCAAGAGCGTGGGAGATTCTTCCATTTTCTGGTATCCTCTTTAATTTCTTTTTTCAAAGCCTTAAAGTTCTTGTCAAATAGATCTTTCACTTCCTTGGGTAGAGTTACCCCAAGATACTTTATGCTATTTGTGGCTATCGTGAAAGGTGATGTTTCTCTGATTTCCCTCTCTGCTTCTTTGTTCTTTGTGTATAGGAGGGCAACTGATTTTTTGGAGTTAATCATCTTGTATCCTGTCACATTACTAAAGGTGTTGATCAGCTGTAAGAGTTCTTTGGTAGACTTTTTGGGGTTGCTTATATACACTATCATATCATCTACAAATAATGAAAGTTTGACTTCTTCCTTTCCAATTTGAATCCCCTTGATCTCTTTATGCTATCTTATTACTATTGCTAGAACTTCAAGCACTATTTCGAAGAGGTATGGAGAAAGTGGACAGCCTTGTCTTGTTCCTGATTTTAGTGGGATGGCTTCGAGATTCTCTCCATTTAATTTAGTGTTAGCTGTTGGCTTGCTGTATATTGCTTTTATTATATTTAGGAATGAGCCCTGTATCCCTAATCTCCCCAAGACCTTTATCATAAAGGGGTGTTGAATTTTGTCCAATGCTTTTTCAGCATCTAATTAAATGATCATATAGTTTTTTTCATTCAGTTTATTTATATGATGGATTGCGTTGATAGATTTTCATATGTTGAACCAGCCCTGCCTCTCTGGGATAAAGCCTACTTGATCATAATGGATAATTTTTTGGATGTGCTCTTGGGTTTTGTTTGCCAGTATTTTATTGAGAATTTTTGCATCGATGTTCATGAGTGAGATTAGTCTGTAATTCTCTTTCTTGGTTAAGTCTTTGTGTGGGTTTGGTATCAGGGTGACTGTAGCTTCATAAAAAATGTTAGGCAATGACTTCTGTTTCTATTTTGTGAAACACATTAAGAAGTATAAGTATTAACTCTTCTTGGAAGTTCTGGTAGAATTCTGCTTTGAAGCCATCTGGTCTAGGGCTTTTTTTGGTAGGGAGGTTTCTGATGACATCTTCTATTTCCTCGCAACTTACAGGTCTATTTAAACTGCTTACCTGGTCTTGACTTAATTTTGGTATCTGGAATTTATCTAAAAAAGTGTCCATTTCTTTCAAATTTTCCAATTTTGTGGCACACAGGCTTTTGTAGTAAGATCTAATGATTCTCCGAATTTCTTCTGTGTCTGTGGTTATGTCCCCCTTTTCATTTCTGATCTTTTTAATTTGCGTGTTCTCTCTCTGTCATTTGATTAGTTTGGATAGGGGTTTGTCAATCTTGTTGATTTTCTCCAAGAACCAGCTTTTTGTTTCATTGATTCTTTGGAGTGTTTTCTCTATTTCTATTTTGTTGATTTCAGCCCTCCGTTTGATTATTTTCAGTCTTCTACTCCTCCTGGGTGATTCTGCTTCTTTTTTTCTAGAGCTTTCAGGTGTGCTGTTAAGTCTCTAATGTGTGCTTTCTCCATTTTCTTTATGTACTCACTTAGTGCTATGAACTTTCCTCTTAGCACTGCTTTCATAGTGTCCCATAGGTTTGAGTATGTTGTGTTTTTATTTTCATTGAATTCAAGGAAGACTTTAATTTCTTTCTTTATTTCTTCCTTGACCCAGGGATGGTTCAGTAGTTGACTATTCAGTTTCCATGAGTTTGTAAGCTTTCTGAGGTTAGAATGTTGTTGAATTCTAACTTTAATCCATGGTGATCCGATAGTACACAAGTGGTTATTCCAATTTCTTTATATCTATGGATGTTTGCTTTGTTACTAATTATGTGATCAATTTTTTAGAAGTTTGTAAGAGATGCTGAGAAGAAGGTATACTCTTTTCTGTTTGGGTGGAATGTTCTATAGATGTCTCCTAGGTACATTTGGTTCATTACATCTGTTAGTTCTCTTATTTCTCTGTTAAGTTTCTGTCTGGTTGACCTGTCCATTGGTGAGAGAGGAGTGTTGAAATCACCTACTATTAGAGTGTGTGGTTTGATGTATGCTTTGAGTTCTAGTAATGTTTCTTTTACATATGTGGTTGCTTTTATATTAGGGACCTATATATTCAGGATTGAGACTTCCTCCTGATAAATTGTTCCTGTTATGAGTATAAAGTGTCCATCTCCATCTCTTCTGATTAATTTTAGTTTGAAATCAATTTTGTTAGATATTAGGATTGCCACACCCGCTTGTTTCTTTGGTCCATTTGATTGGAAAACCTTTTTCCAACCCTTTACTCTGAGGTAGTGTCTGCCTTTGAGTTTGAGGTGTGTTTCTTGTAGGCAGCAGAATGTTGGATCAAGATTTTGTATCCATTCTCTTAACCTGTGCATTTTTATTGGTGAATTGAGTCCATTGATACTAAGTGATATTAATGACCAATGGTTGCTAACTCCAATTATTTTTTCTGGTGGTAGTGTTTTTGTGTTTCCCTTCTTTGAGTTGTGCTTGTGGAGGGTTGTCAGATGCTTGTATTATTATGGGTGTTGTTGGCTTCCTTGGTTTGTGATTTTCCTTCTAGTATTTTTTTAAGGCTGGGTTTGTGGCTATGTGTTGTTTAAATCTGTTTTTGTCCTGGAATATCTTGGTTTCTCCATCGATGGTGAATACAAGCTTTGCTGAGTATAGCAGTCTGGGCTTGCATCCATGGTTTCTTAGTGTCTGCAGCACATCTATTCAAGACCTCCTGGCTTTCATGGTTTCCATTGAGAAGTCAGGTATAATTCTGATTGATTTACCTTTATATGTTACTTGACCTTTTTCCCTTGCAGCTCTTAATATTCATTCTTTATTCTGTATGTTTTGTGTTTTGATTATTATATGGCGAGAGGATGCTTTTTTTGATCCAGTCTATTTGGTGTTCTGTATGCTTCTTGTACCTTCATAGGAATATCCTTATTTAGGTTGGGAAAGTTTTCTTCTATAATTTTGTTGAATATATTTTCTGGGCCTTTGAGCTGTAAATCTTCTCCTTCTTCTACCCCTATTATTCTTAGGCTTGGTCTTTTCATGGTGTCCCAGATTTCCTGTATGTTTTGTGTTAAGAATTTGTTGGATTTGTTTTGTTCTTTACTCAGTGAGTTTATTTCCTCTATAGTATCTTCAGTGTCTAAGATTCTTTATTCTATCTCTTGTATTCTGTTGGTAATACTTGTCTCTGTAGTTCCTATTTGTTTACCTAAATTTTCCATATCCAGCCTTCCCTCCGTTTGTGTTTTCTTCATTACCTGTATTTCATTTTTCAAGTCTTGAACTGTTTCCCTTACCTGTTTGATTGCTTTTTCTTGGTTTTCTTGGTTATCTTTGAGAGATTTATTCATTGCATCTACCTTTTTGTTTGTCATCTCCATTTCTTTACGGCAGTTTTTCACGTCCTGTTTAAGTTCCTCTATTATTTTCATAAAGTTCCATTTAAAGTTGATTTCTTCTATTTCTTCTGTAGTAGGGTGTTCTATTCTTCTTGTTGCATGATCACTGGATTCTGGTGATGTCATGTTGCCTTTCAGGTTATTGGAGAAATTCTTGCATTGGTGCTTGCCCATCTCTTCCTTCAAATGAAGCCAGGAGAGTCTTGGTGTCTTGGTCTAGTCTTTGTTGTGACTGACTCTCTAAGTGGGTCACCTCAGTGCAGGTGCAGGAACTGTTCCCATCTGGATGGAACTCCTCAGCACCAAAACAGGGACTCCCATCTGGATGGAACTCCTCAGCACAGAAACAGGGATGCCTGGTAGTCCAAGGACCTTGCAGACAAAGGGGCGGCTGTAGGGGGAGGGCAGGGTCAAGTGTTTACTATTTCTTTCACAGAAGGTCTTTACTTGCCTTCTTCCATTGTAGCATGCATATATGGAACAGTGTTAGATATCTCTAAATATTCAGATCATTCCCCGTTGTTGAGCATGTATGCTGTACTACTAAGTTTGGGACCACAAAACAAAGCAGACTCTCATTATGTTGAGCATGTATGCTGTACTACTAAGTTTGGTACCACAAAACAAAGCAGACTCTCATTACTTTGCATACTGTGCTGTCTAGTTTTTATGTCAACTTCACACAGGTTAGGGTTATCTGAGAAGAGGAAAGCTCAACTGAGAAAATGCCTACATAAGATTGACATGCAGGCAAGCCTGTGGGGGCATTTCTTGCTTGATGATTGATATGGTAGGGCCTAACCCACTGCAGGTGGTGCCATCCCTGGGCAGGTGGTCTTGAGTTATATAAAAATGTAGGCTGAGCAATTGTCTTAGTTAGGGTTTACTATTGCTCTGAAGAAGTAACATAACCATGGCAACTCTTATAAAAAAAACACTTAATTAAGGTCATTTGTTTATAGTTCAGAGGTTCATTCCATTATGAAGGGGAGCATGCAAGCAGATGTGTGCTGGAGCTGAGAGTTCTACATCTTGACTCAGAGGCAACAGGAAGTCCACTGACAGTCACAGTGAGGGAAGCTTGAGAAAAACAGATCTCAAAACTAGCCCCCACAATGACACATTATCTCCAATAAGGCCACACCTCCTAACAGTGCCACTCCCTTTAGGGGGCATTTTCTTTCAAACCACCACATCAATACCCAAGAATAAGTCAGTAAAGATCACCCCTCCATGGCTTCTGCATCAGCTCCTGCCACTAGGTTCCTACCCTGATTTTCACAGTGCTGAACTGTGATGTGAGGCATGTGAGATGAAATAAGTCATTTCCTCCCCAAGTTGCTTTTGTTCATGGTCTTTGGTCACAACAATAGTAACCCTAACAAGACCTTGGCCTAGGTATAGTTGAAGAATTCAATAGCATTTGAACACTATTGGTCTACTAAGTTGTAGTCTTTATAATTTTCTAACATCAGTGTCAACAAAACTGGCACAGTATGGAGTTCTTAGACGCTTAACTGGCCTGTTAGTTTCCTAACATAAATGTAGATAAGCTCTAGAACCTCTTTCCTTGGCATGACACTTGTTAGTGTTCAAGGCCACATTTAGTCTTCCAGGCAAGGCTGTTCCTTCTATGGCCTGGAATTATTTTTTGCATCTTCAGGCAGCCTTTCAGAAATCTGGTTCTTTGGAGTCTATAATGAGGGGAGCTTACTGTTTTTATTCAGGCCTTAAGAAATCAAAGAATGAAGTTGAAGAGTTTAGTTTTAAGCCAAAATTGTTTGTGTAAATTTTCAAGATCTATCACAGGCAATTGTAACATCTTTGTTTGGAAGAGGCATTAGTAAAGTTGCCCCTTCTATGACAGTCAGTGCATTACAGTTTCAGAAGAAGCTGCAGTGGAGGACTCAGAGGCCTCTTATGTGGAACATACTCTTAATGAATCTCCACATTCCACTTGAAGGCCTCCTTAATGGTGGGTGCTGGGTGGCACTCAACCAAGGCTTTTTGACTTGCCTGTGCATTTGATCATCTTATCAGGAGTTACACTGCTCTGTAACTTTAACTTTTGTGTAATGTTTAGCTAAAACTTGGGTAAAACTCAAGCACTCTTCAGATCAATATGTGTCTATTCCAAGTCTTTCCCCTTCAACCTGCCTGCAACTTCATGAATTCAAATATAGTAGAAGGTTAAGGATGCTATTGTTCATGTTATTTTCCATTTATACTGATCATACATGTATTTTATACTGGACCCACTCTTCGGCACGAAATGGAGCAGTAGAAAAATTAATAACTTCTTTTATGAGTTTTGATTACATTATTAAAGATAGTGAATAATATGCATAAGACTCTGAAGGTCAATATAAAATAGATCCCATACATTATGTCTTAAATTCTCAGGAATATGAGCTAAGTGTATCTTAAAAGCAAATGTGAGTTTCCCCAAACTGCCTGCCCAGCTTCTATCACTTAGTTTATTCGCCTCCTCTACTCATAATAGGTAACTCTAACAGAGGCAGAGAATTCAGGAAGAGCGCGAATGTGCCAGCCACCTGCACCAGAACAGAGCTGAGACAAAAAATAATTCGACAGGAGCAGGTACAGGGGAGCAACTGCTGAGGGAGTGGGTCAGAGCCAGAGACTACTGTGAGTCTGGGCATGACTCTGGGATCTTCGAGTGAGTAGACCTGAGACAGGACCCCTGTGGGTCTGGGATAAGTCTGGGAACTCCAAGGAACTAGGCCTGAGCAAGGACCTCTGTGAGTCTGGGTGTGAGTCTGGGACCTCTGAGAGAGTAGGCCTGAGCTAGGACCTTTGTGGGTCCAGTCATTGGTTGGGGACCTCTGAAGGAGTAGGCAGGAACCAGAAACCTCTGTGGGTCTGGGCATGAGTCTGGTACCACTGAGGGGGTAGGCCTGAGCCAGGTTCTCACCCAAGTCTGAGATCTCCGAGGGAGAAGATCAGAGCCAGAGAGCTTGCAGGACCAGCCCCAAGCCAAGGACCTCCTCAGGAGAAGATCCAGACCAGGGATATTTACAGAAACAGGTCTGAGCTGAAAATAGGCCTACAAGAGTAGGCCTGAGACAGCAAACTCCACATAAGCAGAGCAAACCTTGGGAGCTCTAAGCAACCTCCAGAAACATGGAGCAATCAACGGGGTAACTAAAACCGTGGCACTGACTGTACTATGAGGAACAACTATCTGAGCCCTGGATCCACTGGCACCTAGAAGATTAATCACCAGAGTCACAGACAGTCCCAACCACATCAATCAGAGGAAAATATGAGTAGACAAGGTAAGAACAACACAAAGAGCAACATGACACCAGTAATATCTAGAGACCCTACAACAGCCATACTTGAACAAACAAATATAGATGAAGCAGAAGAAAATGTCCTAAAAATAACTTCAGGAAAATATTTGAGACTCTTAAAGAGGAAATAGGAAATTTCCTCAAAGAAATGGAGGAAAAGACAAACAAAAAATTGGAAGACATCAGCAAATCCCTTAAAGAAAACCAAGAAAAAGCAATTAAACATAGGAAAGAAACTATTCAAAACTTGAAAACTGAAATAGAGACAATAAAGTAAACACAAGCTGAGGGAATTATATAAACAGAAATCATGAGAAAAAGATCAGGAACCACAAATGCGAACATAAACAGCAGACTATAGGAGATGGAAGAGTCAAAGAAAACATTAAATGTATCTAAAGCTTAACCCAAAATATCCATGAAACATGGGACACTATGAAAAGGCCAAACCTAAGAATAATAGGTATAGAAGAAGGAGAAGAAGTTCAACTCAAAAGCACAGAAAATATATTTACCAAAATCATAGAAGAAAACTTTCCCAACCTAAAGAAAGATATGCCTATGAAGATACAAGAAGCTTACAGAACACCAAATAGACTGGATCAAAAAAAGTAGTCCTCTTACCACATAATGATCAAAACACTAAACATACAGAGTAAAGAAAGAATATTAAGAGCTACAAAGAAAAAAAGGTCAAGTAACATATAAAGGCACATGTATCAGAATTACACCTGACTTCTCATTGGATACAATGAATGCCAGTACGTCCTGGTCAAGCCTTATGGAGACATTAAGAGACCAAAGTTCCAAGCCCAGACTACTATACCCAGCTAAACTTTCAGTCACCATAGACAGATAAAACAAGATCAGACTGGGAAGTGCAGGAGCAAGTGTGGTGGGTCCTCCACAGGGCCAGGTGGGAATCTGCAGCCATATTCCTTGTTCTGTGAGCTCCCATGTGGTCCCTGCTACTCCCTGAACCTAGGCACAGTCCTCTGTATAACTTTGCTCTGTGGGGTGCACCAGTGCAGAGTGTTGGGAGCAGGGAGCTGTGTGTGGAAGTTTATTGGTAGTTAAGAACAATGTGCTTTTGGTACAGCGGTGGAAAGCAGGTTAACTCAGAGAGGCCTAGTTTCTCGAGTATCTTTTAGACATTCAGTACTTTGCATTTAATCTTTACCTGTAGTGTCCATTTATGGCTAATTTTGTGGTGGTTTTAAAAGGCATCATCATTTACCTGTGATGTAAAAGAGTAGAATTGATGACTTAAAGGATTTACTAATGCTTTGTAAATAGTAATTCCAACAAAGTAGAATTTAGCTGAGGGAAGGCTGTAATGATCTGTCCTGTCCCTTTAAGAGACAAGCCCTGCCAACTCTCTCCAACGTCCACTGAGGCAGGCAGATCTTCCTTCCTGCTTGCAGCCTGTGCCTCTCCTCTTTTCAGTCTCTCCCCCTAAGAGACAGCTTCTGCCTCTCTCCATTCTCCCTACTTCTCCCCTTCTCCCATCTCTCTCTCCCTCTTTCTCTCCCTCTCTCCCTCTCTCCCTCTCTCCCTCTCTCCCTCTCTCTCTCTCTCTCTCTCTCTCTCTCTCTCTCTCTCTCTCTCTGTTTCTCTCTGCTCTTCCCCCTTCTCCCCTTACACACTCTCCATTTACCTTCCATAAACCATTAAATAAATATCCAACCTAACTCTGCAAGGTGTGCCGATCCATGTCTCTCTCACCCACCATGAGGCTCCCTCCCCAGGACCAGACCTTTAGAGACCTGCGGAATGGTTTCGTGGCATGCCCATCTGTTTGTCTCTTCTCGTGGCCTGCTACAACCACTTTGGGAACTGCGCCCTCCTTGCCAAGGACTGACTGCTCTCCAGACACCCTGCCCACTGCCTGTCCAGCTCAGGGACCTGCAGCATGATCTCATGACCTGCTACCCTCTGCAGCCACTCGGGAACTTGCAACATTTTACTTAATCCATTACACTATCTAACCAACTATCTTTCTTTATATACAATAGAGTCATTTTATTTCCTAACGAAACAATAAGTTCATTGTAAGCAACTTCCAAAACTCTAGAATTGACAGAAACATCTCGCTGCCTGTACAGTCAAAGTTCTTTTGTACCATTGGGGCATCCATCTTCAGCCCATAGTATCCGACAGATTTTTCCATGAAGCAGGAAATTTCAAAGACAGTTCTGCCTATATTGGCAGTTTGTCAGTCACTTTCTTCTATGTCCTGCAGAATGTCTAGCAGACTCTTTCATGAAGCAGGAACCTCGAAGCACCATCTCACCTTTAGGCAAGTTCAGCAGTCATTTCTCTGTGGTTCCTGCATGTCCAGTTCACTCAGCATACTATCAAACAGTTCAGGCAAGAGCAATTTCTTACCCAAATGGCTAATAAACTCCATAAGGAACCTCATCAATGCCCATCGTCCTCTTGAAGTAATTGGTGCTGCCAGGAGCACATGTGTCTCACTGTCATGAAAAGTCCTAACTTCTTAAAACATTTTAAATGCCATATTCTGTAGATCTCTGAAAGATTTGAAGAATATCTAGCTGAAATATATCTCTATATATCTAGAAAACCAAACACGAGTACAAGCTTGACTATTATAGATGACTCTATTAACCTAAATTTCTTAATTATATATTACACTTTTAAATGAGCTGCACAAATGCAATACCCTAATCAAGAGCAGAAATATACATAAAACAAAATTGATCTTAAATTTGTATTAATAAAGAAAGATCCATACCAATGCAAAGTATCCATCTCTACAGCAATCCCACTTTAAATGTAAACAAATGTTTATAAACAACATTTGGGAGTGTGGGCGTAGTTCTCTCCAAACTCCTTCCTGCTATTTATTGGGTGAAGTAATTTTTTGAGGTGTGTTCAAGGCGACCTTTCAGGGGCTCTTGGTCCATCAAACCACATTAGTCTGGAATGAGTCCACAGGTTCTGATCCTCTGTGGAAACAAAAGAAGAACTTCTTTCCCAAAGCAACACATCCTTAGACTCAAATTCCAAAGTCAAGATACCTTGAATATATACATGTTGGCTTAGTTTAGTAGTCCCCAGAATCAAATACTTCTTTGCAGTCAAAAAATTCAAAGATAACAAGAGAGCTGGTAGGGCTACATTAACATTAAATGAAATAGAATTTAAATCAACAACTATAATGAGGTAAAGACAAAATATTTTGATAAAGAAACTAATTTATGAAGAAGATATAATAATTATGAACACATACATGTACCAAAAATATCAGAATTAAAGAGCGATGCATAAAGCTGTAAACACAGTTGGGCGACTTGTGTTTCCACATCCAATAAAGAAGTAAACAAGCAGAGAGCTGTAGAATAGTCCATTGCGGACACAGGAGGGGCTCTTGAGATCCTCTCCCTCACTGCAGGCTGTCATAGTTCCAGAGAAAATGGCATCCAGGTGGTAGTGGTGCACATCTTTAGTCCCAGCAGTCCAGAGGCAGACGCAGGTGAATCTCTGTGAGTTCAAAGTCAGCCTGGTCTCCAGAGTGAGTTTCAGGACAGGCTCCAAATCTACAGAGAAACCATGTCTCAAAAATCAAAAAGAAAAAAAAAGAAAAAGAAAAAATGGTTCCCAAAGCATGTGGCACTATTAGGAAGTGTGGCTTTATTGGAGTGGGCATGGCCTTGTTAGAGGAAACATGTCATTGTGGACTTTGAGATCTCATATATGCTCTCACGATAGCACCCAGTGTCTTGAGCCACTTCCTGTTGGCTGTGCAAGATGTTGAAGCCTTAATTCCTCTGCAGTACCATGTCTGCCTGCACACCACCATAATCCCAACCGTCATGCTTCCTGCTCTGATGAGAGTGGACTAGACCTCTGAAATTGTAAGCCAGTACCTTAATTAAATGTTGATCTTCATCTTTATAAGAGTTCTTGTGATCATGCTGTCTCTTCACAGCAATAGAAACATTAAATAACAGCCGGTAGTGGTGGTGAGCTCCTTAATAGCAGCACTTGGGAGGCAGAGTAAGGCGGATCTCTGTGAGTTCAAGGCCAGCCTGGACTACAGAGCAAGTTCCAGGATTGGCTCCATAGCTACCGAGAAACCATATCATGAAACACACAAAAGAGACTTTAACTAAGACAAAGGCTGAACAATCTATGAGGAATAACATACCACATGACCTGATAACCATCCACTATGTTAAATCTCTTAATGTTTCCCACAGCATCATCCTGGGAACTGAGCCTTTATAATATAAGCCTTTAAAGAACATCTAAGACACAAACTACAGAATATGTCCCATCGTTTCAGTAATTGTGTATTTAGAAAGTTGCTCAACCTCATCTTTGATATATATGGAGTTAAGGGAAGCCTGGACACATATATGGGGGTCCAAGCTGCACAGCTGCCATGACAGGCTTGATTGAGACCAGCCAAGAGTGTAGGCTTCAGTTTCCATTTACTGGAAGGCAGCACCAGATTCCAGGAAAAGCCATAAGCTGATACCATCCAGGGACAGGCCAGTGTCTAAGGGGAAGTACCTGACATTCTGAATATACTAAATGTTCTATAGGATTAAATGAGATCACCAGATTCCTTGAACCCAGCACTCACCTATTCCTTTCCCTAAAACACCCCTAGACAATTGTCAGCCAGTCAGGGTCTTTAACCCTGAAAATGCTCTCACCTCCAACCTCTGCTATGATAAAAAAAAACCTACCCCACTGGGACTGGACCTCTCCATTTGTACTTCTGCATCAGACACACAAGAGGGTCCCAGCTCAGACTTGAATGAATAAAGGCTCTTTCATTTTGCATACGAATTTGGCTTGGTGATGATCTTGGGGGAATGCCACAATCTGGGTATAATACCGTACTTATTAGAATATGCTTTTAAAATACAATATGAATATTCTAAATATTTATGTTTGTATCTATTTTTAACATTCCTTTCAATTTATCTTTTTCCTATTTTGTTATTTACAGTAAGAAAAATAAAGGTTATATGTTCAGCATTTTTGCTTAGTGATTCCCTCGGATAATGGAGGAGAGGTGATTCTCGTCAAAGCATATTACATTCATGCAAAAAAGTCACAATGAAGCCTTTTATAATGACTAGTTAATAAACAGTAGTAATAATGTTAAAAGAGGAATTTTCTCAAATAAATGCCGAAGTTCATTGTTGTAACTTTAAAAAAGCGGTGGATGAGAGAAAGACACCATGTGACAAAGCTTTTTTTATTTTTTATTGAGGAATTTTATTTTTATTGGAGCATTTTTTATTGGGGGAAAATGAATGGGAAAGTGGTGGGGAGAGGGGAGATCAGACTCTGGGGATAGGAGAGGTAAAAGAGAAGAGAAAGTCAGAGAGAGAGAGAGAGAGAGAGAGAGAGAAGAGGAGAGAGAAGGGGGGAGGGAGGAAGGGAGAGACGGGAGGTGGGCAAGGTCCAGCTTTTAAAAAGGAACATAGCAAACATTCAGAGGAGGTGCTCTTAGTTGCTGCAGCTGAGGACATACCCTGTCAGAAGGACCTCAAGTACAGGTCAGTGCAGATGTCTGAATACTAAGATTTACCCCTTACAAGTTTTGTTTTATATTCAACATAACAGAGTTCAGCTATGTTGTCTATCATTTTGTGATAAGAACCATTTTGTACAGTTTCCAATAGTGTGTTCCTCATTTTGTGTGAGAAGAAAATCAATACGACTAAAATCACATTTAACAGGCATAAGTTAAAAACATTTCCTCTATGCTCCAGAACAATGCGATGCTACCCACATTTGCCACATCTCTTCAATATAGTATTGAAGGGACTGACTGAAACAATTAGGCAGATATAAAAGAAAGATATAAAAGCATCCTAATGAAAAATAATGAAGTCAAACCCTGAATCTTTGCTAGTAGCATGATCTTATATAAAAATCTTAAGGGTTTCATCAAAACTGCTAGAACTAATAATTAAATACAGTAAAGTAGCAGAATATAAGCTCAACAGTAAAAAATTAGTGATATTTCTATACTACATAACAAAATTTCTGAAAAAATATCAAGACAAAAATGTCATTTGCAATAGTTTCACAAGTATTAAAAATATATGTAACCACAGAGATGAAATATTTATACATTGAAAACCATATAAAATGTTCATAAGTTAAGTTAAAGGAAGCAAAGGTACTATTGAAATATTCATATTTTTCAATGCAAGTCAATGGAATCACTATCAACATATCAAAGTTATTTTTTATAGACCAAGGAAAAAGTATTCTAAAGTTCCAGACAACCACAAACATGCTGAGGAAGTCATGAGCAAAAACAACGAAGCTGAAAGCACCATCACTACCACATTTTAAGCTGTAGCACAAATCAATAGTAATTAAACAGTGTGACAGCGGCATGCAAAATGACTCACCAACAACTGGAACAGGAAAAAGAGCATATGTAGCTAAGCGATTTTAGCAAAGAAGCCAAAACTGAGAAGACTGCTTGTCCAAATGCACAATGAAATTGGGCCATTATCTGACACCACACTCTAAAATAAATTCCACATGGATTAAAGATAAACAAACCTGAAGCTGTAAAACTACTAAAAGAAAATATTTGGAAAATTACATGATATTTGTCTGAGCAATGGTTTTCTTAGATTCTACTCTCAATAATAAAAAAATACAAGTACAATCATGTTAACTAAAGCTGTTTCTGTACAACAAAATAAGCTAAAAAAATCAAAAGAGTTAAAGGACAACCTATAAAGTAAGAAAAATATTGGCATTCATCTGATAATGGGTTAGTACTCAAAATATATCAAGAACTCAACTTCATAGAAAGAAATCAAATTAACCAATTAAAAATTGGGCAAAGGATATGAATAGATATTTCTCCCAAGAAGACACACAAATGACCAACCAATAAATATTTGGAAAAGATGTCCACTATCACTAATCAATAGAGAAATGCAAATATAGAAGGAGGCATAATTTCTTATATTTTAGAAAACAAACAAAATTAGAAACCATGATACATAAGCAAAAGATCAATACAGTAAAAAATGTCCAACAAAGTATAAGACAAAAAATAATTTCCAAAAATACTATTGAGTTTGTTTTAGGTTAGCCATCTGTTTGCTGGGCAAGAGGCCTGCCCTTAAGTGTGATTTGTATGCCATTGGGAAAAAAAAGGAACAAGTTTTCTTTGAGAGCGATTGACACTTGGAGATAGTTTCTAGATTAAGGATGGGGCTTTGTCCACTTATCCACTTAGCTCTGGGACCCCTTGGACATGTGCAGACTCTATGCATGCTGCTGTGAGTTCATATGTGCATCATTTCTGTTGTGTTAGGGAAGACATTGTTTCCTTGCTGTCTTCCATCCCCATAGATTCTTACAAACTCTCTGTCTCCTCTTTCACAGGGTTCCCTGACCCCTATGGGGAGGGATGTGATGCAGATATCCTATTTAGGACTGAGTGTTCCAAGGTCTCTCACCATTAGAATTCAGTTGTAGGTCTCTGTATAGTTCTCATCTACTTCAGGAGAAAGTTCTCTGCTGGTGACTGAGATACTGATCTATGTGACTAGCAGAATATCATTAGGAGTCATTTTATTGCCATGTTCCTTTAGCATGAAAATAGTATTTGATATTCTCGTGGGTGCATGGTCTGTCTCAGGTTCCTGGCCATCAACGCAATGCTGGGCATGGGTTCCATCTCATGGAGTGAGAAAAATCTAATTACAGAGAGTTTGGCTCCTTCTACTACATCAGTCCCATTATTGTACTATATGATCTGCATGCCGTGCAGGTAGTTCACTCTTGTTGGTCACAGGGTTGTTTGTTAGGATAGTGTTTACCTTTCTCCTCTGGCAGCCTGCAGAGTACCTTCCAGTACAGTGAACATTCAGTAGGCATGAAGGCTCTAGAGAGGCACCAACATGTTTTCTGCATGTTCAACGAGATCTGTAGATGTAGTCTTCAGCAACAGAGCCATGGGAGGATTAAATGAGTGGGGGAGGGTAGAGATGGGCAAGTAGGGAGTATGGGGAGTGACAGATAACATTTTAGGGGTCATAATGAAACTTATTTCAGTAGAAATTTCTTAAAATATTTACACGTATGACAGAAATCTAAAGGGAATCACCACATAACAGGGGATCAAAGCCTCAACAATCTATCTCTAGCTACTCCAAGTGAAAGCTCTAGTCCCAAAAATGGGTTATATCTAATTAGCGTGTTGAACAAAGGGGCCCTTGGACTATGGATTGCTCTCCATGGGCAGATGAAGCACTTAAAGGGAAAGAAGTCTTTAGAAAAGACATTTTTGATGAAGGACTGCTAATATCACATTTAATGACAAAAGACTTCCCCCTTCATGTCAAAAAGAAAACAAAGATGTCTGTTCTTGCCATTTTAATATTGTACTACTAGAACAAATGGTGTGACAAACTGGTTGCCAAATGCAAAAACAATGAAGTTGGATTCTTACCTCCGCAGTAGATGACAATGAACGCAAAATGTAGTGAAGACTTATATGTAAGGGTTTGAAAAAGTAAAACACCTTTTTAAACAGCTAAGTGTAAATCTCCATCATTCTGGGTTGGCAATGTCTATTTAGATATGACAGCAATAAAGTAAATAACAAATGAGATACTATTGTATTGTATTGTATCACAAATGAGGTATTATTGTAGATTTCTAAAATGAAGGTTTTAAGTTTCAGAGCACACTAACAAGAAACTGAAAGGACAAATCACACAATAAGATAAAATATTTCTTTGTCATGTATCTTATGAGAGATTTATATTTAGATATTTTACAACTCAACAATAAAAGACAACCCAATAAAAATAGAAATTATTTGAATATTTATTTATCTAAAAATAGTAATAAAGTGCTTGACACCACAAAGTAATGCAAATCATTACACAATGACATAATACATCACACATAGTAGAATGTCAATGATGAAAATTCAAGAAACATTTGTTCAGGGCTTTTTAGAAAATGGAATTCTTATCTATTTGTGACTATAAACTCCCACAACCATTTTGGAAATCACTAGTGGTTCCTCAAATAATTAATTATAGAACCACTATATGGGCAGACAATCCTTCCCTTAATATAAATCTAACAGAAATAAAAACATATCTAAATAAAATATGTACAAAATATACACAAATATATACAGTAGCATTCTTCATATGTTCAATATAGAATAGCACAACTATTCCATACATAGATACCCTTGATACATGCCTTGTCTCAGCAGCTTTCCTTAGTCATGAATGGCAATTCCATAATGCCTTTCTTCTATCCTTCATTTTAAAGCCAGTCACTGCCTCATGGTCAAAGCCGCTAAGTTCTTCTGCTTGCTGAGGCTGGAACATGGCCCACATGGTCAATTACATCTTCACCGTCTTAAAGTGTTCAATTGTTTTTCTAATCCATATTCCTCCAAACAAAAATATGGTCTGTCCTGTCATCATGACTGGAAGCATGGAGGCATTCAGGCACACATGAACCTGGAGAAGTAGCTGAGAGTTCTACATCTGGATCCACAGGCAGCAGAGAGAGAGACAGAAACACTAGGCCTGGCTTGAGCAACTGAAACCTCAAAGCCTGTCCCCAGTGACTCACTTCCTCCAACAAAGCCACAGGTGCTCCAACAATGCCACACCTCCTAATAATGCCACTTCCTAAGGGCGTATGTGGATCATTTTGCTTTCAAACCACCACAGTTAGGATATTCCAATCTCAGGTGTGAGTTTACCTGTGACTTTAGAGAAACTATGGCCTATCTGCCAATTGCTGTCTATAAAGACAAAATGAACATTCTCTTACATTGCCATTGAGTATAAACCTCTTTGAAAAAATCAATAGTAGCTTAATAGCCTCTTATACTTTAAATATTGACTCAAAATTACTGTTCTTTTACCATTTAGTAATTTTTTGTCTTTAAAAGCAGCTGTGCTGTTAATGTAAATACCTTGTTTCAGATTCATAATTTATTATTTATGGTGTTGGATGTGTTTATTTGCTTTTTTGTTGTGTTTGATTTTGCTATATTTTATAGTTTTAATGAATCAAATAGCAACTCAAGAATGGATTTGATGATACACAATTTTATGAAAATATTAGGCCAGAGCTGGGCGGTGGTGGCACACACCTTTATTC
This sequence comes from Myodes glareolus, assembly GCF_982192425.1. Lineage (NCBI taxonomy): Eukaryota > Metazoa > Chordata > Mammalia > Rodentia > Cricetidae > Myodes > Myodes glareolus. The sequence goes on along the minus strand of NC_142053.1, from coordinate 132,797,676 downwards.
CCAGCACTCCGGAGGTAGAGGCAGGTGGATCTCTGTGAGCTTGAAGCAAGCCTGATCTACAATAGCTAGTTCCAGGACAGGCTCCAAAGCTACAGAGAAACCCTGTCTCGAAAAACAAGACGAAAACAAACAAACAAACAAAAACAGAGAAAAAACAAAACAAAAAATATTAGGCCAGGTGGTGGTGGTGCACACCCTTTATCCCAGCACTTGGGAGGCAGAGGCAGCTGGATTTCAGTGAGTTCAAGGCCAGTCTTGTCTATAGAGCGAGTTCTAAGACAGAAGTGTTGCACAAAGAAACCCTGTCTCGAAAAATCAAGAAGAAAAAACAAATTTTTACTCCCGTATTTGTTTAAGAGACCAAGTCTTAATTCACAGATTACAAATTTGCTTTTTTTTCTCCTGAGAACTTAACATATTCAAAAAAGGTATACATTCTGGTGAATAAATTTCATTACCAGTTATTGTGAAACTATTCTTCCAAAACTGAGAGATTACGAGAAAGCTACAGATGATTGCAAAATCAAATTTTACACGTCAGCGAAGAAATAATTATATATTAAATAAAAAGAAAACTAATTTTAAATCTATGTAATGTCCTTAGAAAGCACTAATAGGAAAAGGAGATAATATTTTGCTGTGAGGCCTTGAAATGAAAGAATTGAAATCATGCCCTTCATGTCAGTTTCAAGAAATGTACATAGCACTTAAGGTATAAACATGACTACTTTTTCATAGCCTAAAGCAGAAAAGAGGGGGAAACCACAAGAGAAAAACCCACCCAAATGAAAGATAGTGAAAGTCAGTAAAAATTAGGGAGAGACTAGGTCAAAACTGCAGTGTAATGTGCTTGCACACATCCCCCTTCAAAGTTTTTCAATGAAAGCGAAGGGATATTCATGTTCACTAATAATTTCATGAGGGCATTAGTGGGGAGAAAAGGCAAATTCCTGGAGGAATGCTCAGGACACTGAGGAGAAGGGTAAGGTGAAGGGTAAGCTTTGTCATGCTTCTCCTCTCTGTTTCCAAACAGGTTTGCTCAGGCCTTGTGGGGAGCGAAGCGCAGGGTGAAGACAGTTGATCTTAAGAGTCACTGGTTCCAGCACTTCAGAGGTCCAAATCCGGGTCCACATCCTCTGCCCCACTGCAGCTCTCCAGCCCTTCCCAACAACACCAGGGAACCCAGGAGAGCACAGCACAGCAGCAGGCACCCAGAGAGGTGTCCAGCATTGCCCTCATGCTTCTGGGGGTGGGGTGGGGGCCGGTTAGGAACCAGATTTCTGGAGGGGAGGCATCTAACGGGGGGGGGGGGGGGGGCGGGGGAGGTTGAGTAAGTTGACCCTTTATCCCCTCAGCTAACTGTCTCTTCCCTTTTCTCCAATGCAGCCATGGACCCAGGCACCAGCACCCGGTCTTTCTGGGCCACTGAGGGCCAAGGGGACCCCGCAGATGCAGCTGCTGGACATGCATCCTGTAACAACAACACCAACGAAACTGCAAATTTGACCAAGAAAAAACATAAGCAGAAGAGGCAGAGGAGTACATCTTTGTCCCTGGCCGAAAGGAACATTGTGGGCTGCAGAATCTCGCACTTGTGGAAGGAAGAAAATGGGCTCATCACCCATTGGAGAGGAACGGTTCTGGATCGTGTCGCCTTAAATCCCTCTCTCTATTTATTGAAATACGACGGTATAGATGCTGTCTATGCATTGGAACTTCACCAAGATGAAAGAGTGCTGGCCCTTAAAGTCCTCTCTGAAACAGTAAAACCATCCCCAGTCCCTGATCCCAACCTTGCTAATGCCATAATTGGCAAAGTGGTGGAGCACATATTTGAGGGTGAGCAGGGCTCAAAAGATCAATGGAGAGGGATAGTTCTGGCCCAAGCTCCTATTCTTAATAGCTTCTTTTACATTTCCTATACTAATGATCCCATCTTATACATGTACGAGCTTCTGGATGATTATAAAGAGGGCGACCTTCGTATTCTGTCAGAGTACAATGAGATTTCTCGACAAGATGTAGACCGGAAATTTGTGGATGGTCTGATAGGAAAGCATATTGAATATACCAATGATAATGGTACCAAAAGACCGGGCAAGATGATTGGGAAAATAGAAGCCCTACCATCGGTGTATTTTATCAAATTTGATGATGATTTTCATATCTACGTTTATGATTTTGTGGAAAATGTCTAATTGGCAAAGTTACACCACCACAACTGTTGAAATAAAGTCATCATTCTAGATGTTCAGAGGCTGTTGCTTTTAAGTGTGTTGGGAGCTCACCATGGGTATAAGTTTGTCCTGACGAATACACATTTCTGTGGGTATAGCACACTGTCTGTAAGCACTTTGCCTTGTGGAAAACACTGGGTGTGTTTGGTGGGTGGAGCAGGGAAGGAGGGAACAGCTGTCAATTCAGCCTGTGAGAGAAGGGAGCTAGTATCATCTAAAAATGGAATGGGAGTTAGCTGGTCTGGTCCTGGGGAGAGGAGAAGAAGGAACTGGAGTTGGGCTGTGGAGGAGGGGACTGCCTAGGGAGAAGGGGAGGGGAGCCAGAGTGAGAGAGAGGCTCCCTGGGGGAGGGACAGAGTGAAGCAAGAAACATGGATTGGGAAGGCAGGAGGGGTAACAGAGTGAAGCCTTCTGGCACCTTCTGGCTTTCAGAAAACCAAAGGAACTCCTGTAGGAGAATACACACAGCAGTGTGAAGAGGGACATAGGAAGGGTAGGAAAGGTCTGCTGGGCAGGGAGGTCCCTGAGGAGAGCCTCTGGGACTTCAGAGGTCAGGAGGACCCACACATAGGCCATGGTACACTATAGGCTTAACAGGAAGGAGCATTCCAAGAAGAATGGCCTGATGCATCTACCTTCTACTGTCTGGCTCTTCATAGTGGCTATGGTCAGCTGTCAAGCAAAGCACCCATGTTAGAGGGTTACAGAATGGCCTTTCTAAGGGCCTGCTTGGAGAATGGAAGCCAATGTTAAGTTTGTATCTACATATCAGGCTTGTCTGTTTTCAGAGAGTCTGACACAACCTGAAGCCTAAGCAACTAACAAGAGTTCATGGCTAGCTCTAGGGAAAATTCTTTGGGAAAATGGATCCTTGGTGAATCCAGGAATAGCAGTCCTGACACTGTCCTTCTGCTTGCTGGAGTAATCCTTGCCTTCCTGGAGAGATGGGACATCTGATGGCTGTGCCTCATGTCTCCATGGTATAGAGAGAATATGGCTGTCCATGCTCTGTCGCAGCTGCCTGACTCCATTCAGTGCCCAGGCAAAGGGAAACTGCCCTTCCTTAGGCATCCCATTCTGGTTCGACTCCCTGAAAAGCCTGTAGCAACTGACACCTTCTAGGTACCTCCTACCCAAACTAGCTCCCCCTTCCTTTTTAAACTCATAGCTACCCCTGATGGAGATGTGTGCACCTCTCTTTTGCAAGGGGGTTGTATAACCTGGGGATGGGGTAGGGCTGGAGATTGTGGCTTTGACTAAGTAATTCCTTTAGCAGAAAACTGCCCTATGAAAGGGCTGGACTCTGTGGGAAGAGGGATTGGGAATGCAGGAAAGTGTGTCACAACTGTGGAGTTCAGGACACAGGTCCCTGTCCTCTTCAGCTCTCTGTTGTCACTCCCCAACCTTCCAAAGTCCCTCGGAGAACACTGAGTGTGCTCTGCCTCCTCCTTCACCCGTTGTCTGTTTTTCTGCTTCTTGCTGTGGGGGTCTTCCTAAAGACACATTTGGAGCAAGCAAGGATCTGCCAGACACTGAAAGTAAGTGCTAAACCTCATCGATGTTCACTACCGAGCAAGCATTCATTCTACAGGCTGATTGCCTCAAGAATGACACATGTCAAGCACACCTCACAAGGACAGCCTTAGTTTTCTTTCCTACATCACGTGGTTTTGTTCAGACAACATCAGCAGGTCCTCTGGGGTGCACTTCTGCCAGCTTCCATGTTTTGTTGTTTAGTTATGTTTCTGCTGTGTTCTGCATCCAGTTAGACTTGTGGTAGGTTCATATCACATAAACACCCTGGGATAGGACCCATCTCCCAACAGGGATACAAGGAAGGAAGGGTTGACCTCATTTTCACCTTGGAAAGGTTTTAGTTGGCCACGCCTCAGTAAAATCTGAGTCCGTGCCCTGGAAGGAGGTTCAATTGAAGTTTTATGGCTAGAAGCATGGATACTTGTCTGATTTCATATGCTCAGTCCCACGGATTCTCCATTCATTTGTTATCTTCATCCCATAAACACTTTGGGTGGGCTGTACCAGGCACTGTTTGGGACACAGAGGTGAGGTCAGTGGATATAGCAGATGAACGGATTTTATCCTCATGGATATTTCTTTGTAGTGTGTCAGATGTGTAGTTAGTCATGTAGTTCATAAATCTATAAGAAATATTTTCATATTGATAAGTGATAAGAAAGGACACATGTAGACCAGTTTTGGGAAAATGAAGTTCAAAGATAACGCTCTTTACAGAGAAACAGAGTGACCAGGAAAGGTTTCTTGGATCCTCTAGGTTTGGAATGAATACGTAAAGGCAGCGAGAGTGTGGCCCCTTGGCAGCAGTAAAGGAGAAAGAGCGTTCCAGGTAGAGTGATGACAGTTGCTGGAGCTCAGAGAAGACCTGGCACAGGTGAGGAGGAGCAGCTGGGATGGAAGATGGTGGGGGATGATGGAGGGAGGTAGAGAACTGTGGGACGTGATCTCAGAGAAGTCACAAGGGTGTCAGAGAGACCAAAGCCCTGCAGGTTACAACATCTACAGTGGAATTCTGCTTCTCCCATGACTGAGACTGGGAGATAGTTGGGCACGTCAAGCTTTCTCTATTATATCTTCAGCTCCTGAGATTCTCACTTCCATCTCTTGTAATCTATTTGTTATGTTTGCTTCAGTAGCTCCTGTTTGCTTACCCAGATTTTACATTTCCAGTATTCTCTTAGTTTCAGTTTTCTTTATTGCCTCTGTTTCATTTATCAAGTCTCAATCGGTTTCAGCTCTTTGCTTCACTTGATTGATTGTTTTTTCTTGGTTTTCTTGACTTTAAGAGATTTATTGTTTTCTTCCAATTTTCTGTTTATCTTTTCCTCCATTTCTTGAAGGAAATTTTTCATTTCCTCTTTAAGGTTCTCTATCATCTTCAGAATGTTATATTTAAGGACATTTTCTTTGCTTCTTCTAGGTTAGGATGTTCATGTCTTCTTTTTGTAGGACCCCTAGGTTCAGGTGTTGCTATATTGTTCTTTTAAAAAAAAAGTATTTATTTATTTATTTATTTATTTATTATGTATACAATATTCTGTCTGTGTGTGTGTCTGCAGGCCAGAAGAGGGCACTAGACCTCTTTACAGATGGTTGTGAGCCACCATGTGGTTGCTGGGAATTGAACTCAGAACCTTTGGAAGAGCAGGCATAACCTCTTAACCTCTGAGCCATCTCTCCATCCCCGCCATATTGTTCTTTAGGTTGTTAAATGTATTCTTGCATTGGTGCCTACCCATCTCTTCCTCCAGTTGATGCAGGTAGGGCCTGTGGCTTAGGTGTTCTCTCTTCCTCCTCTTGCAGGTCGGACCATGTATCTGGTAGTTGCTGATGAGGCTCTGGGGACTCCTCTCCAGGTGCAGTCATGGCCTAGGCTCCAGATGTCATAGATGCAGTGGAGAATGGTTGAATGGTTCCTTCGTAGTTTCTGGGGTTTGGTGGTTGGGGTGGGGCATAGGATGTTTCTCAGTGGGTTAGGGCCTGGAGAGCAGGGCCATCCAGATGGGAACACAGACATTCACCTCTTCAGGGGCAGCCAAGACTAATAATCTGGTGGTCTGAGATGTGGTGGGGGTTGGCTGTGGGTGTGGGGACATTTCTTCCAGGTCCCTGGGGCCTAGTTTGGTAGGGGTGGGGCAAAGGATGTGCCTCCTAGGGCTACAGTCTAGAGATCTGCTGGGCCCTCCAGTCATGAACCCAGACACTGACCTCTTTAAACCCAGACACTCACCTCTTTGAATCCAGACACTCACCTATCCAGGGGCTACCAGAATCAAGAGATGTGGTGGGGATCGGCTGTGGGTATGGGGAGAGTGTTCCCAGGTCTCTGGGGGCTAGATGGGTGGGGCTGGGATACAGGATATACCTCTCAAGACCAGGATTCAGAGAGCTGCACCTTGACATTATTTTATATTTCAGCAATGGACTTACTTTTTATACACACATTTCTAAATCTTAAAGAGTATTCATTCATTTATTTATTTATTTAATGTGCATATACATAATTATGCCTGAGTTTATGTGCACCAAATATGTGTAGGGGCTTGCAGAGTCTAGAATAAGACTTTGAATCCCCCAAAGTTTGAGATGCAAGAGGCTGTGAATAGCCGTGTGGGTTTTTCATGAGAAGCATGTGTTCTTAGCAACTTAAAACATCTCTCTAGACACAAATTATCATTTTAATGTGCATATTACATTATTATTTTTCCTAAAACATAGAAAAGTGAAAACAGGAATTATTCTGCATGAACTTTTATTGGATATTTGCCATCAGTATCAATAAATGATTTTAAAAGTTCCCAATCAGAAGGTATTCCTCTCAGCCCTGTCCTTAAGACATGTGCACCTTCTTGTCAAAATTGAGATGGGGCATATTCACTGGTATCTAGTAAAAAGAACGCAGGGATGCTACTAAATCTATGATGTACAGAAGAATGCTCACAAAGAGCATTACCCAGCCAATCCTGGCTGGGGTTCAAGGCTTCAGAAATACTGCACTACAAGAAGATGACATAGACATGCTCCCCACAAAATATAAATGTGGGGAAACAGCATAATGTGAGCAGATGTAGCAGAGCAGAGATCAATTCAGTTTCCCATAAATTTCATCTTTCACCAAGTCCTGTAATAGCTCTATCTTTTTGTTGTAGGCTGAAACATTCTGTGGCACTCCTGTTTAGCATGCCTTGGTAAATTTGCCATTGTCTATTTAGGATGTTGTTTTGCAATGTGTCTTAGTTTGCTTTCTAGGGATGTGATTAAAAACCATGAGCAAATGCACCTTGGGCAGGAAAGCATTTGTTCCATTTTCTATGTTATGGTCCATCATAGAGTAAGTCGATGCAGGAGCTCAGGACAGGAACCCAGAGAGGGGAACTGCAATGGAAACAAGGGAGAGGGATGCTTACTTGTAGGCTCCTTTCTTATGGCTTATTCAGTGTGCTTTCCTGTACACCCAAGGTCGACATGGCCAGAGATAACACTGCCTGCAATGGATGGGTCGTCTCTCCCACACCAAATATTATTCAGGAAAGTTCTATGCAGTTATATCTATATGTAAAATAGATAAGGCAATTTCTCAACTGAGATGCCCTCTTCTCAGATAACTTGGTTTGGTTTCAATTTGACAAAACCTGACCCCCACAACTTGTGAGATTGTGCTGACAGATGCACAATGGGGACTCAGTCAGTCTGATCACAGAGCAAGGCAACTTCTCGAGAGAGACTGGACCATGGTGGTTGTAGTGGGGAGAATCTCGCTTTTGTTTACTTTGGTACTAGTTTACTCTGGTGTGATTTTGTTTCTTGCTGCCTCAAATATGGTCTGATTTCTGTTGCCCTTTTATCTTGCCAAGTCTGATTTTTAAAATTAGTAGTTACTTAAAAGCTTTTATTCAGCCAGGTGGTGGTGGCACACACCTTTAATTACAGCACTCCAAATGCAGAGGCAGGCAATCTCTGTGAGTTCGAGACCAGCCTGCTCTACAAAGCAAGTTCCAGGAAAGCCAGACAGAGCTGTTACACAGAGAAATCTTTTTTGAATCCCACCCCCAAATTTTTTGTTCTTTATTTAGGGGTGTGTGTGTGTGTGTGTGTGTGTGTGTGTATTTGTGTAAGCAGGTGTCCCTTATTGTTGTAAATAGGAACAGTGGGCTGCTTCTTGCAACCCAGCTAGCTTTACCCGAAATAATTACACGGAAACTGTATTCTTTTAAACACTGCCTGGCCCATTATCTCCAGCCTCTTCTTGACTAACTCTCACATCTTGACTAACCCATATCTAATAATCTGTATGTCACCACGAGGTTGTGGCTTACCAGGAAAGATTCAGCATGTCTGACCTGACAGCTGGTTTCATGGTGTCTCCCTGTCTCTGTTTCTTTCTCCCAGCATTCTGTTCTGTTACTCTGCCTATCTAAGCTGCTATCCTATCAAAGGCCAAGGCAGTCTCTTTATTAACCAATGAAAGTAGCACATAGACAGATGACCCTCCTACATCACCTTATGAAAGCCAGAACAGGCTTTCAGGTCCCCTCTGGTGCTGGAGTTTCAGGCAGTTGTGGTCCATATGATGTGAGTGCTGGGAACCTAACCTACAGTCTTCTGCAAGAGTATTTGCCCCTTTAACTGTTGAGCCATCCTTCTAGTACCTTAATTAATGTTAAGGTACTTAACTTTTAAATATATTAAATAATAGGATTCAATATGTCATTTTCATACTTACTTGGTTTTTATTTCTCAGCCTACTTCATCACCCTGTCCTATCTTGTGTCTCCATCTTGCTGGTACCCTTCCTTCTTCTTAACGGCCCCAGCATCCTCCTTCCTGGTTGCTGCATAATTACACTTACTCTCTAACTCATTTAAGGTCTTTTGTTCCCCTATCTTGATCTCCTTTCTGGTTTCAGGTGCCCCCCAACCATTACACTCAAATACAAACTCAGAAGTGATTCCTCCCTTGGAGAAAAACTTGTCAAGTATCTGTCTTTCTGCATCTTGTCTGTTTTGTTTATCACAATCAATTACAGTTCCATCCATTTTCCTGCTAATGCCATGACCTTATTCCTCTTTATGTATTCTCTCCCTGCCCCCTCTCTCTTTCTCTCTCTCTCTCTCTCTCTCTCTCTCTCTCTCTCTCTCTCTCTCTCTCTCTCTCGTCGTGTGTGTGTGTGTGTGTGTGTGTGTGTGTATGAGAAAGAGAGAGAGAGAGAGAGAGAGAGAGAGAGAGAGAGAGAGAGGTGTGTTTCTCTTTCCTTGGTGCATGGTATTCAAGACATGAGCCCCTAGCTGATGTGGAATTTCCCTCTGTATGCTGTGATTACTATTGATAAATAAAGGAACTGCTTTGGGGCTATTGCAGAGCTATAGGGGAACAGAGCTAGACAGGGAAAACTAAACTTGTTTTTGGGTCCCCACAAAAGCAAACAAAGGAGACCGAGTCCCATATGTAAAAGCAAAGAACCTTTATTTTAATCAAGTTTGCAAACTCGGTCTCTCCGCATGTCCAACGTATTGGGTAATCCAGAGAGCTCCAAACTCAATTAGAATTGGGTTTTTATCATAAAGGTGGGGGTGAGGGGTCTCTGAGGTTCAGGACCCCTGATTGGCTGACATTTGTCTAGGGGTGTCCTGGTGAAATCCTGGCAGGTATTTCTATTACAGTGCTTGGAATGCCAGGAATTTCCTTTGAATGGTCTGCTCTTGGGTGGGGGGTCAGGTAATCTCGGCCTGTCAGGCATTACCTCAGGGTAAACTATTGAGACCCCATTTAAACTTATCGATGGCCAGAGTCCCAGGTGATAATGGTTGGAGGAAGTAAAGAATTTCCTTTTTGCCCAGGCTTAGATTATCATGGCTGGCCCTCACAAAACTGAATGCTGGGAAAAAGAAAGGCAGAGTCAGAGAGAAGCCATGGAGCCACTGCCAGAGACAGACATGCTAAAACTCTGCTGGAATGCCACAACCTCGTGCTGATACACAGATTAATGGATATGGGTTAAATTAAGATGTAAGTGTTAGCCAGTGAGAAGCTAGAGTTAATGGGCCAAACAGTGATTTTATTAAACAATTCAGTATCTGAGAGGTTATTTTGGGGCTAAGAGGCCAGGAACCAACAAGCAGCCTCCTTACTACACCTAGCTTCTGTTAGAGCTCCTGTACCTGTTGCTAGCTTCCACAATGCACGCTTATCTCTCTGAAACCATAAGCCAAACAAACCCTTCCTTCCAAAAGTTTCTCAGCTCATGGTGAAGTGTCCCAACAATAGTAAAGTAACGTACACAGTGGCTGAAACAACTCTGCTCACGTGAATGAAGTTCTTTTTCCCCAGTAGCAAGAGATCCTTCAGCATCAGGAGCTTGAGTTTAGAGATGATGTTCCAGCCTTGTGGCCTAAACCTCTTGGAAAAGTGATGTGTTAAAATGATGGGTAACCATTTTGAACCGGAAACAAGAGAGGAGTAGATGGGGGGGAAAGGGGAGGCAGGGAGAGGGAAAGGGATGACAGGAGGGAGGGGGAACTGCAGTTGGGATATAAAATAAATGAAAATTTTTAATTTAAAAACCACATGGGTGACATTGTTCCCTACAAAAGCAGTCCTAGCCAGCCAATCCAACAGCCCACTAACCCTGATGGAACCCATACCCAGGATCCTCGTCTTGTCTGGTGGGTGGGACTTTACTGAGTGCCTCAAAATTTTAAAAATTTTGTTCTGCTGTTCAGGCAGATGGGTTTTGTTCTGCTGTTCAGGCTTGCCTCAACCTCCTGAGGATGGGACTATGCTCATCTAACATGAATAATTGATATTTATTCTTGTTCCTCTGGCTCAGAAATTCTGATTTTCCCATTTGTTTTTAGTAAATCAAGTTGTATTTCTCCCCTTCCCTTCCCACTTCTTCTCCTATTTCCTCCCTCCAGTTTCCCCTCCCAGATTCTCCAATCTGATCCCCTTTCTAAACAGTTTCCTGATTTGTCTTGGGAGCTGAGGCAACTATGGGAACCACGGCAGGAAGACAGCACAAGAGACTCAGGGCAGTGGGGTTCTCTAATGGATACCCGTCATTAGAGTCTTAATCGTCCAGGACCAGTTTCACTGTTCCAGTAGAGAATGGTGTTTCTGAGGGCTGAGATGCAGGTGCCAACTGTCTCCACGTAGCTGGGTTTCTGCTTCTTGTCCAGTTTGTCTCAGGGGCTCCTCTGGAGATCGTGCCTGGCTCCATTCATCCCCTAGAGGGCAGAGCTGAGTCCCTGACCTTGTGTTGTGCCTTGTCCAGAGCCTCTTTCCCTGCTGTTTGTGAGGTGACTGCAGAGAAGAACATGTCCAGCAGGGGTCGCGGTGCACATGGATGTTTGCTGGGAACACAGCCTTGTCTGGGAAGCAGAGCTAGACTCCAGGTTCTCAAAACACTGTTTTCCCGTGCTTTCTAAGTACTCTTTGTTTTGGAAAGCAAAGATTAAAGGTTTCTTTTTTCCATAACTAAGTAAATTTTGTTTAGGGGAAAATTTTTGAGAGATTGTTGGGAGCCACCTGGAGGCACAGGTGGTCCTGCAGTTTGGAGGTAGCCACGTGGGGCTGAGCACCCCTGCCTGCACCCTTGCTTGCACATGCTCAGACCAGCAGAATGGCATTAACCAATCAGGACAGCGTTCAAGCTGCTCCACCGTTTAAAAGCAGCTGCCTCGGGGCCCAACGCTCTCTCTCTAAGCTTTCTCTCGTCCCTGCTCTATCTTCCCTTCCCCCAATTTTCCTCAAGGGAATGCTCCAAATAAAGATGTGATCAGAGAAGGAATTCTCGTTTTTGGTGGCGTTCATTCCTGCGGGACAGGATGGCCCCCCGCAAGAGATGGGTTTTGTTCCGCTGTTCAAGCTTGCCTCGGCCTCCTGAGCATGGGACTAGATACAGAAACACACAAAAGAGCCTGGCTTCCATCAAGGTTTCACCTTTCAGGACGTAAAACAATTTCTTACAGCCTTTCATTTCCTCCTCTTTCAGCATTAACTGTAAAGATAATGCCATATTGGGTGCATTACACAGCTGCTTTTAATTAGATTTTAAAAATTATGTGTATGTGGGTGTCTGCATGTGAGTGCATGTGCCCCAAGAGTTCAGAGGGTATAGGTTCTTTGGAGACTGAGATCCAGTCAGTTGTTAGCCACCTGATGTGGTTACAGAGAGCTTAACTCTGGTCCTTTGGAGGAGTAGAAAGATGCCCTGGAGCACTGAGCCATCTCTCTATCCACACACAGGGTCTTAAACTCTGGCTTTTCACCCCATAGGGAATCTTGCACCTGAATGTGAATATCCTAATTCTTGTGAAACCCTAAAACTGAAATGTCCAGGAATGGTACTGGGGAAAGAGATGGCTTGATGGAAAGTACCTGCCATGCAATGGTAAGGACTTTAGTTTTAATTCACAGAACCCATCTAAGTGCTGGACACAGCGGAAGTATATGCACTCTCACGGTTCCTATGGGGAGATGGCATGCAGAGACAGTAGAATCTCCAGAAATGCCAGAGTCAAAGAGACTGATCTACAGTGGAAAAACAACAAAGAAAGGTTGTCTCAAAGAAGGTGAAGAGGAAAGACTGCCATCTGAGGTTGTCCACTCACCGTGGCACACACACAGAGATACGCATGGCCCCTATTCTTCCTGCCTGCCTCCCACACTGAGATCAGAAAAACCTCATTGCCTTCAACATATTAGAGAATCCCAAAGGCAGGAAACTTCAGTCAGGATTTCAGAGACGTTTATGGGAGAAGGGACCTGGAACAGTGAGTCACAGGTCCCTCCAAAGTCCCGCGCTTCTGCTTCAGCTCTCCATCCTCACGTGGTGCAGAGACAGAGCTCTCTGCTGTCTCTCCCTTCTACATGAGGTCCCCAGTTCAGCTCTTCATTGACATGTCCTTGTGAACTCAGCCGAGTCATGTAGATTCTTACGGCTCCACCTGTGAATGATGTGAGATGTGTGTGTGTGTGTGTGTGTGTGTGTGTGTGTGTGTGTGTGTGTGTGACACAACACACTTCAGTCTGTCTTCTAGGTGGCATTAACAAAGCCCAGAACTGAGTGTGTCTTTTGTAAGAGCAACAAAGAGGGTTGTATTGTCATGTCAATATTGGACCTGGGACCTAGTTCATGTTGTTCATTTCTGAGCCTAGGTTCTGATATTCCATGAACAAAAAAAAAGGGGATCATTAAATTCCAAACAGCTGCTTTACTTGGAGAAATACCTACCTAAGATGCGATTACATTTCAGAGATATCAATGGACATTTCTGTGCTCAGTAGGAGTAGAGAAAGGCTAACTGGATCTTGGCACTAGAGGGAACTCTTGGTATTTGGAAATGTGAATCTGGAATCTTTCCTGTGTCATCAAAGTAGTGATGAATTCAGTACACCTCAACTCCTAAGGATTGAGAAGAAAGCAAACGATAAAGAAATCTCTGTAGAACATGAATAAAATGTTTTAAGAAAAGGAAAAAAGGAAAGGAAATGGGATTGATTTAGTGAAAGATGATTTTGCTCCTACTTTTGGAGTTTTGATTTCTTCCAGGATTAAATTATTTTAAAAATCTCCTGTGTTTTTAAATTTTGTTCAAAATAGATGTCTGAGGAAAACCAGCAGAATATTAAGCAGTGTTAGTCAGTTGTTGGGGAGCACACACTTCTGTTATGCTTGGCACGTAGGTTGCTTTGTGGGATTTGGGGAGGTGGATTTTCCCCGTCTTCTCTCTTCCTTCCTGCCCCTACCCCTTCTTCCATCTCCTGATACCTGCAGATGGAATAGAAAGAAGCCTTGCTTCTCTAGATGTGCATGTGCGTGTGCGTGTGTCTGGCAGCCTTAAGCCCACCTGGGCACTTCTAGGAAAACAAAATAAAACAAAACAAAAAACAAAGAAAAAAAAACACCCCCTCTCCAGAAAAATAAGTGAGCAAAGAAAAAGAAGTACAAATATTTTATACCATCTAAGAGTTTTTGGTGGGGTGGTCATCTTAGTTTCTTTTTCTCACTACCCTGACCTGATATTAGGTATGAAACTTAGCCAGGAACCTTTTATGGTAAATGGTGCAGAAATGATGTCTTAAATAGGAGTCTGTCTCATGGAACTCAGCTGAGAGTAGAGCCTTTTTCCCAACCAGTGGAAGGAGTGGGCATTCCAGATTTTATTGAAGTCAACCCCAGCATTGATAGCATGTCCAGAAGAGTTAGGATGCCTCTAACTGTGGAGCCATGGGCTGTGGATTTGCTCTCCGACAGTGTCATGGGAAAGCAATAGTTAAAACTTCAGAGCTGATTTCAGAAAAGAGGAGCAACAGAACATTCACAGTATTTTGGTCTTCAGGAATGTTTGGTGGTGGTTTTCCAAATTATTCTCTGTAGGTACAGTTAATGTAACCACCTTGTTACTACTAGATTCTTCCGAGATTAAAGGGAAAAATCACTGTCAAAGTGTAGAGAGTGTGTGTCCACAGGCTGTCACAGGCAGTGACCAACCCTAAAGTCAGTAGTGAAGGGGACTGCACTATGGCATCCAGTGGTAGAGTTTTCCGTGTTCTCCGTTAAATGGGCTGACACAGAAAAACTGTTTTTCCCTGTTTGCAGAAGACAATTGGCCAGGTTGCGTGACAACACAAGTGGAGGGGCATCTCCAGGGACTCTGAACCTCTTCTCCTAAATGTTCCTTACTCACAGTGCCCTCTGCCCAAGCCTTAGCAGGCCTAACATCAACTTGTCCCAGTGGAAATTTATTATGCAGAGCCATAAACTTCCTGTTTTGTTAGTATCGGCTAGGCCGGTAGAATGGACGGCATCTCATTTGGTCCCTCAGATGCTGGCAGCTTTGTGCACTGCCTCTTTACCGTTGCTGGAATTGTTCTGCTTTTAACTCAACTTAAATCTGTGGAATCCTTCCTGCCTTCCAGAAAATGAAAAATCATGCTTTTTGAGATTGTCTCTAGAATTTAAAGTACAAAATGATGATGCATCCAAAATTTTCTTATTTCAGAACATGACAATAGATTGCTTTAACACAGACACAAAATGAAAACATCTTGTCCTCCGAGTTTAGATTAACTGTTGACTCCAGGGGTTTTGATCAATACCAGCAAAGCCTTTTCCACTATGCATGCTCAGAACTTTGGTGTGTGCATTTGTGTATGAGTACGTGTGCTCCTGTGTGATGTTGTGTGCATGCAGGTACCTGTCAGTGTCAGTTCCTGCCTGAGACAGAATTATATTTCCTGTTCTGTGTGAGGAGAAGGGTGGATAAAACAGTATAAAACAGCCCTCATTTTGTTTTAAGTAAGACTAAAGTTAATTGTTCTCAGAACTGGACTTGTCTTTTCCTCAAAATTAAAACTTATTCTTTTGAATTTAATGAAATATTGCTAGCAGAAACCAGTTTGGCATGAGGAGAGATGTCAGACTTTTGAAAGGTTAGGGATGTGAATGCTGTGCTCTTCTGTTCTATTCTAGTTCAGTCAGGGTCCTGGTTCGGTGCAACAATCAGAATCTCAGGTCCTCTGCTTTTCTTTAATCAATCATTGCTCATGGTATACTACATCTCTGTGAGCTGCATTGCTATAACAAAGTTCCTGCTGTGAAATTACTACAATTTCTACTGTGTTCTTAACACTTAGTCTTGGTCCACTTAAAACTGTATGTGCTCTTGTTCTGGTGTAAGCAGCTTCACAGTTGTGTTAGTAAACCAGTTCATTTCTCTGTAAATGGAATTTAGATTTGACTGTAGTTGAAGAACATTGGTTTTGCAAATATGAATTGTTTAAGTCATATGTACGTGTGTTTTCCAAAGAAGTCATGGTGAAGTGCTTTATTTATAGGTGTGTAAGATCTACTACTCCATTACAGTCCAACCATTGTCTACTTGCACTTCTGTAGAGATAATGTTGTCTGCTCTCCTTTCCAGTATATCAATTACCATTTCTGTTATAGTACAGATTTGTGAAGGAGAACACAAATAAAGTAATCCCACACTAACTTTGAATTGGGTATAATAACGGGTTCTTTATTTCAAGGGGAACTCACAGATCACAGTCCCCTGTATGAATAGGAAACAGAAACAGTATCCAGCATCCAGGTGTGAGAGAAGAGAGGGCAAGAGAGTGAGCAGCAGGCTCCTTTTTGATACCCAAGGCCACGCCCAACCTGGTCCAGCCTCTCAAAGGTCATTGGCAGGAGGAGGTCCCATACCACCTCCCCCCTTTGTCTAAATAAGAGAGTTCCAAACCCAATACAAAACTGTATACAATAAGAACAGATATCAAATATAAAAATTAGAATTGCAACCAGCATAAACAATAATAACCAAGAAACACATGCTAAATGTTTCAATAATTATTCTATCCTAAAGAATCTAAGTCTTGTATTAGAAATGGCTTGAATAAATCAAAAGAGGAAAGTAACTATGACAATCTAGTCTTCAACCCCGTCGAAGAACTGAGGAAAGGAGATAATGTTACTTGAGTAGGCAGGAAGTGTAATCAAGCAGCTTCCAAAATGTGCAGTAGTGTAGGTACACAGGTCTTTTTCCCTCTTCTTCCTGGCGATTCGCAGGGCCTTTGACCTCTGGCTCCCTGGAGATTCTGCACTAGCACTGGCTTGAGGGTATAGCTTAGAAAGATTTTGACTCTCTTTTGTTATGATAATTCCACCTGTAAACAAGGTTCCAGCTGCGGGCCATATACCCTGCCACTCCTGGTTCCCCCAGCTGATTCTGCCTGAGGCACCAGGCACCTATCATCCTATTCCACTGCTCCTGATGGGAGGGGGCCATGCCCTTTTGAACCCTCTTGCCCACTGGTATAAATACCCGACTTGAGTTTAATAAAGTGGCCATTTACTCTTTGGTAAGTGAACAGGTCTCTTTGTGTGTCTGTTTAAACCCTTAGGACAATCGTCCATTCTCGTGGACTCAAGTTCAGGAAAGCGTGCACCTGAATCGGGCCTGGGTATCCACAGAAATGATGGGAGGGTAACACAGTAGTTTGCAGAGTCTTAATTGGATAAGCAGGACACAAAAGAGAGTGATTACCAAACCTTGTCAAGACAAGGCAGGACAATCCTTCAAAACCCTGCTTCATAGAAAAGTCTGTCAAATATTCTAGTCATTTAGGCTGAAGATGGATGTGCCAACATTGTAGAGGAAACTTGGGTGACTGTCCAGGAAGCCAGCTGTTTCTATCATTTCTCACATGTTTTGTAAGTCATTTGCTTGCACTTCTTGTTTACTCAGTTAATATTGTTTCCTTCTGGGGCCTCTGAGGTAGTCAAAGACTAGATAGCTATAGTTCTAGTTTTTCTTGTTTACCAAACTCAAGAAATTTTGCAACTCACGAGAGGTAAAGTGTAAATGTCTGAGAGACATTAAAGATAATTTAATAATGCAAATTAGAAAAGAAAGTGGATGAGGTACATACAACCTTTTGAAATTTCCAAGATAAGATAGATATGGAATATTTTCTCTGAATTTGTCAAATGCAAATGGACTAGATATTGTTGACGTATTTATTGTCTATATGTATTATATATAGTTATTGTACTTATTGTATATAGTTTTTCTTATATTAGTTACAGCCTTCTTTTTAGTTTAGACAAAATGGGAAATATAGTGGTATATTATTTTTGCTTTAATAAATAAAGATTCCCCAAAGATCAGAGGGCAAACCAGCCATGCTAGTCAGCCATTCATGCCAGGCAGTGGTGGCACATGCATTCAATCCCAGCAGCCATACTAGCTAGCCACAGAGGCCAGGCAGTGGTGCTGAATGTCTTTAATACCAGCACTGGGGAGGAATCTAAGCTGAGATGAGACAGGAACTCACTCTCTTTTCAGTCTGAAGATTTCATAGAGATAAGAGCTGTCTAGTGGCTTTGCTGCTTTGCTTCTCTGATCTTTCATCTTAAATCCCATATCTGTTCTGGGTTTTTATTATTTGTGCTACAATACGGTGCTCCTACCTCTGTGAAATGCATCAGATATATCCCTCACTCTACTTTAGGACCCACCATTGGCTCAGGAAAACAAAATGTTCCTGTGTTTACTCAGTTACCAATTGAATACTAAAGCCAACATTGCACACAAATACACATTTAACAAGTAATGAAAAGGACATGTGCAATAAAAGTAAAATGAAGTGAGATATTGGGAAATTGAGAGATATAATTTGTTTGAAGCTTAGCACAGGTGAGGTTGTTAAAGATGTTGACTTTGCCCAAATTTATCCACAGATTCAATGAAATATCATTGAGAATACTAACAAGATGTTTGGTAGAAACTGAGAAGCTGATTCTAAAATTCATATTTAAATTCAAAACATGTAGAATAGCCAAAGCAACATGTGAAGCAGAAACACGGGGTAGAGGATGAAATAAAGCCCATGAAAACATGCTTAGCATCATCACTGTCGTTAGAGAAGCATACATATAACACACTGATGAATCACCACATAGCTCTAAAATGACAAACTCTCAACTGATAAAGCAAGCATTCGCTGTTTGCTCGCATGTTTTGAGTGATGTTCATCAGGAAGGAGGGAATGGTCAATGCTCAGCTGGATTTCTGCTTTTTCTCTCTGTCCAGATCACATGCAAGCAGTCCATGCATTGGTGCAGCTCACAGTAGGCAGACTTCCCTATCTAGTAACTTCATCTGAATAATCCCTTACAGACATGCTCAGGGACTAATTGAGCATAAAGGATCAGTCATTGACAAGCCCAGAGTCTTATACCCTAGATTTTTCTGATATTCTGGCAATCTAGATGAACTCTCCCACAGATCATAGCAAGAATCCACATGTATCTTGAGAGGTTGGAAAATTCAATTATTGCTTCAAGGAATTTAAAATTGATGAAATAGTACACAGTGTGTTATAATGTGGCACTCGTGCCAGAGGATTGGAAGACTGATGCAGAGATAACAGGGAGGCTGGAGAGACAGCTAGTTAGTGAAAGGATTTCTGTTCAATGATGAAGACCTCATTAGGGATTTCCAGGAGACACAGAAAAAAAAAGCTGCTGTAGTTGCAAAACTCTTTAATCCTAACATGTAGGAAAGCTGTGGGAGAGAGGCTGATTCCCAGCATTCTTGGGCCAGCCAGTCCACGTAGGATGTGAGTGTAACATTCAGTGAGAGACTCGGTCTCAAAATATAAGAAAAACGACCAAAGTAGGTCTCTGGTCTCCATATGAACACACATTCATGCACATATGCACACACATCAACATATCAATTGCACGTGTGCAATATGGGAACATGTATTTCAAAAGATCAACAGATTCTGGAGTAGTCAGAGCCAGAGAAATCAAAGATGCTACTTATGGATGGACCTTGAGTAACTACATGCCCTTTGCCAAGTACCTCCTGTCATATAACTTTGTATTAGTGCACACCCATTCTTCCTTCCATTGCAGCACCCACTTTCCTGAGCAGTTGGAGGACACTGACTACTCTGGTTGGTCGATCCTTCATGGGTAGCTGAATCAAGACACTTGGTCACATTCTGGTAAAAATAAATACTCTCTCATCCTTTCAAGTCTAGTGTGTGTTCTTTCTGAGGGACAATCTGGGCAACTTAAATGTGGGCAGTTGGAAGGGCCAGAGTCTCTATGGACCACATTCTTAGATGTGAGAGACTGCTCTATCATTACTTCTAATGTAAACAATACCCCTCTCATCTTCACATGCTTCAAAATCTTCCAGATGCCTTGAGATTTCTTCAATCTGAGGTAATGCCAAATACCTTCTGTTAACTATCTGCTCTTGGATAAAGCCACAGTCTTCAGAGGAAGGGCTAGGCCATACCTGGCTTCTCCAGAGACCTCTTAATGTCAATTTCCTCAAAATTTCCCAATGAATTGAGTTTGGAGAGCCCCAGATTCACACATATTAAGACATCCACACTCCTCCACCTGAGTGACAGCTGGTCCTGTAGACTTGTAGATTCCATCTCTCCTCTTTCTGGCACTTTTTAAATTAGACCAGTAACATCCCAACAATTGACTAAAATTAGAAAAGTCACCCCTCCCCCCCCTCCAGTGCAGGTAAGCCATCTATCCTGTACCTTAACCATCAAAATCAGGGAGACCATTCCACCTGTGGCAATCACCACATACACTTTTTACCTAAGAACACATCACAAAAATACACACATAGAGCAGCACACTACAGCGTTAGACTGTAGCCCAAGACTACTTAAGAGCTTGGAGTAGGCGTATCCTTTCTGATCAAGGTTTTTCTGTCAGCTTAACATGATAGCTATACTGTATCTCAAAGGAAATGAATCAAGAACTATTAGCGGCACAGAGACACTTATGCTCACAGAGAAGCACTAGGGAAAGTCAAAATGTTAAATGTTCAGTGATGTTTATTTTTTTAAATAATAAAAGATTGGATAACATTATACAACATTCTTTAACATTTAACTCTGAGCAGATGGAAGGTGAGAACAATGTGTCATTCAAGTCTACAAATGAAATAGGCCTGTGAGGATTTGAAATAAAGACAAGGTAGCATGAAGCAGAGATTAAGTTTTAAGCAACTCCAAAGCAATAAAAATGAAGTTGTAACATGGTAGGAATAGATTTAAATACCTACAAGTGGTTTATTTAATGATAATCTAATTTGTAATAAAATGCCTTTAAGGATTTGTCATGAGGAAAAAAATATGTAGGTTAAAACCTTATCTCTCCCAGTGCTTTTGCCTTCTTAATATTACTTTTTGGTCAATTTCATCACTCTACAAATAAAGATTTCTAAAGCTCAAATGTTTATAGATACAATCCATGCATATGTCACATGGCTTGGGAGACACCTGATTCCTGAGTGAACATTAAGTTACTGCTAGTGTGGAGTCTAAGACCAGACTGACCCCAGAGCCTGGAGCTGTGCTTCAAGTCTTCCCACAGCGCCCTGCTGATATAGTTCCTGAGCCCATGTGATGAGATGACGTCATGATGTAGATCCAAAGAGATCACTTGTAAAGTGCAGTCAGGACTTGCCAGCGCTTGCGGTGTGTTAGGATCTGAATTAGGCTCACTAGACTCCAGACTACCTGGCCTTTCTTCTTGAGTTATATAGCAAATCACAGTCAGGTATACTAAACAATCTAAAAATCCCACCCAGAGCAATAATCCTGAGCAAAGGGCTGTTGGGTAATCTCACCCACACAGAAAGATCACAGAAAGTGAACTCTTAAGCCAAGTGCTCACTCATCTGTTGTGTGTCTTTGAATGAATTTTTTGAGTTAGTTTCTTTACTTTTGGCTTTTTTTCTTTTTGTGGTAAGTAATCAATATGGTGTTATATTTTTGATTTAAAAAATAAATCAGCATTGTCATTAAAAATCTTCAGTTTTATTATTAAAGTTACAGCACCATCAAATATAAAATGCTTTAAAAATTTAGTATTAATAGGTCCATCTGATTTTCTCATGTATTCTCAATCTTTTGTTTGTTTGTTTGTTTGTTTGTTGGAATTTCGAGACAGGGTTTCTTAGTAGCTTTGGAGCCTGTCCTGGAACTAGCTCTTGCAGACCAGGCTGGCCTCGAACTCACAGAGATCAGCCTGCCCTGCCCACTGGGTGCTGGGATTAAAGGTGTGTGCCATCACCGCCCAGCTGTGTTCTCCATTTATTAAGCAAAAAATAAGGATTTTCACAATATGTATGTAAGCAAAGACAAGGAAAATCTGTGTTCTCTATTAAGAATTCATGTTCCATGCACCAAACGTTTAGGCTGCTTTCAAGAATCTGTTTCTGACACTTGTCCCCCAGGGCCAAGTCTTCCCTGACACCTGCGAGAACTTCCTGCACTGAGAAGTAGGGGCTTCCTGCTGTGGAAAGAGGTCCAGATCAACACTGATGCTGGCACCCTTTCTCAACAGAACCACTCAGTGGGGGAGAGGCGATAATCAAAGCCTGTCCAGCTCAGGAGAATGATGAGCTAGTTCTTGGGAATGTATGATTTATTCCAAGGTCAACACTAGCCTACCAACTTGGGAGTCAAAATATGAAAAGGTAAGAATGTCGTTATGAAAATGTGCACAAAACGTTAAATACTAGTGGCAAATAAATACATCTTAACATGCTCTAACAAGCAAACGTATATTCAAGATAATACAGCCCTGTTTCATTAAAAGAAAGAGAAGATCACCTTTTACTTGTGGGTGGGACGGGGCACTTAGACATCCTTTCAGCAGGATGTCAGATCGTCTTCCTCTTGTTTCCATGGGCACCTGAAGGAAACAGCAGCCTTAGCACTTGTGGCCCTTGCTGTTTCACAGGAGCACCATTTAAACACACCTCTGCTCACTTCTGAGCTGATAAACATAATCCTTGGAGAAAGCACAAAGGTTAAGTATGCAAACCAGTTCCACATTTCTGTTCCATCCCATGCCTGGTAGGCCTGTCCAAACTACTGTTCACATTCAGAAGAAGCTCTCCTGAGTGGTTCTTCCGCATCACACGCACTGAGTGCATCCTGCATGTTGTGTTCACACCACTTTTCTCCTCACCTCACGCATAGTTGATTGCAGCAGTTTGTCTCTTTTATACATAGAAATATTCCCTAATACCTTTTCTTCCGTTCAGTCTACTCTGCCAGCGCCCTGTACAGATGACTGGTTAAGCCACTGCTTTAGCATTTACTTCTTGGTGCTGCTGCAAACTCCCATCTTAGCCAGTCCTGACGCTCTTGCTCTGTCAAAGTGGCACACATCCTAGAAACCAGCAGTCTGTTAATGCCTTTGTGCTGCTGAGCAGTTGCGGGTACAGCGAGACTGCTGCTTAGGGGCCAGCTCGCCACTCCGGATTTACTCCTGCCCTGTCTTCAGAGAAGACTCATTTTCTTCATTCCTCTACCTTTGTGGTTTTAAAGGCACTTGAGGAGGGAGGGAACCTGAGCCAGGATTCTGATAGCACCCTGTGAAATGGACTTCCGGGTGACTGTTTTTGGAAGTAGAGGTTTCACTCTGCTTCCTCTGTACCTTTTCTTTGGCAATTTCAGCACTTCCGAGCTTTTGCGTGATCCATGTTCTTGCTCTGGAGCACTTTCTTGGTGTTTGCCTGAGCTGTGAGCAACACTGGAAACCCTCACCACAGCGTTTCTTCTCTGGCTTTCGTTTTGTTTTTTCCCATCCACTTTATGGTCAGTTTTCAGTTTTTTGTTCACAGAAGCTACACTGTCATTTCTCCGGTTTTTATCTTCATACCTAGAAGAGTCACTGCTTCCTTTCCTGATTTCCTTCTTTTCTGCAGTAACACTGTTTTACACTTATCACACAGGACTTGCCAGGGCCATAGTTTAATCGCATTCATTATTGAAGTGGGTTCTTCCCTGTCCATTTTTCTTTAGGGTCGCTTAATTTTCTGAGGAGGTGGCTGGGGTATTGATTGCTTATATATATGGGGGATAAGGTGCCCCTTCATGGAAGAGAGGCGGTGGCTTGGAAGTCCACAGGTGCTCAGGAGGAGGGACTGGAGAAAGGTCACCAGGAACAGCAAGAGTCACTTCTCGCTTGACTTGTATCCCTTCTTGGAATGTGTTACTTTGGAGCTGCATGGCGTCCGGTTTATCCATATATTCCCTTTTGGGAAATACTATCACAGGGATCCCATGGGGCCCAAACTGCTCCACCAGACTGGCTGTATATTTTTCCCACCAAAAGTAGGGCTATTGCACCATAGGTTCGTGGTCTCTTTTAGACAGGTCCCTGTGGACCCTGGAGAAGAGCTTCTCCCCAGAGGCGGAACGACAGGACTAGCCTGTCATCTATGCTGACCCACACCTCCCAGCCAGGGATGAGCAGAGACACTGACAAGTCCCCGCCCTCCAGTGGCAGGAGCACTGAAGCTGGCAGCAGTCAGGGCTGCACAGGAGGCAGGACTGGAGCGGCCACGGGCTTGGGAGGCTTTGCCTGGGCCTGGGGACTACGGGTCAGCCCCCCTGGGGGACCCCGTGGTCACCACAGCCTCAGAAACCATGGTCATCATTTTCTCACTGGTCTCTCCCTCCTCCGACTCGGGTGGCTCGGCGGCGGTCTCTGTGATGTCTCTTAAAAGAAAGAGATGTAGAATCTTTTTATGCCCAGAAGACTCTGGAAATAGATCTGGTTTCTGGTTCTGGTGACCACCGTGCCATGTGTAAGATCAGGCCATACCTGACTTCCCCAGACTCTTTGGTGTATCTCACTCATGCTATCGTTTCTCTGTTAATCTTTTTGGAAGAAGTCGCATGCACTTAGAAAAGTGTTTCCATATAATCATGTCCTAAGCATGAGATCGAGCTAATTATCACCGGGGTCAGTGAAGGATGGGAGTTTCTTCTGCGCAGCAAGTGCTAACTAGTAAACACAGCAAGAGGGGCTGACCCAGATGCCTTTCTAGTGGAGGAAGAGTGCCCATACCTGCAGAAAGTGGATCTCTCTCTCTCTCTCTCTCTCTCTCTCTCTCTCTCTCTCTCTCTCTCTATGTGTGTGTGTGTGTGTGTGTGTGTGTGTGTCTGTGTGTGTCTGTGTGTGTCTGTGTGTGTCTGTGTGTGTGCATGGAAGTGCATATGAAATTATCTGAAATTACAAAGTAGCCATGTCTACATTTGGACAAGAGAAGGGTAATGAACGTCAATACAGAAAATGAGTCATAGGATATGAGTTCTAAGATAGGCTCAAGAAAACAGATAGCAACATGCTTTACAGGTAAGCCTTGTTCACTGAAAAATGGATGACTAACATCGTTGTCACACGGTAAGGAAAAGAATCCGAGAGGCTCCTTACCACAGAGAAAGCATAATGCTGGCAGAGTTCAAGGCAGAAGGGCAATTGCACAGTCTAGCCCACACAAATGATTGTTCAGGGAGTGCATGACGCAGAGTCAGACCAGTAGGAACAGAATGTTTTAAAGCAAGCCTGAAAAGAAATGTCAATAGGGCACTCGCCACTCGGTAGAGTGTTCTGCAAACGGTGAGAGCAACGCCTACGATGTAAACACAGAACAATTCTGATGTATTTGCAATGAGAACAAACAGCACTAACACATTTTTTTCACATTGTCAGAGCCAGGTTTGGAGAGCTGCAGAGATGACTCAGCAGTGCAAAGTGCTTTCTGCCTTTCCAGAGGACCTGAGTGGGAACCCATCATTTCCAGCAGACAGCTCCCAACCAGCTGAAACCCCATCATCTCTGAGGACTCCAGGGCCATCTTATGGACTCTGTATGTGCTCACCTGACCCCACATGCAATTACACATGGCTTAAACATGTGCAGAACAACACACACATATCAGTAAGAGAAAATTAAATGAGTCCAAAGAGAACAGAGAAGCAGGTTTGAGAGTGTGCTTGGCACACAGGAAGAACAATAACCCTTAATGCCTTACTGTGGGAATTATTCATTTCATTTATTGTAACGTTGATATTCAAGATTCCAGGGCTTTACTTATGATCCGGAATGACCGCTACATTCTTCTCATCATCAACCTCCTTTCTGTCTGAGGCTGAAGAAACAAGAGAAAGACAAGAAATGCTAATGAATTCCCACTGCTACTCACACAGTCTTCAGCTCTTGCTCCTGCCCTACCAAGGCTTCACATTCTCCTTCTGCCCCATAGCAGAGCCAGAATCCTGAGAAAACCCTCTGCTCAGACCACAGAGGCAGCTTTGCCAGGTCTCTATTCTTTCACATTCTCCTTCTGCTTCATAGCACAGCCAGCATCCTAACACAACCGTCTGCTCAGACCACAGAGGCAGCCTCACCGGGCCTCTGTGCTGCCTACACATTGAGAGCTGACCTTGGCTTTGGGAGCCCAGATCATCCTGGGTAAGGACAATTCCTATTATCCACAACATAATCCTATTATCCAGAGAAAGCTTCAACGTTGCACTTCAAAGAATTAGAGTAATCAATGATTTGGGGGGAACCAATCACCACAATATAGAAGAAAAGTATATTTTTAAGGGTCAGGGAGAGATGTTGAGGGTTCATGTACAGCTGTAGTCACTTTCTTCATGGTTTCTGTCCTCTGAAAATGTTAGGAGAGCTCTCTGCTTTGCAACTTGTGGTTTGTGGTGCTCTCACGTCTCCACTTGGGTCCTGATGTGGAGAAAGGTTGCCAAATGAGGAGTGGTTCAGGAAAGAAATGTTCACCCCCATTTCATCAGACAAGCAGAGCGCTGGTTCCAGGCTCATGGCCACAGGCCTTCTCTGTGCTCTGTCTGATAGCTCTCGCTCAGAGAGGATAACAGATTTAGAATAGCAGCTATACTGTTCAAAGGTCAGTCCAGCTATGAGCTTCTGCCCCACCGCTACTGCTATGTATGGATTTGTCATCTCTTCCCTCACTAGAACATACTCCCATCTGTATTTCATTTAGCGAGATTTTGTGAAGGCGATGCTATATAAATGACACCGAGTAAACATGACATATTCCAGGTTACCCTGGTTTCCATCAGAAGTGCAGGCACCCCCTGCGCCCTTCCTGAGCCATGTGGACCTGTCACTCTCTTTGGGTCATCTCCTTCCCATGCTGCTTCCTTCCACATCCTTTAAATATTAAGGGTACATGTCAGGTGTGTTTCTACAGTGCTCTAGAAATTACAAAGCATCTTCTCATGCATTTTCTGTTTCTAAAGTTTTCCAGCATATATTGCTTATATTTGTTGAGTTTCATTATGGCATTTTCACATTGAATATAAAGTATTTTATGTCATTCACTTCACATTATGCTCTCTTCACTGCCTCCCACTCATAATGATGCACTTTTATATCTCACTCATTTCTCCTTTCTACTTTCATATTGATTTCTTTAAGGGGAACCAATGTTTTGATCAGGGATTCCTAAGAGAGCCTAGGTGAAGGGTTATTTATATGGCTGTGCAAGTAACCAGTGGCTACAACACTAAAGAAAATCTTCCCCACTCCTTGAGTAAAAGGTCCTTAGAGAGGAATGAGACATTCTTTGCCCCTTACCAAGGAACTATTAACTGCTATACACTCCCTGGAAACAATAGAACCTGGTGAGCCCTTCCCTTCCAGACAAAGTGTGGAATGATCCGTTATCTGTAGTTCTTGTTTGTGCATCTTTAATGTGCATCCTCACATCTGAGGTATGATATTTCATTTCTACTAAATAAAGAGGACCCCAGACGTTTAGAAGAATAAGAGGTGCAGTAAATGAGTCCTGAACTGAAGCTTCTGACTTTATCCTTGTTCCAGTGTGAGATTCACAAAAGCTGAAAGTATGTTCACATAACTAGGGGTGTGAATCAAAGAAGATTTGGGGAAGAAAAGCAATAAAGGAATCCACAGGGTCTGTGAAGGGCAGAGATCCTATGAAATATAAATCTTTGCACATCAGCCTGTGTGGAGAGTAAATAAAAGAACAAACAGAGGGTAGAAAACACTGCTAGACCAGGACGGTGTGCAGAAATGATGTCAGGGAATAAGAAGGCATGACTGTGCAACACGGATGTAGGTGTCAAAGAGCGTGGTGCCAGGTGCAGCATCACACCTGATCCCACTGAGAACACTGCATGAGGTATTAGAAAAGGTGTCACTTTACCATTTCTGTTCGGATCCAGAGGTTTCATAAGCTACTAGTGTCGAGCTAACTGTCACTCTTCTTGCTCATTCGTAGCACAGGGAAACCGTGCACAATTTGCAGGAACGAAGATGCATTGAGCTTAGAAGCACTCTATTCCTGTTGTGTCTTCTTCAGTTTTTTATGATTCTGCCTTCTACCCTGAAATATTTCTATTTTAAACAAAATACTTTCCTTTTTATTCAATGAAGCATTTTGTTTTACCAAACCTATTGTTTTGAATGAACTTTCTAGAGTTAACACCCAAAGGCTGGCATTCACTATGACGCATTCATAGTGCACATCATTATACTTTCCCACATTGCTCCTGCCATTATCCTTTGCTGTGGCCTCCTCCCCTTTGGGTACTCCCTAAAATATAGATGATTCCTTGTGTGAAAGACAATCTGAGATATTTATCTCGCCTGTCATCTCATTTCAGTCACTGCTTCAGTCAACCCCCAACAATTTTAATCTTTATCAATGAAATTTTAATGGGTTATGTAAAAAATTAATCAACACTAGAAATTGCATGGCTTTCTGGGTGCATATTGAAACTTCTATCCATCTTCAAGAGTTGTGTAATTTGATTTTTTCTGTTGAGAGAGAGAGCAAGAGAGGGAGAGCAAAAGAGCAAGGCAGGGACAAGATCTATGATAGTAAGTGAACAGGGAAACGCTGGGCTAAAGGATTCTCCTAAGCCAGGCTATTAGATAACTTACACTACAGTGTTGTGTTGCAGAGTCTGACTCCATGTGTATGTAGTGTGTGTGTGTGTGTGTGTGTGTGTGTGTGTGTGTGTGTGTGTATACTCCTGTTCTGAGGGAAAAGCGTTGAGATGATGGCTGCAAATTCAATGGGAGGTTGGGCTTCCTCAGTTCTCTGTCTCCACTATAAGGAAGAGAAGTAGATCTATTAAATGAAATGGATTTCAATACTGCTACTTAGCTGTTTGCAAAAGAATTGTAGCATAGAGTTAAGATCTCTGATTCTGCCAAGCCAGACTCATGCCAAATGATTGTGGAGTGTTTCAAGATCTATCAATCTGGTGGCTCTCAAAACTGAAGTCTTTGGGAACAGTTTTGATAACACACTTTGGGGGTCCCTGGAAAATTGAAGATTGGAGCTTTATCACAGAGAATGTGCCAAAATTAGTCCCTCAGACTGAGGGTAATTGGTATTAACCTAGACTGAGGAAATCTCAGGACATTTGGTTGATACTGAAATTTTTTAAGCTAGACAAGAAGTGTTTCCCTCTGAAATAGACAAACCTGGAACTCTTTTAACCATCAGATAGTTATATTCTAGGGGTTCCATGACAGAACTCCCAGAAAGAATTTTTTTTCTATACTTTTTTTTAAGTAAATTTTATTAAACATAAAAGTTTCCATTTCTGCCCCTCTTCCCAACACCCTCCCACTCCCCCCACTCCCTCTCCTCCTCCCTCTTCGTCCCTTAGGGCAGTCAGGGTTTCCTGCCCTGTGGGAAGTTCAAGTTCCTCCCCCCTCCCTCCAGGTCCAGGAAGGTGAGTGTCCAAACAGACTGGATCCCTAAAATCCAGTATATGCAGAGGAAACCGGTCCCAGTATTATAGTCAATGGCTTTTCAGAAAGACTTCGGGCCAGCCACATTCAGAGAATCCGGCCAAATTCCGAGAATCTGGTTAGATCACGTCCTCGTTCAGACCCAGTCCAACTGGCCTTGGTAAACTCTCATTAGATCCGTTCCCTTGTATCAGTGGGTGATAGCATCCCTCGCAGTCCTGATTTCGTTTTTCATATTCTTCCTCCTTCTGTTCCTCATTTGGACCTCGAGGGGCTCAGTCCGGTGCTCCAATGTGGGTCTCCGACGGTATCGCCGTCCTTCGCCAGATGAAGGATCTATGGTGATAAGCAAAATATACATCAGTATGGTTATGGGCCATGGCCGAATCAGGCACCCTCTCCTCTGTCCAGAGAACAATCTGGGGGATCTCTCCTTGGACCTGGGATCCCATATATAATCAAGTCTCCTGTAAACCCTAAAATGACTTCCTTAGTTGAAATATATTCTTCTCTGATCCCATATTCATCCTTCCTCCCTCCCCCCCCATCCCAGGCCACCGAGCTTTCCCCATTCCTCCCCTACTCCCTTCTCTCTAACCCTCTCCCCTTCCAGCAACCCTCCCACCCCCCATGCACCCGAGGTTACCTGGGACTCTTGTCTATTTCCTACCTCCTGGTGGATAGCTAAATAATCTTCATCAGGTTCATCTTCTTATTTAGCTTCTCTAGGATCAAGCATAATAGGCTCAAAGACCTTTAATTATGGTTAGAATCCACTTATGAGTGAATACATACCGTGTTCCTCTTTTTGGGTCTGGCTTACCTCACTCAGTAAAGCGTTTTCTATTTCCATCCATTTGCATGCAAAATTCAAGATGTCATTATTTTTTACTGCTGAGTAAAACTCTAATGTGTATATGTTCCACAACTTTTTTAACCATTCTTCTATTGAGGGGCACCTAGGCTGTTTCCAGGTTCTGGCTATTACAAATAGTGCTGCTATGAACATAGTAGAACAAATGCTTTTGTAGTATGTTAGGGAATCTTTAGGGTATATTCCCAAGAGTGGAATTGCTGGGTCCTGAGGGAGGTTGACTCCCAGTTTCCTGAGAAAGCGCCACACTGATTTCCACAGTGGCTGCACGAGTTTGCATTCCCACCAACAATGGATGAGTGTTCCCCTCACCCCACATCCTCTCCAGCATAGGCTATCGTAGGTGTTTTTGAGTTTAGCTATTCTGACAGGTGTAAGATGGTATCTCAAAGTTGTTTTGATTTGCATTTCCCTGATTGGTAAGGAGGTTGAGCATGACCTTAAGTGTCTTCTGGCCATTCGAAGTTCATCTGTTGTGAATTCTCTGTTCAGATCAGTACCCCATTTTTTAATTGGGTTAATTAGAGTTTTAGTGCCTAGTTTCTTGAGTTCTTTGTATATTTTGGACATCAGACCTTTGTCTGATGAGGGGTTGGTGAAGATCTTCTCCCAGTCAGAAGGCAGCCTTTTTGTCTTACTGACAGTGTCCTTTGCTTTACAGAAGCTTCTCAGTTTCAGTAGATCCCATTTATTCATTGTTTCTCTTATTGTCTGTGCAGCTGGGGTCCTGCTTAGGAAGAGGCCTCCTGTGCCTATATCTTGTAGACTACTTCCCACTTTCTCTTCTATCAGGTTCAAAGTGGACGGATTAATGTTGATGTCTTTAATCCATTTGGACCTGAGTTTTGAGCATGGTGATAGGTATGGATCTACTTTCATCCTTCTACAGGTTGACATCCAGTTATGCCAGCACCATTTGTTAAAGATGCTTTCCTTCTTCCATTGTATACCTTTAGCTCCCTTGTCAAAAATTAGGTGCTCATAGGTTTGTGGGTTAATATCCGGGTCTTCTATTCGATTCCAAAGGTCGATTTCTCTGTTCTTATGCCAATACCAAGCTGTTTTCAATACTGTAGCTCTGTAATAGAGTTTGAAGTCAGGAATGGTAATGCCTCCTGAAGTTCCTTTATTGTATAAGATTGTTTTGGCTATCCTGGGTTTTTTGTTTTGCCATATAAACTTGATTATTTTTTTCTCAAGGTCTGTGAAGAAGTTTGATGGGATTTTGATGGGGATTGCATTGAATCTATAGATTGCTTTTGGTAGAATTGCCATTTTTACTATGTTGATCCTCCCAATCCAAGAACAAGGGAGATCTTTCCATTTTCTGGTATCCTCCTCAATTTCTTTCTTCAAAGACTTAAAGTTCTTGTCAAATAGGTCTTTCACTTCCTTGGTTAGAGTAACCCCAAGATATTTTATGCTATTTGTGGCTATCGTGAAAGGTGATGTTTCTCTGATTTCCCTCTCTGCTTCTTTATCCTTTGTGTATAGGAGGGCCACTGATTTTTTGGAGTTGATCTTGTATCCTGCCACGTTACTAAAGGTGTTTATCAGCTGTAGGAGTTCTTTGGTAGAGTTTTTGGGGTCACTTATGTACACTATCATATCGTCAGCAAATAACGAAAGTTTAACTTCATCCTTTCCAATTCGAATCCCCTTGATCCCCTTATGTTGTCTTATTGCTATTGCTAGAACTTCAAGCACTATATTGAAGAGGTATGGAGAGAGTGGACAGCCTTGTCGTGTTCCTGATTTTAGTGGAAAGGGTTTGAGTTTCTCTCCATTCAATTTGATGTTAGCTGTCGGCTTGCTGTATATTGCTTTTATTATATTTAGGTATGATCCTTGTATCCCCAGTCTCTCCAACACCTTTATCATAAATGGGTGTTGAATTTTGTCAAATGCTTTTTCAGCATCCAATGAAATGATCATATGGTTTTTTTCTTTCAGTTTATTTATATGATGGATTACATTGATAGATTTGCGTATGTTGAACCAGCCCTGCATCTCTGGGATGAAGCCTACTTGATCATAATGGATAATTTTTCTAATGTGTTCCTGGATTCGGTTTGCCAGGATTTTATTGAGAATTTTCGCG
The DNA here is from genome assembly GCF_982192425.1 of Myodes glareolus. NCBI lineage: Eukaryota > Metazoa > Chordata > Mammalia > Rodentia > Cricetidae > Myodes > Myodes glareolus. The sequence goes on along the minus strand of NC_142053.1, from coordinate 132,765,802 downwards.
TCGATGTTCATGAGTGAGATTGGCCTGTAATTCTCCAAGAAAGAATTTTTTACATAAAAGTCCGATATTGAGGTTTGAGGATAACTGAAGCCACAAGAAAGGCAAAAAGCACTTGGCTGGTCTATCCAGGAATAAACAGAGGCAGTGCTTTTGTTACCAGGCTGCCCAGTCCCAAAATAATCACACAGAAGCTTAATATTGATTACAAACTGTTTGATCTATTAGCTAAGGCTTATTACTAGCTACTTTTTACCATTTAAATTAACCCATTTCTATTCATCTGTGTGTTGTCACATGACTTGTGGCTTTACCTGTGGTCTAGTACATCTTCCTGCTCTATAGCACTCTGGTTTCTGCCCAGACTTGGCCCTATTCTTCTCTTTCAGTTTCAGTTTTGCTTTTCTGCTTGGTTCCATCCTGCCTTGCTATAAGCCAAATCAACTATTTTTAACCAATGGGAATAAAACATATTCACCTGAGACAAACGGGTTATCCCACAGGATTTCCCCATCATCTAAAACAATTTCAGGGCTGCTGAGATGATCTGACCTCAGAGACTATTCCAGTCAAAAATTAACAATTATCTTAAATTCTTTCTAGGTCCCTCAAAGATGGATGTCCAACCATCAGGAGGAAGTAGTCTAGAGAACTATGCCCAAATTCCCAATTTGTTGTTTACAAACGTTTGCTTTCATTTTAGAGGGTTGGTTACAAATTGTTTTTGATCATAGTCAATCCCTTTCTAAAAGAAGAAAGGGTGATATGATATGGAAATGGGGGAAAGGGTAGATTATAAATATACCTTAGTCTGAAAAGCAATTGTTAATCTCAAAATATTTTACATCGGTATGGATTTTAGTTTATGGAATAAAATTAAGTTTAATTTTGTGATACTAAATGTATATTTCTAATCTTGCTTAAGATATTGTGTTTATACAGATCAATAAAAATGTAACATATAGTTAAATAGAAATCTTCAGATTTAGTCATCTATAATAATCAATCTTAAAGTCATAACCAGTTAGTTTTTCTAGATATACAAAGATTTATTTCAGATAGGCATTCTTCAGACATTTCAAAGACATATAAAATGTGGCATTTAAGATATTTTAGTAACTTCATTTTCATGATAGTGAGACACGCCTACTCTTGGCTGCACCAATGTATTCCAGTGAAGATGATGAACATCAAAGAAACTCTGTGTGGAGTCTGTTCTCTTTATAACAAAAGCTAACCATGTGTGCAAAGAAACTGCCATTGCCTCAATTGCTGACAGTAACTCTCTACACTGGACAAGGAGGACCCAAGAAAGGCGACTGCTAACCTTCACAGAAAAGTCTGTCAGATATGCTAGGCCTATAGGCCAAAGATGGATGCCCCAATGTTACAGAGGAACCTTGGGTGACTGTCCAGGCAGCCAACTGTTTCTGTCATTTCTCACACTTTTTGGGAGTCACTTTCTTCCACTTCCTGCTTACTCAGGTAATATTTCCTTCCCCGGCCTCCAATGGAGTTGAAGACTTTATAGTTATCATTATAGTTTTTCTTAGTTATGATAAAAAGTTGGATTAGATATAAAACTTTAAACTCACTAAGATAGGGCAGATAATTAAATATTTTCTTTAATTTTGTCAAATACAAATAGACTAAATACAAATCACTAGTAACTGTAAATCCTACTTAATAACTTTTATTGTTTGTAATTTTCTATGTTAAAGTTAAAATCTTCCTTTTTAATTAGACAGAAAATTGTAAATGCTGTGGGATAACCCTTCTATATGCTGTGGATATTTATTCTTCTCATTGTATAATAAAGAAGTTGTTTTGAACTATGGTAAGGCAGGATAGAGCCAGGCAGAAATTCCAAGCAGAGATACAGGAGAAAAAGGTAGAGATACAGAGATGCCAGCAGCCTCCCAAGAAACAATATACCAGTGGAACAATAAAAGAGATGGCCACATGGCAATATATAAATTATTAAAAATGAGTTAATTTAAATGCAAGAGCTAGTTAGTAATAAGCCTGAACTGTCAGGACCTAGAATGACTACTGCTGCAGTCCTAGCCATGGCAGGTTTGTATGTTGCAGGTTAGGGTCATGAGACTTAGAAAAGGTAGGTAGGATGAACAGAGCCAAGCAAGAATCATGAAGACATAAGATACTGCTGGGAGGGCAACTCCTGAATGCTGAATTCTGACTTCTGAGTCTGCCCATGTTTAATTATCTATATACCATTATACCCCAATACAACAGGGGGAAGAAGACAAAAGACTGTTTTAACATGATACAAAGAACAACTAGAGCACTTACTTGTGTCAATACTTTGAGACATCAAGTCATTAATTCTTGAGAAAAGCATTTTGTTGTTTAGGCAGTGAGCCCACCCTAGACCAAGCATCCTGAAGGCAGCCACTTTCTAGGTCAAACCTCCTAACTCAAAAGAAGGAGCAGAAGTATGCTTGAATTCTCTGACATTTGGTCAGGATGGAGTCGATCTATCTGTGTGGACCATCTTAATTTTCAAAACACCTAGTAATCACACCCTAAGTCAGGGTGTGTAGCCATACTTGTTGCCAACAACTTTGAGCTAGCCAAAACTCTCTGACCTCCAGGCAGGATGGAAATAGGCTCACATTTTTGGGCCTCCACACTGAATTATTGGCCAAATGGTTTATAATTAATATTAAGCTTCTGAGTGATTTAGAATTGGCTGTGGGACAGGAGAAGGACAGAGAAACCTCCATTTATACACAGGCTCTTTGGAGATCTAACTGCTCAATTTTAATTTGGTATATATCTCAGAGTGTAGTGGCATTTCATTTATATTTTAATAAATAATGCTTACCCCAAGATCAGAAAAGTAAAACAGCTATACTGGCCAGCCTTACAGACCAGGCAATGGTGACACACAACTGTAATACCTGTAACCACAATGACACATACTCTTAATCCCAGTAGCCATGCTAGTTTGCCATAGAAACCAGGTGGTAGTGGTGCATGCCCTTAAACCCAGTACTAGAGAGGATTATAAAAGGGGGGCACAGGGAGGCAGATCTCACACACAGTCTCATTCTGAGACTCCTGGAGACAGGATTTTGGATTGAGACAGAGGTAAGAGCCAATGTCTGGCTTTTTTGCTTTTTTGAACTTCAGGTTGAACCCCAATTTTTGTCATTGAAGAAATGAGTAAAAAATGGAAGAGACATATAACAAAAAGTTTGAAGAAATGAGTAAATCCATAAATGAAACCCTGGGAAACCAAGAAAAAACAATCAAACAGGTAATGGAAACAGTTCAAGATTTGAAAACTGAAATGGAGGCAATGAAGAAAACACAAACCGAGTCCCAGCTGGCTGTGGAAAATCTAAGTAAATGAACAGAGACTTCAGAAACAAGCCTAACCAATATAACACAAGAGACAGAAGTACAAATCTCAGACTCTGAAGACACCATACAGAAAATAAACGCTCTGACCAAAGAAAACAGCAAATCCAACAAAATCTCATCACAAAACATTCAGGAAATGTGGGACACAATAAAAAACCAAATCTAAGAATAATAGGGATAGAAGAAGGAGAAGAATTGCAGATCAAAGGTCCAGAAAATATATTCAATAAAATTATAGAAGAAAACTTTCCCATCCTAAAGAACGATATTCCTATGAAGGTTCAAGAAGCATATAGAACACCGAATAGACTGGATCAAAAAAAAATCCCCTCGCCATATAATAATCAAAACACAAAACATTCAGATGAAAGAAAGAATATTAAGAGCTACAAAGGAAAAAGGTCAAGTAACTTATAAAGGTAAACCTATCAGACTTACACTGGACTTCTCTATGGAAACCATGAGAGCCAGAAGGTCCTGGATAGAGGTACTGCAGAAACTAAGAGACCATGGATGCAAACCCAGACTACTATACCCAGTCAAGCTATCGTTCACTATCAACGGGGAAAACAAAATATTTCAGGATAAAAACAAATTTAAACAGTACGTAGCCACAAATCCAGCCTTCCAGAAAGTATTAGAAGGAAAAATCACAATCCAAGGAATTCAACATTCTCAATACTGCCTACAATAACTCAGACATCTAGCGACCCTTCACAAGCAAAACTCAAAGAAGGGAAACAAACACACTCTACTACCCCCACCAAAAAAAAGAAAAAAAAAGAAAAGAAAATAATCAGAGTCAACAACCACTTGTCATTAATATCACTTAACATCAATGGACTCAATTCACCTATAAAAAGGCACAGACTTAGAGACTGGATACGAAAACAGGATCCAACATTCTGCTGTTTACAAGAATCACACCTCAACCACAAAGACAGACACCTACTCAGAGTAAAGGGTTGGGAAAAGGTTTTCCAAGCAAACGGTCCTAAGAAACAAGCGGGTGTGGCCATTCTAATATATAACAAAATTGACTTCAAACTAAAATCAATCAGAAGAGATGGAGATAGACATTTCATACTCATAACAGGAACAATTCATCAGGACGAAGTCTTAATCCTGAATATCTATGTCCCTAATATAAAGGTACCCACTTATGTAGAAAGAGACACTTCTAGAACTCAAGGCAGTCATCAAACCACACACACTAATAGTAGGAGACTTCAACACACCTCTCTCACCAATGGACAGGTCAATCAGGCAGGAAGCAAACAGAGAAATAAGAGAATTATTGGGGGTATTGAATCAAATGGACTTAACAGACATCTATAGAACACTCCACCCAAATAGGAAAGAATATACCTTCTGCTCTGCAGCTCATGGAACGTTCTCAAAAATTGACCACATACTCGGTAACAAAGCAAACTTCCACAGATACAAAAAAATATTAGTAACCACCTGTGTCTTGTCAGATCACCATGGATTAAAGTTAGAATTCAACAACAATTCTAACCCAGGAAGCCAACAAACTAATGGAAGTTGAATAGTCAACTACTGAATCACCCCTGGGTCAAGGAAGAAATAAAGAAAGAAATTAAAGTCTTCCTTGAATTCAATGAAAACAAAGACACAACATACTCAAACCTATGGGACACTATGAAAGCAGTGCTAAGAGGAAAGTTCATAGCACTAAGTGCCCAATTCAAGAAAGCGGAGAAAGCACACATTGGAGACTTAACAAAACACTTGAAAGCTCTAGAAAAAAAGAAGCAGATTCACCCAGGAGGAGCAGAAGACTGGAAATAATCAGACTGCGGGCTGAAATCAACAAAATAGTAACACAGAAAGCACTCCAAAGAATCAATGAAACAAAAAACTGGTTCTTGGAGAAAATCAACAAGATCGACAAACCCCTATCCAAACTAATCAAACGGTAGAGAGAGAACATGCAAATTAATAAGATCAGAAATGGAAAGGGGGACATAACCACAGACACAGAGGAAATTCAGAGAATCATTAGATCTTACTACAAAAGCATGTATGCCACAAAATTGGAAAATGTAAAAGAAATGGACACTTTTTTAGATAAATATCGTATACCAAAGTTGAACCAAGACCATGAGAACAATCTAAACAGACCTGTTAATCGCGAAGAATTAGAAGCTGTTATCAAAAATCTCACTTCCAAAAAAAGCCCAGGACCAGATGGTTTCAATGTAGAATTCTACCAGAACTTCCAGGAAGAGCTAATACCTATACTCTTTAATGTATTTCACAATATAGAAACAGAAGCGTCATTGCCAAACTCCTTTTATGAAGCTACAGTTACTCTGATACTAAAACCACACAAAGACCCAACCAAGAAAGAGAATTACAGGCCAATCTCAATCATGAACATCGTTGCGAAAATTCTCAATAAAATACTGGCAAACAGAATCCAAGAGCACATTAGAGAAATTATCCACTATGATCAAGTAGGCTTCATCCCAGAAATGCAGGGCTGGTTCAACATACGCAAATCTATCAATGTAATCAATCATATAAATAAACTGGAAGAAAAAAACCATATGATCATTTCACTGGATGCTGAAAAAGTATTTGACAAAATTCAACACCTCTTTATGATAAAGGTGTTGGGGAGATTGGGGATACAAGGATCATACCTAAATATAATAAAAGCTATTTACAGCAAGCCGACAGCTAACATCAAATTGAATGGAGAGAAACTCAAAGCTATTCCACGAAAATCAGGAACACGACAAGGCTGTCCACTCTCTCCATACCTCTTCAATATAGTGCTTGAAGTTCTAGCAATAGCAATAAGACAACATGAGGGGATCAAGGGGATTCAAATTGGAAAGGATGAAGTTAAACTTTCATTATTTGCAGATGATATGATAGTGTACATAAGTGACCTCAAAAACTCTATCAAAGAACTCCTACAGCTGATAAACACTTTTAGTAATGTGGCAAGATACAAGATCGACTCCAAAAAATTGGTTGCCCTCCTATACACAAAGGATAAAGAAGCAGAGAGGGAAATCAGAGAAACATAACTTTTCACGATAGCCACAAATAGCATAAAATACCTTGGGGTAACTCTAACCAAGGAAGTGAAAGACCTATTTGACAAGAACGTTAGGTCTTTGAAGAAAGAAATTGAGGAGGATACCAGAAAATGGAAAGATCTCCCTTGCTCTTGGATTGGGAGGATCAACATAGTGAAAAATGGCAATTTTACCAAAAGCAATCTATAGATTCAATGCAATCCCCATCAAAATCCCATCAAACTTCTTCACAGACCTTGAGAGAACAATAATCAAGTTTATATGGCAAAACAAAAAATCCAGGATAGCCAAAACAATCTTATACAATAAAGGAACTTCTGGAGGCATTATCATCCCTGACTTCAAACTCTATTACAGAGCTACAGTATTGAAAACAGCTTGGTATTGGCATAAGAACAGAGAAGTCGACATATGGAATCAAATAGAAGACCCGGATATTAACCCACAAACCTATGAACACCTAATTTTCGACAAGGGAGCTAAAGGTATACAATGGAAGAAGGAAAGCATCTTTAACAAATGGTGGTGGCATAACTGGATGTCAACCTGTAGAAGAATGAAAGTAGATCCATATCTATCACTATGCACAAAAATCAAATCCAAATGGATTAAAGACATCAACATTAATCTGACCACTTTGAACCTGATAGAAGAGAAAGTGGGAAGTAGTCTTCAAGACATAGGCACAGGAGCCCACTTCCTAGGTAGAACCCCAGTAGCACAGACAATAAGAGAATCAATGAATAAATGGGACCTTGTGAAACTGAGAAGCTTCTGTAAAGCAAAGGACACTGTCAGTAAGACAAAAAGGCTACCTTCTAACTGGGAGAAGATCTTCACCAACCCTTCAACAGACAAAGGTCTGATGTCCAAAATATACAAAGAACTCAAGAAACTAGACACTAAAACTCTAAATAACCCAATTAACAATGGGGTACTGATCTGAACAGAGAATTCACAACAGATGAACTTCGAATGGCCAAAGGACACTTAAGGTCATGCTCAACCTCCTTAGCGATCAGGGAAATGCAAATCAAAACAACTTTGAGATACCATCTTACACCTATCAGAATAACTAAAGTCAAAAACACCAATGATAGCCTATGCTGGAGAGGATGTGGGGTGAGGGGAACACTCATCCATTGTTGGTGGGAATGAAAACTTGTGCAGCCACTGTGGAAATCAGTGTGGCGCTTTCTCAGGAAACTGGGAGTCAACCTCTCTCAGGACCCAGCATTCCACTCTTGGGAATATACCCAAGAGATGCCCTATCATACTACAAAAGCATTTTTTCAACTATGTTCATTGTTGCACTATTTGTAATAGCCAGAACATGGAAACAACCTAGGTGTCCCTCAATAGAAGAATGGTTAAAGAAGGTGTGGAACACATACACTTTAGAGTTTTACTCAGCGGGAAAAAACAATGACATCTTGAATTTTGCATGCAAATGGATGGAAATAGAAAACGCTTTACTGAGTGAGGTAACCCAGACCCAATAAGAGGAATATGGCATGCACTCACTCATAAGTGGATTCTAGCCATAGTTAAATGTCTTTGAGTCTATAATTCGTGATTCTAGAAAAGCTAAATAAGAGGGTGAACCTGAAGAAAATCATAGTTATCCTCCTGGATATTGGAAGTAGACAAGATTGCCAGGCAAACTTGGGTGCACGGGGGATGGAGGGGTGGAAGTATTGGGAGAGGGCTAGAGAGAAGAGAGAGGGGGAGGATTGGGGATAGCTTGGGGGAATGGGATGGGGAGAGGGAGGAAGGATGATTATGGGAGCGGGAAGGTATATATCTAAACTAAGGGAGTCATTTTAGGGTTTGCATGAGACTTGATGCTGGAGGGGTTCTCAGGCCCAAGGAGAGGTCCCCAGATTGTTTCCTGGGCAGCAGAGGAGAGGGTGCCTGAACCGGCCTTGGTCATATCCATACTGATGAATATTTTGCATATCACCATAGAACCTTCATCTGGCGATGAATGGAGATAGAGACAGAGACACACATTGGAACACTGGACTTAACTCCCTAAGTCCAAATGAGAAGCAGATGGAGGGAGAACGTGAGCAAGGAAGGCAGGATCAGAGGGAACCCTCATCCAATGATGAATGGAGATAGAGACGGAGACCCACATTGGAGAACTGGACTGAGCCCCCAAGGTCCAAATGAGGAGCAGAAGGAGGGAGAACATGAAAAAGGATGTCAGGACCGCGTGGGGTGCGTTCACCCACTGATACATGGGGACTGATCTAATGAGAGTTCACCAAGGCCAGCTGGACTGGGACTGAACGAGCATGTGATCAAACCGGAGTCTCTGAATGTGGCTGACATGGGGGCTGACTGAGAAGCCATTGACAATGGCACTGGGTCTTGTTTCTTCCGCATTTTCTGGCTTTTTGGGATCCTAGTCTGTTTGGATGCTCACCTTCTTAGACCTGGAGGGAGGAGGGAGGACCTTGAACTTCCCACAGGGCAGGAAACCCTGACTGCTCTTAGGACTGGAGAGGGAGGAGGAGAGGAAGTGGGGGGAATGGGAGGGGATTGGGAGGAGGGGAGAAAGCGAAAATTTTTATAAAGAAAGAAAGAAAGAATGAATGAAAGAAAGAAAGAAAGAAAAGAGGTGTCACTTTACCAATTCTGCTCAGAACAAGTGGTTTCATAAGCTACTAGTGTCGAGCTTTTGTTATATTGTGTTTATACAGCTCAATTAAAAATGTAATATATAATTAAATAGAAATTTGCAGACTTAATCATCTGAAATAATCAAACTTAAAGTCATATCAGTTAGTTTTTCTAGATATACAAAGATATATTTCAGATAGGTATTCTTCAAACATTTCAAAATATGGCAACTAAGATGTTTTAGTAACTTATACTTTTCATTACAGTGAAACACGTCTTTTCTTGGCAGCACCAATGTATTCCAGTGAAGATGATGAACATCAAAGAAACTCTGTGTGGAGTCTGATCTCTTAGTGACAAAAGCTAATTATGTGTGCCAAGAAACTGCCATTGCCTCAATTGCTGACAGTTACTGTAGGGGAACCTTCCCCAATCTCCTTGGTTATGGATGATCCTGGGTAGTGCCGCAGAAATCAGGATACAGGGGATGCAGAGTAGGAGATACAACTGCATACTTTATTGCAAAGCCAGTGCTCTTTTTATAATACTCAAATCACGATTCAAACTAGGTTCCCATAATACATGAAAATAGTTTCATAGACTAGTCACTTTGTTGCAAATAATTTCAAGAGCTTCGTGCCCTAGCTAATCTAAACAAAAAGCTTGGTGTTAAGGGAATAACTCTTGTTGTAATATAATATGTAAAAACACCTCATCAGAAGACAAATCATAACCTAATCAGAGTCTTTGAACTACAGTGCACATCTGTGTTCTCAAGGACTGACCATTGGGAAGGCACTCTACTGATGGGAGAGGTTTGCCTCCTCCTGACTTGATTTGTCAAGCCTATCAGTAAGAATGCTACCTCAAGTCGCCGTTGCACAGAATTTTTATGCAGTTCAAAACCAACCCTCTACAAGTTACTCTCTACACTGGATGAGGAGGACCCACGAAAGGCGACTGCTAACCTTTACAGAAAAGTCTGTTCGATATGCTAGGCCTATAGGCCAAAGATGGATGCCCCAATGTTACAGAGGAACCTTGGGTGACTCTCCAGGCAGCTAGTTAGCTGTTTCTGTCATTTTTCACACTTTCTGGAAGTCACTTTCTTACACTTCCTGCTTACTCAGGTAATATTTCCTTCCCCGGCCTCCAATTGAGATGAAGACTTTATAGTTATAATTATAGTTTTTCTTAATTATGATAAAAAGGAGATTAGATATAAAACTTTAAACTCACCAAGATAGAGTAGATAATTAAATATTTTCTTTAATTTTGTCAAATAAAAGTAGACTAAATATAAATTACTAGTAACTAACTGTAATTCCTACTTAATAACCTTTATTGTCTGTAGTTTCCTATGTTAAAGTTGAAATCTTCCTTTTTAATAAGACAGAAAATTGTAAATGCTGTGGGATAACCCTTCTATATGCTGTGAATATTTATTCTTCTCATTGTGTAATAAAGAAGCTATTTTGACCTATGGTAAGGCAGAATAGAGCCAGGCAGAAATTCCAAGCAGAGATACAGGAGAAGAAAGGTAGAGATACAGGGATGCCAAAAGCCGCCCAAGAAACAACATACCAGTAGACCAATAAAAGAGATGGCCACGTGACAATATATAAATTAATAGAAATGAGTTAATTCAAATGTAAGAGCTAGTTAGTAATAAGCCTGAATTGTCAGGGCCTGGGGTGACTACTGCTACAGTCCTAGCCACGGCGGGTTCATATGTTCCATGTTAGGGTCAGGAGACTTAGAAAAGTTAGACAGGAGGAATAGAGCTAAGAAAGAATCACAGAGACATAGGATAGTCCTGGGAGGGCAACTCCTGAATGCTGAATTCTGACTTCTGAGTCTGCCCATGTTTAATTATCCATGCACAATTATACCCCAGTACAACAAGGGGAAGAAGACAAAAGACTGTTTTAACATGATACAAAGAACAACTAGAGCACTTACTTGTGTCAATACTTTGAGACATCAAGTCATTAATTCTTGAGAAAAGCATTTTGTTGTTTAGGCAGTGAGCCCACCCTAGACCAAGCATCCTGAAGGCAACCACTTTCTAGATGAAACCTCCTAACTCAAAAGAAGGAGCAGAAGTGTGCTTGAATTCTCTGACATTTGGTCAGGATGGAGTCAATCTATCTGTGTGGACCATCTTAATTTTCAAAACACCTAGTAATCACACCCTAAGTCAGGGTATGTAGCCACACTTGTTGCCAACAACTTTGAGCAAGCCAAAACTCTCTGACCTCCAGGCAGGATGGAAATAGGCTCACATTTTTGGGCCTCCACACTGAATTATTGGCCAAATGGTTTATAATTAATATTAAGCTTCTGAGTGATTTAGAAGTGGCTGTGGGACAGGAGAAGGACAGAGAAACCTCCATTTATACACAGGCTCTTTGGAGATCTAACTGCTCAATTTTAATTTGGTATATATCTCAGAGTGTAGTGGCATTTCATTTATATTTTAATAAATAAAGCTTACCCGAAGATCAGAAAAGTAAAACAGCTATACTGGCCAGCCTTACAAACCAGGCAATGGTGACACACAACTGTAATCCCAGTAACCACAATGACACATACTTTTAATCCCAGTAGCCTTGCTAGTTTGCCATAGAAACCAGGTGGTAGTGGTGCATGCCCTTAATCCTAGTACTAGAGAGGATTATAAAAGGGGGGGGCACAGGGAGGCAGATCTCACACACAGTCTCATTCTGAGATTCCTGGAGACAGGATTTCCATTTTGGATTGAGATAGAGGTAAGAGCCAATGGCTGGTTCTTTTGCTTTTTTGAACTTCAGGTTGAACCCAAATTTCTGTCTCTGTGTTTTTATTAACTGTGCTACATGAGAGAGAACCTACCTCAGACAAAAAGGGATCAGGAAGTGTTTCTCCAGGAAGAAACCAAATGAGTTGATTCAGCCAACTCTGAAGGATCAACCAACTAGAGTGTCCTTGAATTCTCAAGGAAAGTGGATGAAGCATGCAAGGTAAGAATGGGAAGTACTACTCCAGGGTTGTATTCCAAGAAGTACTTCACAATGGAGAGGTGGTTCTCGAATGATCCTGCCTAAATTAGCATCTTTGATCTTCCTGACACTGGCTACCCCAGGATCTGTTGACCTGTTGAAATGCACGTGCCTATGGACACCCAGGATTTCCCGTAAGTCTAAATTGCATGATTCCAACCGGGTTTGCAGCTCTTCACCTAAAGAGATGGTCTGTATGCTGACGCTCCCCATCTCAATTCCTCACCTCAGTCTCTTTCTGCCATAGCTAGTCTATCTTCCCATTTCTCTGTAATAACCTCACAAATACTCAATACTTTATGAAGGTAGTATTAGATTTTAGAAACACACCATTGTGTGCCTTTTTCATCGAAGATCCCAGAATTTGAAAAATATTTACTGTTTGATTTTTAATCAATAGTACGAAAGAATTGATCTATAGTAGGAAAATCCTTGCATTTGATTAGAATTTGTGTGTTCTCCACTTGATTTCTAAGTAACATTGTCTCCTATGTTGGCAACATGTGAAAGCAATGACACCAGTCCCAAGTCCCTAGGCTTTACTTCTAGAGAGCAGAACTCCCAACTTTGCCTTTCACAGAGTGACAATGTCCCCTTCTCTGACATGTGCCCCACATTCAATCTTTCTCTCCTTTTGATTTTACTTTATTTAACAAGGGAATTACTTTCTCCCTTATTATAAATTGATTTTTAGGTTACAATTGAGAGTTGTGAGAGTCCTCATGATATCTTCATACACATATGTATTTATGCCTACATGTTCATGTGTGTCTGTAGAAGTGAGCTATCCATTATGACTACATGTGCACACAAAGATTGGCATGGCACTGCCCTCCTATGTAGTTTCTCTACTTCATTTTCTCCCACTGAACCTGTAGTTCACAGTTTAGGCTACCTTGAATACCTAGATTGGATGGACTATGTGTCCCCTCCTTTCAGTTCTGAGATTACAAGCATGTGGGGTCATGCCTGGCTTTTACATCCTTAATGGAGATGCAAACATAGTATCCATGCTATATCAGTAAACCTCATGTTACACTATCTTACTTAGTGTTCTGATGCTGTGAAGAGACATCATGAACACAACAAATTTATAAAGGAAACCATTTAATAGGGGTTGGCTTCAGTTCAGAGGTTTAGTCCATTATCATCATGGCGGGAACCAAATGGCATGTAGGCAGACATGGTGCTGGGGAAGAAGCTGAGAGTTCTACATCTGGATCAGCTGGCAGCAGGAAGAGACAGTGATACTGGGCCTGGCTTGGGCATTTGAAACTCCAAAGTCTACCCCCAGTAACACATGTCCTCCACCAAAACCACACCTATTCCAACAAGACCACTTCTCCTAATGTCATTCCCTAGGCATTCAAATATGAGCCTGTAAGGGTCATTTTTATTCAAACCACCACAGCCACTGACTCATATCCCAGGCCCCAAACCATTTGTGTTCTTGACAATTCTTCTATCAAACAAATTAGTTCAATATTTCAAAATTCAAATTTCAGTCAACATTTCAGGACAAACAGGATACAGCTAAATTGTTTTCCAGAATGTGACTCAAATGTCATCTAACCCATTTCCTAATAGTGTCCTTATTAGCATCTGAACCCTCCTGTGCATGGCCTTCACTGCCCACCTTCCTATCTGAAACCTGACCTTTAAAATGCCCAGCTGAATGCCCCACTAACCTATGTTTATAATTGTATATGCTTTTCTCTGGCTAGAATTTCCAACCCCACATATATTCTTTACAGACACTGGTTGACGGCTGAAGAACTTCACAGTCTGGTTTATTAATAGCTATGATTCCACTTCTGGTTGCGAATTTTCTATATGAACTTAATGAAAGAAAAAAAAAGAGACAAAAAGGAATGGAAACGAAAGGACCTCACTGTTCCTAGATATAATGGATGAGAAAGCTTATTGTAGATAGGTGAGGAGAAAGTGTGTTTATTGTAGATATGTGAGGAGAAAGTGTGTTTATTGTAGATAGGTGAGGAGAAAGCTTATTGTAGATATGTGAGGAGAAAGTGTGTTTATTGTAGGTATGTGAGGAGAAAGTGTGTTTATTGTAGATATGTGAGGAGAAACCTTATAGCAGATATGGGAGGAAAAAGTGTGTTTATTGTAGATAGGTGAGGAGAAAGTTTATTGTAGATACGTGAGGAGAAAGTTTATTGCAGATATGGGAAGGGAAAGCTTATTGTAGACAGGTGAGGAGAAAGCTTATTTTAGATGTGTGGGAGAGCATGGTCAGAGGCAGGGACATCGGGGAGAGTGCAGAGTGGACATGACTAGGCTGAGCTGGGCTGTGTAGGGAGAGGGGGAGGGGAAGGGAAAAATGTAATCAGGTGCTGCACCCAGGAGGACAAAGATCCAAAAATGAAGAGAGGGGCAAGTAATCAAAATGTCTGGATTATATAGGGAAGGGCCAATGGCAGAAGAACAGCTCAATCCCTGCACTGAAGGCTTCAGGGCAGAGAGAGGAGTTTGCTGTGAGCCACACCCTGAAACAGGTAGGGACTGAGAGGTGCTGGGAGAGCCTGGAGGCCAGGTCTGCTTTGATATGTGAAATACACCCTTCAGCTGTGTGTTCCTGGTGTGAAACTCAACACTTACTACATTATTTGCACAAAAACTTGAAAGAGGCAACTGAAGTGAGAAGGGATCTTTTTGGACTCAGCACTGAAGAGAACAATCTGCCATGGGTGGGAGCCTGGAAGCAAGGGCTCTCTCTGTGTTGGTAAGAGCTTGTGGCACAGCTCATTCACCCCATGGCAGCGGGCCAGAACACAGAGAGCCTGGGCAGGAAAGCCATCTGCCCGTAACCCCTCATGCACCATTCCTATTCCCCGAGTCTAATACCTTTCTCATGTCCAAAGGGTTCCACAGCTTTTCATAACAGCACCACTAACGGAGGTTACGGTGCCAAGACAAGAGTGTCTGGGTGGACATTTCACATGTAAACCATGACAGACTCACACTGTTTGGTGTCTTTACACAACTGCATCCTGTGGGATCTCAACATGTTCTTGTTTGGCATATTTCTTTATTCTGCATTGGAACACATTTGCATTTACCAGTTATCACACACACACACACACACACACACACACACACACACACTAATGTCAAAGCTTACAGAGGTCTTTGACATAAAGTCAGACCAGTGTGAACAGAGTGTGGGACATAGTCCATGAAACAATGCTAGCACAGTGCTTGCCACTCAGTGAGGTCAGTGTGATTATGGAGTGTTCCACAAATGGTGAGAACAATGTCCACCAAGCGGTACATGATGAGAACAATGGTAACACAGTGTTTGTGGTGGGTAAGAAAAAATGCTAGCAAATTTTTCACATTGTAAGAAGCCGGGTTGAAGGTGCCAGAGACTTCTCGGCAGTGAGAAATACTTTCTGCATTTCCAGGGGATCTGAGTTGTGAGTCCAGCGCACACATCAAGTATCACACAACCCCCTATAACTTCATCTCCAGAGGTTCTGCACCCATTTCCTGGCCTCCATAGATACACGCATGCTCTCTCTTTCTCTCTCTCTCTCTCTCTCTCTCTCTCTCTCTCTCTCTCTCTCACACACACACACACACACACACACACACACACACACACACATACACACACACACACGTGAAAATTAATATAAATCACATGAAAACAGAGAATCAGGTCTGAGAATTTTCTTGGAACAGAGTAAGAACACTATTGATTAACTCTTCATTGTGATAACCTTTAATTTCTTTGTGCCCATGATCCTGAAGACCCACCATGTTCTTACCATGAACTTTTGTGGGTTTTCCCCTCCTATCTGGAACTGAGACAATGTGAGAGAAGGAAAAGAAATTGCAGTGCATTCCCATTGTTGCTCACCCGGTCATCAACTCTCTCCAGTTCTCTGCAAAGCCTGAATACTCTCAGAGTATTCTGACTCCCCTCGGAAGCTTTGAGTTAGAGCAGAAAAGCAAGCAAATACATCTTGTTTCCTGTACCGTGGATACATGGGTTTCTTGAACATACAAGACTTTAGGATAAGGGCCGTATCCAGGGAAAAAGTATCAGGATCTGCTCTTGTCTATCTAGGTGGAGTGTGATTGTCTGTGTTGAGGACAGGGTACCAGACAATGTAGACTATAAACTGAAGGTGTTACATGTTTGCTATTTGCTCATTATCCATAATACATAATACATGTACATTTTTGTTTATGTTTTAAGATTATATGGCAGGCCTTCTAAATAATCTTTCTAATGAAATCTTGTCCACTCAGCCCTGACCCAAAGAAAGGAGCTTCTTACTCTTTAGTCAGGCATCCTGACTGAAAGGCCTTCGTAGACCCTCTCTGCCCATGCAACTTCACTGCTATGGATATGGCCTTTATCAGTATCATTGATGGAGAATCCCATGGCCTGCTTCTTGCAAGTCATGAAAACCAGGATATTGACTAAGACTCATGGAAAGAATCAAAATGTTTCTCCTTCACCACGCAGCATGAGCAGAGGGATACAGGGGGAGTTCTGGGATGTTTCCTATTTAATAATACCCACAGGAACTAAGGCCTGCAGGAGATAAAAGCCCAGGGCACAGACTTGATCACCGTGCTGGCTGATCTCTGCTTTCAGCCCTGAACAGAATGCAAAGGGTCAGGATGTTCAGCAACTCCCTGGACATTTTCCCATGAAGAGAAGGAACATGAGGGAGGAGGACCAACTACAGGCTCAGAAGAAGCCCCACCATAAAAAGGGAATAGGGGAACCTGAGCTTCTCTGACCCACAAATTCCCGCTAGTTAGGTTAGGCCTGTCATTCTGATGCAGTTTCTTTTCATAAACCCATTAGCGCAACAATCTCTTCTCAAAAAACTTTTAGGAACTGGGGAGTGATGGCTTAAATCCTGTCACTAGGAAAGCAGAGGCAGACAGATCTCTGTGAGTTTGAAGCCAGCCTCGTCTACAGAGTAAGTCCAAGACAGCCAGGGCTATATAGAGAAACCCTGTCTTGAAAAACCACACACACTTTTGTGCTGAGGCGATCCATTAAAACGAGTGAGTGTATGCCATCCCTGGGAGGGACTGTCTGGGAACAGAGTACAGGGCCCCTCCAACTCCTGGTGCAGGGGCTTCTTTGTTCCACACGACCCTGCCTCCCCCAAGCCTGCCCTATTGTCTGCAAGGTCCTTGGCCCAGGAACAGTTCCTGCTCCTGCACAGAGGTTTTCCACCCAGAGGGGTGAGTGTCTGCCCACCCAGCCTGAAGGTCCCCTGAAGGGAGTGCAGGGCACCTCCAGCTCCTGCTCCAGGGGCTTCTTTGTTCCACACGACCCTGCCCTCCCCTCAAGTTCACCCTTTCGTCTGTGGGGTCCTTGAACTACCAGAAGTCTCTGTTCCTGTGCTGAGGAAATCCATCCAGACAGGTCCTTGGCCCAGGAACAGTTTCTGCTCCTTCACTGAGGAGATCCACCCAGAGAGTCAGTCACAACAAAGATTGAACCAAGATGCCAAGATTCTCCTAGCTGCATTGAAGGAAGAGATGGGCAGACGCCAATGCAAGAATTCCTCCAACAACCTGAAAGGCAACATGACAACTCCAGAATCCAGGGATCACGCAACAAGATTTGAGCACCCTATTCCAGAAGAAGTAGAAGAAATCGACTTTAAACGTAACATTATGAAAATAATAGAAGACCTTAAACAGAATATGAGATACTGCTTTGAAGAAACAGAGAAGACAAGCAAAAAGGTAGAAGAAATGAATAAATCTCTCAAAGATACCCAAGAAAGCCAAGAAAAAGCAATCAAACAGGTAATGGAAACAGTTCAAGACTTGAAAAATGAAATGGAGGTAATGAAGAAAACACAAACTGAGGGAAGACTGGATATGGAAAATTTGGATCAACGAACAGGAACTACCAAGACAAGTATAAACAACAGAATACAAGAGATAGAAGGAATCTCAGAGACTGACGATACTATAGAGGAAATAAACTCATTGATTAAAGAAAATAAAAAATCCAACAAATTCTTAACACAAACCATCCAGGAAATCTGGGACACCATGAAAAGACCAAACCTGGGAGGAACTTGAACTTCCCACTGGGCAGGAAACCCTGACTGCTCTTAGGGATGGAGAGGGAGGAGGAGAGGGAGTGGGGGGGCTGGGAGGGTGGTGGGAGGAGGGGTGGAAACGGAAACTTTTATAATTTAATAAAATTACTAAAAAAAAAAAAGAAAAGACCAAACCTAAGAATAATAAGAGTTGAAGAAGGAGAATTACAGCTCAAAGGCCCAGAAAATATATTCAACAAAATTATAGAAGAAAACTTTCCCAACCTAAATAAGGATATTCCTATGAAGGTACAAGAAGCATACAGAATATCAAATAGACTGGATCAAAAAAAAGCATCCTCTCGCCATATAATAATCAAAACACAAAACATACAGAATAAAGAACGAATATTAAGAGCTGCAAGGGAAAAGGTCAAGTAACTTATAAAGGTAAACCTATCAGACTTACACCTGACTTCTCTATGGAAACCATGAAAGCTAGTAGGGCCTGGATAGATGTGCTGCAGACACTAAGAGACCATGGATGTAAGCCCAGTCTACTATATCCAGCAAGGCTTACATTCACCATTGATGAAGAAAACAAGATATTCCTGGACAAAAACTGATTTAAACAATACGAATCCACAAACCCAGACTTACAGAAAGTATGTGAAGGATAACCTCAACTCACAGAAGTGAACTACACCCACAAAAACACAGATATCTGATAACCCTCTACCAACATAACCCAACAAAGAGAAACACACAAACACTACTACTGAAAAAAAACTGGAATTAACAACCACTGGTCCTTGATATCACTTAATATCAATGGATTCAATTCACCGATAAAAAGGCACAGGTTAAGAGAATGAATACAAAAACAGGATCCAACGTTCTACTGTTTACAAGAAACACACCTCAACCTCAAAGACAGACACTACCTCAGAGTAAAGGGTTGGGAAAAGGTTTGCCAATCAAATGGATCAAAGAAACAAGCAGGTGTGACTATATTAATATCTAACAAAATTGATTGCAAACTAAAATCAATCAGAAGAGATAGAGAAGGACACTTTATACTCATAACAGGAACAATTTATCAGGAGGAAGTCTCAATCCTGAATAAATAGGTCCCTAATATAAAAGCACCCACATATGTAAAAGAAACATTACTAGAACTCAAAGCATACATCAAACCACACACTCTAATAGTGGGTGATTTCAACACTCCTCTCTCACCAATGAACAAGTCAACCAGACACAAACTTAACAGAGAAATAAGAGAACTAACAGATGTAATAAACCAAATGGACTTAACAGATATCTATAGAACATTCCACCCAAGGTATATAGAATATACCTTCCTCTCAGCATCTCTTAGAACCTTCTCAAAAATTGATCACAAACTCGGTAACAAAGCAAACATCCACAGATACAAAGAAATTGTAGTAACTACCTGTGTATAATCGGATCACCATGGAATAAAGTTAGAATTCAACAACAATACTAATCCCAGAAAGCCTACAAACTCATGGAAACTGAACAGTCAACTACTGAACCACCTCTGGGTCAAGGAAGAAATAAAGAAAGAAATTAAAGTCTTCCTTGAATTCAATGAAAATAAAGACACAACATATCCAACCCTATGGGACACTATGAAGGCAGTGCTAAGAGGAAAGTTCATAGTACTAAATGCCCACATAAAGAAAACGGAGAAAGCACACATTAGAGACTTAACAGCACACCTGAAAGCTCTAGAAAAAAAAGAAGCAGATTCACCCAGGAGGAGTAGAAGACTAAAAATAATCAAACTGAGGGCTGAAATCAACAAAATAGAAACACAGAAAACACTCCAAAGAATCAATGAAACAGAAATCTGGTTTTTGGAGAAAATCAACAAGATTGACAAACCCCTATCCAAACTAATCAAACGGCAGAGAGAGAACACGCAAATTAACAAGATCAGAAATGAAAAGGGGGACATAACCACAGACACAGAGGAAATTCAGAGAATCATTAGATCTTACTACAAAAGCCTGTATGCCAGAAAATTGGAAAATACGAAAGAAATTGACTTTTTTTAGATAAATACCATATTCAAAAATCAAAACAAGACCAGGAGAACAACTTAAACAGACCTGTAATTCACGAAGAATTAGAAGCTGTCATAAAAAACCTCCCTACCAAAAAAAAGCCCAAGACCAGACAGTTTCAAAGAAGAATTTTGCCAGAACTTCCAAGAAGAGCTAATATCTATACTTCTTAAGGTGTTTCACAAAATAGAAACAGAAGAGTCATTGGCAAACACCTTTTATGAAGCTACAGTTACTCTGATACCAAAACCACACAAAGACCCAATCTCACTCATGAACATCGATGCAACAATTCTCAATGAAATACTGGCAAACCGAATCCAAGAAAACATCCAAAAAATTATCCATTATGATCAAGTAGGCTTCATGCCAGAGATGTAGGGCTGGTTCAACATAGGAAAATCTATCAATGTAATCCATCATATAAATAAACTGAAAGAAAAAATTATATGATCATTTCATTAGATGCTGAAAAAGCATTTTAAAAAATTCAACACCCCTTAATGATAAAGGTCTTGGAGAGATTAGGATACAAGGTTCATACCTA
Organism: Myodes glareolus; assembly: GCF_982192425.1. Lineage (NCBI taxonomy): Eukaryota > Metazoa > Chordata > Mammalia > Rodentia > Cricetidae > Myodes > Myodes glareolus. The sequence continues at coordinate 132,744,982 of NC_142053.1, read as the reverse complement.
AATATAATAAAAGCAATATACAACAAGCTGACAGCTAACATCAAATTAAATGGAGAGAAACTCAAAGCCATTCTACTAAAATCAGGAACGAGACAAGGCTGTCCACCCTCTTAATACCTCTTCAATATAGTGCTTGAAGTTCTAGCAATAGCAATAAGACAACATAAGATCAAGGGCATTCGAATTGAGAAGGAAGAAGTCAAACTTTGTTATTGAAGATGATATTATAATATACATAAGTGACCCTAAAAACTCTACCAAAGAACTCCTACGCTCATAAACACCTTTAGTAATGTGTAGGATACAAGATCAACTCCAAAAAATCAGTTGCCCTCTTGTACACAAAAAACAAAGATACAGAGAGGGAAATCAGAGAAACATCGCCTTTCACGATAGTCTCAAATAGCATAAAGTATCTTGGGATAACTCTAACCAAGGAAGTGAAATATCTATTTGACAAGAAATTTAACTCTTTGAAGAAAGAAATTAAAGAGGATACCAGAAAGTGAAAAGATCTCCCATGCTTTTGGATTTGGAGGATCAACAAAATAAAAATGACAATTCTACAAAAATCAATCTATAGATTTAAGGTAATCCCCATCAAAATCTCAACAAAATTCTTCACAGACCTTGAGAGAACAATCATCAAATTTATATGGAAAAACAAAAAAACCCAGGATAGCCAAAACAATCCTATACAATAAAAGTACTTCCAGAGGCATTACCATCCCTGACTTCAAACTCTATTACAGACCGACAATAATGAAAACAGCATGGTATTGGCATAAACCAGAGATGTTGACCAATGGAATAGAATCAAAGACCCAGATATTAATCCACAAACCTATGAACACCTGATTTTCGACAAAGGAGCTAAAATTATACAATGGAAGAAAAAAGACATCTTTAACAAATGGTGCTGGCATAACTGGATGTCAACCTGTAGAAGAATGAAAATAGATACATATTAGGACCACACACAAAACTCAAGTCCAAATGGATTAAAGACCTCAATATAAATCTGACCACACTGAACCTGATAGAAAAGAAAGTGGAAGTAGTCTGCAATACATGGGCACAGGAGCCCACTTTCTACATATAAACCCAGTAGCACAGACAATAAGAGAAACAATGAATAAATTGAACCTCATGAAACTGAGAAGCTTCTGTAAAGCAAAGGACACTGTCATTAAGACAAAATGGCAACCTACTGAATAAGAAAATATCTTCACCAACCCCTCATCAGTCAATGGTCTGATTTCCAAAATATATAAAGAACTCAAGAAACTAGACATTAAAGCTCTAATTAACCCAATTAAAACTGGGATACTGAACTGAACAGAGAATTCTCAACAGAAGAAATTCAAATAGCCAAAACACACTTAAGGTCATGCTCAACCTCCTTAGCGATCAGGCAAATGCAAATGAAAACAACTTTGAGATACCATCTTACACTTGTCAGAATAGCTAAACTCAAAAATACCAATGATAGCCTATGCTGGAGAGGATGTGGAGTAAGAGGAACACTCATCCATTGCTGGTGGGAATGCAAACTTGTGCAGCCACTGTGGAAATCAGTGTGGCGGTTTCTTAGGAAACTGGGAGTCAACCTATCTCAGGATCCAGAAATTCCACTCTTGGGAATATACCCAAGAGATGCCCAATCATACTACAAAAGCATTTGTTCAACTATGTTCATAGCAGCACTATTTGTAATAGCCAGAACCTGGAAACAACCTAGGTGCCCCTCAATAGAAGAATGGTTAAAGAAGGTGTGGAACATATACACATTAGAGTTTTACTCAGCAGTAAAAAACAATGACATCTTGAATTTTGCATTCAAATGGATGGAAATAGAAAACACTTTACTGAGTGAGATATCCCAGGCCCAATGGGATGAATATGGTATGTACTCACTCATAAGTGAATTCTAGCCATAAACAACAGACATTGAGCCTATAATTCGTGAGCCTAGAGAAGCTAAATAAGAAGGTGATCCCAAAGAAAAACATGTATTTATCCTTCTGGATATTGGAAGTAGACAAGATTGCCAGGCAAAAGTTGGAAGCACAAGGGTGAGTTGGATTGGTTGAAAGGGGAGATGGGTAGAGAGAAGGGAGAAGGGGGGATTTGGGAGAGCTTGGGGGAATGGGATGGTTGAGATGGATGAAGGGTGGATATGGGAGCAGGGAAGAAGATATCTTAACTAAGGGAGTCATTTTAGGGTTGGCAAGAGACTTAGCTCTAGAAGAGTTCCCAGATATCCAAGGGGATTTCCCCAGCTAGGTCCTTGGGCAGCACAGGAGAGGGTGCCTGAACTGGCCTTCTCTCATAGCCACACTGATGAATATCTTGCATATTACCATAGAACCTTCATCTGGTGATGGATGGAGATAGAAACAGAGACCCACATTGGAGCTCTGGACTGAGCTCCCAAGGTACTTATGAGGAGCAGAAGGAGGGAGAACATGAACAAGGAAGTCAGGACCGCGAGGGGTGCATCCACCCATGGAGACAGTGGGACTGATCTAATGGGAGCTCACCAAGGCCAGCTGGACTGGGACTGAATGAGCATGTGATCAAACCAGACTCTCTGAATGTGGCTGACAATGAGAGCGTACTGAGAAGCCAATGATAATGACACCGAGTTTTGATTATATTGCATGTACTGGCTTTTTGGGAGCCTAGTCTGTTTGAATGCACACCTTCCTAGACTTGGAAGCAGAGGGGAGGTGTTGGATTCCCACAGGGCAGGGCACCCTCACTTCTCTTAGGACTGGAGAAGGAGGGAAGGGGGAGTGGAGAAAGTGGGAAGGAAATGGGATAAGGGGAGGAGGTGGAAATTTTTAATAAATAAAAAAATTTAAAATCCACACACATATACACACAGAGAGAAAAGGAGTGCTATAGGTCTTCAATGCTGGTTACATGTTCTCCTCCCTCATATACAAGGCATTGAAACCCACCCAATTTGTGTGGTAATATGTCACCAATCTGATGTCTTCACAGACACAGGAGAAAGACATTCTGAGTGTGTATATGTGTGTGGAGAGAGATCTGAAGACATGTGTTTGTCTTTGGGAGCTTCATTTCCTTGTCCCAAATACTATAATTCCCACTTTCTGAAAAATCTTACAAAGACTCTTGATCACTGAACTCACCCTGACCAATCCACAGAATGTCTCACCTTACATGTCTCCTCTGGTTTACAAATGTCTTCCCCAGAACTCTTGAAACAGGTACTGTCTTCACATCACTGGGAACCGTGTGGCATCTATGTTCACAACCTGACTGTCCCTAAGTTCAGGACATGTTGAGATCATGTTGAGGAAGACAGCATGGAGGAATAGTCGCACCTAGCACCTGCAATCAGAGTGTGCTTTTCTTTGCCTTAGATTGCCTATTTCTGAGAGCCATCATGGTTGGGATGAGAGGGATTCCATTCAGCTTACATGAATTGACTTTGATTCTTTGAGAATAGTCCAGCTCCTGTTCGGAGTAGGTTTTCCTGGAGTATGTCTTAAACTATAGACAAAAGAGAAAGATGTTGATTTCAGCAGGCACAAACACTACATGCTTGTATCCACATGTGCACAGTGAAAAGTGATTTCATAGAAAATAAGACTCAAAGAGCAGTCAATGAGAATTTGGCAATGGAGGCCTGAGTAGAGAAAGGTAAAATGGTAAGTACCAAGTACAGCAAGTAGGAATAATGTCTAGTTGTTTTGTTTACTCCTTGACTGCGTGATTGGTTAATTTTCTGGTTTTTATTTTTGTGAACTTGAAATAAATTCAAGTGTTCAGGAAAAAGAAAAATAAAGTTCAGAAAATGCCTTCATCGGATCGGCCTGTGAGCAGGTCTGTGAGACATCTTCTTTAATAGTAAGTGGTGTGACAGGGTCTAGAAAACTGTGGGCAGTGCCATTTGTGGGAAGTTGGCCCTGGGAGGTACAACGAAGGTAACCAAACATGACCCTGGAGCACAAATCAGCAAGCAGTATACACACATGCCTTCTACTTCAGTTCCTCCTTACAGGATCCTGCCTTTTTTAGTTTTTGCTGTAAGCTAAAATAAACAATTTCTTCCCCAAGCTTTTAGTTAAGGTGTTTATCACAGCAATAGAAAGTAAACTAAGAAACTATTATTGAGTGTGTTCATGCAGCGTGGGATTTGTGTATGTGTGTGCTCGTGATGTGTGGGGTGTGTGTGTATGTATGTGTGTGTGTGCCTATGTTTGATAGAGCCCAGTGGAAGTGGAAGAAAAGTTGGGGAGTAGATTATATCATCCTACATGTAAGAAATAAAATCTTCTTTCTTTTTGAAAGATATCCTAAGCTAACTTAGGTCTACCAGATGCAGCTGAAAATAAAAAGAAAAAGGAAACTCAACTCTTGCTATTTTGTACTATTGCAACTATTCCCACCCTCACGCAAAATCTACCAAACTACTCCCATGCAGACTAGACAAATAGAGTAGAAATTCATCAACAAGCAAGTTTGCCTACATGATCACACACATGATAAGCTTTAAAATAACAGGACAAAACTATGACAGTTTTTTGGTTTGGAAAGGACAAATGTAATCATCAGAGAAAAAGGTGATGCCTACATTATAGAAAGCCCTTCTGACTACTCAGTAGGAGCTGATAGGGGGAACACATCATGCATTACGATTAACTGATTTCTGTGCTAAGGGTGCCTTCCCACTCTTCCAAGGTAGAGGATAACTCATTTCACTTTAAACTGAGACTGTACCTTTATTTCCCAAGCACCCAGACCTGAATAATCACACAAAAACTATACTAATTACAACACTGGCCAATGACTAAGGCATATTTAGGGCTCGCTCTTATATCTTAAATTAATCTACACATATTAATCTGTATATTACCACAATGCTATGGATTACTGGTAAGATTCTAACATCTTTCTCCTTTAGCAACTACATGGCATCTCCCTGACTCCAACTTCTTTCCTCCTCTATCTCTTCTGGATTGCCTGCATTGTTCTATTCTGCCCTGCCATAGGCCAAAATAGTATCTTTATTAACCAATGATAATAAAACATATTCAAAGCATACAGAGGGGAGTCCCACATCATCTCCCTGTTTCTGTCTAAATAAAAAGGAAGGTTTAAACTTTTACATAGTAAAATTACATATAAAAAAGCAGGTATCAAGCAAGAATTAGAGTTACAATAAATCTTTGTAAGTCTAAAGCTTCATATTTAATTTATTTTTTATCATAACTAAGGAAAACAAGTATAACTATCACCTTCAATTCCATCAAAGACCCCAGAAGGCTTATTTTACTGTTTATTTACTACCTAAATAAACAGGACGTACATTGTAAGCAACTTCCAAAACTCTAGAATTGACAGAGATGTTTTGTGGCCTGGACAGTCAAAAAGTTCTTCTGTCATATTGAGGTATCCATCTTCAGCCTACAGGCCCATAGTATGAAAGACTGTTTCTGTATCCTGAAGAATGTCTGGAAGACTCTTTTGAGAAGCAGGAACCCTGAAGAACTGTCTTCATCTTCTTTGGCAAGTTCAGCAGTCATTTTTAGGAGGGATCCTGCTTGTTCAGTTCATACAGCATAACATCAAGCAGTCCAGGCAAGGTTAGCAAACTCCATAAAGAGCCTCTTCAATGCCCATCATCCTTTTGAAGTAGATGGGTGCTGTCAGAAGCAGGCATATCTCACTTTCAAGAAAAGTCTAAGTTCTTAAAACATTTTAAATTCCATATTCTGTGGGTCTTTGAAGTGTTGAAGATTATCTATCTCACTGAAATATATCTCTGTATATCTAGAAAATCTAATTTAATTAAAAGTCTGATTATTATAGATGGATATTCATCTGCATTTTATAACTATACGTTATATTTTTAAATGAAATGCACGAATACAATACCTTAAACAAGAAACACATATACACAGTGCAACAAAATCAACCTTAAATTTTTATGAATAAACCAAGATCCTTATGAATGCAAAGTATTCATCTCTACATCATATCAACCTTATTTTTTTAGAAATAGACTGTGAATATTAACCACTTATGATCAACCCCTTTAAATGAAAACAAACATTTGTAAACAATCATTTTGGAAATTTGTGCATAGTCTTCTCCAAACTGCTTCCTGCCCTTTGTTGGAAAAAGTATTCTTCAAGTTCATGGAGATCCTTGGCCATTTTGGGCTTCTGATGCCCTTAAACCAAGAAGCTAAGAAAGGAATAATAGTGTTAGGAGGGGTGATTGATCCAGGTTACCATGGGGAAAATTAGATTGCTTCTCCACAATGAAGGTAAGAAGGATTATGTCTGGAGTGCAGGAGATCCTTTAGGGCATCTCTTGGTGCTACCGTGTCCTGTCATTAAAGTCAATGTGAAATTAGAGCGGCCTCATCCAGGCAGGATGACAAACGACACAGACCCTCCCTTCAAAAATGAAGGTATGGGTCACTCATCCAGGAAAAGAGCCAACGCCTACTGAGCTTCATGCTAGGGTGGAGGAAATACAGAATGGGTAGCATAGAAAGGCCATTATAAATTCCAGCTAAGGTCACGTGACCAATTACAGAAATGAGGAATATAATTGAAATGTGTGTTTTCTGTCGTATTTTGTTAAGAATGTGTTCGTACAGATAGTTTTAGGGTTTTTCTCAATTTCTTTACCATGTGATGAAACACCAATTAAGAGAATATCAATGATAATCACATTCGTCACTGAAGGGATATTGCCACCTATTCTAAATTTATTATGCATTTATGGTTGTAAGATAGGTAGTTATATAATGTTAGCTGTAATTATGACCTGGAAAAATACTTAATGTATTTGCTATTATACATGAGATAACGCTACCATGCTGAGGCATTATTATGACCTGGTTATCATTTTCATTTGGAGACTAAACATGATATAAGGAGATATGATTAGGTATCAAATTGGAGAGGGGTGAATTGTGATGACTATTTTGGTTGTCAACCTGACTCCATCTGGAATTAACTAAAATCCCAAAATTGAGGGCACACATGTGAGGGATTTTTGCTTAATTTGATGTAGGAAAATCTAATTTTAATCCAGATCTAAGATGTAGGAAGATACACCTTTAATTCAGGTCTTTTAAGGTAGGAAGATACACCTTTAATCTTTGCCACATCTTCTCTGGAAGTTTATATAGGGACATGGAAGGAGAAAGCTTACTCTCTTTGCCTGCTTGCTCTCCCCTTACATGCAACTTCTATTCCCTCACTACTATTACAGCCTATGTCTTTGGTAATGTGTGATGCCCTTCTGTATATGCACTGCTTTTATTGGTTGATGAATAACGCTTTTTTGGCCATTGACTTATCAGAGTAAAGCCAGGTGGGAAATCCAAACAGAGATATAGAGAGAAAGTAGGTGGAATGAAGAAGATGCCATGTAGCTGCTGAAGGAGAAAGACACCGGAACCTTACCAGTAAGACCCTGCCTCGTGGCGATATGCAGATTAATAGAAATGGGTCAATTTAAGATATAAGAGCTAGGTAAGAATATGTCTGAGGTGTTAACCGAATCATATAGTAATTACTATAGTTTTTGTGTGATTATTTGGATCTGGGTGACCAGAAATGAAAGGGCAGTCTCTGATTGCAAAATGGTGCCCAACATGGGGTGTCAAAATGTAAGCATATTAAAGAGGTCCACAATAGCCCAGAAGGGAGTATAACAAAGGTTTATTTATTTGGGGATAAAACTCACAGTAAGGATAGAGATCCACGTTCCTTTGTGTGTGCTGGAAGCTGGGAACTGAATCCAGCACAAAAGGGACCATACACACTTTTCATCTGTGCCTAGAGTATCTCAGATCATGCCCAAAATGGGCCAGTATCTAAAAGGCTATTGGCTGAAGGAGTTCCCACAACACTTTGGAATTTTGCTTGATACTGCAAACCAGCTGAGATATCCAGCCTCATGCTCTGAACAAATACTGGATTCCTAGACCTTTCTATAGGTAGACAGTCATGGTTGGCCTAGCTAGACCACAGCCTGTAAGTTGCTCTAATAATGCCCTTTTCTATTTATTTAGACAGATTCATTATATAAGTTCTGTTACTCAAGAAAACCATGACTAATACATTTCTACACAAATGAAAAGAAACCTAGCAACAAACAAGGAATAACCTAAATCAAGCATGTTTCCAGGACAACGAGGTTTGTCTTTATATTCTGCTAGACTGATATTTGTGCAAGTAGAAAAGATGTGCATGTAATCAGGAGTGTGGTATAAAGTCAGTTTGGGGAAGAAAAGCAATGGATGGATCCACAAGTCCTGTGAAAGGCATGACTTCTATGAAATATGAGGCACCAAACCGAAGCTAGTGTGCTAGGTGAATGGTAAATTTAAGAATGACTGGAGGGGAGAAGACAGTACTGTGCCATGATGGTGTCTGCTGATGAATGCAGGGGATGGAAGAGAAAGAAAAGAGACACTGTGATCTTTATCAGAGAATGTGGTGCCAGGTGTGGAATGACACGGTGAGAAGACTCATGTGGCATTGGGCAAGGGAGTACAGGTACCAACTCTGCCATGACAACAGGATTATCTTCTCTGGAGGCAAATCTTTCATTAACATTGTGAAGACTGCTTTCCTATTTTAGTGAAGAAAAATCAAATGATTTAATTAAAAATTCTATAAAAAGAGAACCATAGAAAATGTGTTTTCACTAATATCTACATAAGATATTTCTGATTTCTGATTTATGACATTATATTTTGTGAACATATTTAATATAGGATTTCTATAATTGCTGGGGAATTCAATTCTGTTGTAGAATGTTATTTTAAGATGTGTGACATTTGTCCATGCTGTGGAACATTTGATAATGATGCAAACATGTCCTGCATTCTTTTATTATATATTTGTTTAACTCTGTGAAGCTGTGTTACTTTGCCTGACTAGAACACCTGATTGGTCTAATAAAGAACTGAACAGTTAATAGCAGGGCAGGAGAAAGAATAGGAGGGGATGGCAGGGGAGAGAATAAAAGAGGAGAAGAAATTGTAGAGGATGGAGGAGCAAGAGAACAAGGAGAGAAGGTTGCTAGGGGCCAGCTACCCAGCGACATAGTCAACCGTGGAGTAAGAGTGAATAAGGAATGAGGAATAAGAAAAGGAAAAGGCCCAGAGTTAAGAAAAGCTGGGAAGAAATATGTCAATATGTCAAGCTAAGACTGGGTATTGTAGTAGTAGTAGTAGTAGTAGTAGTAGTAGTAGTAGTAGTAGTAGTAGTAGTAGTAGTAATAATAATAATAAGCCTCTGTGTGGCAGACCCCTAAAAAAACAATGAGCCAAAAGAGTAAAAAGTAAAAAACAACTGACACCACAGTTCTATTTTTGTTATAAGCACATTTAACACAATTCCACATTTGAGTGTCTTAGCACATTTCCGTGATATTTTTACTCTATTGAAAATGTTTGAAATCTTCAGTATTATATCCCTTTACAATAATTTCTATCATTCTAATAGAAACTCTGTGTATTAGGAGACAATTCCCATTGTCTTCTCTGTCACCCATTACTGTCTAATCCAAATTCTTTTAAACTAATTTGGCTATTTATACATTTTATTTCATGATAGCCATTACAGAATATGTTTAACAAAAGATAGCAGAAGAGAAATTTGCAGGCCTGAGTCCTATTGGGGTTCATCTCTGCTCCCAGAACTGCAAAAGACTGACAGAGTAGGATGCTCATCAGCTGAATCTTTGACATTTCTCTCTGCGTAAAGGAGTATGGATGGAGGGACCTGAAAAAGGCTGAGAGTCCATAGCATGGCAAGAGATTGGGAGACATCCAGGTTTATCTGAACCATATTTTTCTGTTAGCTACTTTGGTCATTCTGGTGTAGATTCTTTTCATAATAATAAAGGTATTTTAATGTGATTTGGTCAACTTTGTATATTCTTCCTCAGAGAAAGATGTGGACATATCCTTGAAGGCCTAGAAAAGACAAACATGTGAATGTAGTCATTCTGCTGGACATGTGTGTCATTCAGCCCAGACTTCCTTCTATGTTGGAAGATCTTGGTGGTGTGCCTAGAAACTCAAGATAACCTGTCCGGACAATATCAAGGTCCCATGACAGACCTAAGCAACAGCCTCTTCCCAAGGACACTGGATGGGCCAATACTGGTTACTTGTGCTCTGCTCCCAGTTACAAGGGGCTGAGAGTCATCCAATGCCTTTGGGACTCGGCTGCCAATCTGAGGCCTTCAGGGACGTTGTACATGGACACGCCGAGCATTTGTATGTGGAGAGATATCCCCAGACTTGTGGAGGTCCTGTGGAGACCACAGTCTTGTCCCAAATGCTGCTGCTTCCACTTTATGAGAACTCTTTCTACAATGGCCCTTGGTAACTCAGCTGCTCCTGCTCACACAAAGTCTGTTCACCCCACCTTGCATGTCTTCTCTAGTTCATGAATATATTCCCCAGGAACTCCATGTCTGTGTGACACTGGGGTCGGTGTGATGTTGAGACACAATCTGATTGTCTCCAGGCCTGAGATTCAATGTATGATGGAGAAAGACACTGTGGAGTGACAGTAACAATTAGTACCAACAGTTGAGTTCTTTCATCGTTACCTGTAATGAGCTGAGGAATGTCTCTAGGAGAAGTAATGCATAGTGCACACTATGAGAGCTACACAATAGAATTACCATTGTTAGCCTCCCACAGGTTCTAGGTTCCAACCACAAGCCTACCATAGTATTTGCACCATGAGTTCTCTGTTATAGGTGTAAAGTTCCTACTGCACATGATCCATGTAATCTGGTATACAGATGCCACCCCCTGTCAGCATGCATTGTGAGGGATGGGTTGCAGGCTGGAGTCTCCCAAGTAATGTACCATGAGTTCTATGTTACAGGCATGTGTCTTCCACAGTATATGCACTATGGGTGGGGCATTGCAAGTGTGCAATTGTTGAATATATGCATTATGAGTGCTGGGTTATAGGCATGAGCCTCCACATGACTTGTACCATGAGTGCTTGGTTAGTGGTTTGAGTCTCATATAGTACATAAACCATGAATGCTGGGATATAGCCATGAGCTCCACACAGAACAAATACTATCAATCCTGGGTTATAGATATGACCATCCCAGAGAACGTGAACCACAAGTCCTGGGTTTTAAGCATGAACCTCCCATAGTATGTGCATTATGATTGCTGGCTTATAGTTTTGAGTCTCCACAGTACATGTACCCTGAGAGTTGGATTAGTGGTGTGCGTCTCCACAGTACATATACCATGAGATCTGGATTAGTGGTGTGCATCTCCACAGTACATGTACCATGAGAGCTGGATTAGTGGTGTGCGTCTCCACAGTACATGTACCGTGAGAGCTGGATTAGTGGTGTGCGTCTCCACAGTACATGTACCATGAGAGCTGGATTAGTGGTGTGCATCTCCACAGTACATGTACCATGAGAGCTGGATAGTGGTGTGCGTCTCCACAGTACATGGACCATGAGAGCTGGATTAGTGGTGTGTGTCTCCACAGTACATGTACCATGAGAGCTGGATTAGTGGTGTGAATCTCCACAATACATGTACCATGAGAGCTGGGAAGCTCACATAATTGTTATAAACAGAGTTTCAATTTTGCTGTATGTTGGTTTCACAAATAAACCGTTGTGAGGTGTTCTAGTCACAAGTGCATGTGTTTTCCAAGGACACCACTGTGTACCGCTTCAGATATAGATGTGCTGTGCTCTCATATTCCAATCTTGTCCAATCAGTGTCCTGGTGCGATGCTACAATAACAATCTCATATCCAATGCCTTTCTATAAATCAGTCACCACTTACATTACAGTACTCCTCTGTGAGCTGTATTGCTATCACAATGTTGCTGCTGTTCTCAAAGAATTATCATTTCCACGATGTTCTTAACAATCCTGGTCCTCTTTGGAAAGTATGCACTCAGTTCTGATGCAAGTCACTTCAGAGTTCTATGAGTAACTAGTACCCTTTTGTTGTAATTGGAGTTTAGAAATAGCTGCAATAATAGTACATTTTCTTTGCAAATATGTTATTGTGGGTCATTTTAATCACATGTGCATGTGTTTTACAAGGATACCTCTGTGTGCAGCTTCAGTTAGGGATGTGAATGCTGTGCTCTTCTGTTCTATTCTAGTTCAGTCAGGGTCCTGGTTCGGTGCAACAATCAGAATCTCAGGTCCTCTGCTTTTCTTTAATCAATCATTGCTCATGGTATACTACATCTCTGTGAGCTGCATTGCTATAACAAAGTTCCTGCTGTGAAATTACTACAATTTCTACTGTGTTCTTAACACTTAGTCTTGGTCCACTTAAAACTGTATGTGCTCTTGTTCTGGTGTAAGCAGCTTCACAGTTGTGTTAGTAAACCAGTTCATTTCTCTGTAAATGGAATTTAGATTTGACTGTAGTTGAAGAACATTGGTTTTGCAAATATGAATTGTTTAAGTCATATGTACATGTGTTTTCCAAAGAAGTCATGGTGAAGTGCTTTATTTATAGGTGTGTAAGATCTACTACTCCATTACAGTCCAACCATTGTCTACTTGCACTTCTATAGAGATAATGTTGTCTGCTCTCCTTTCCAGTATATCAATTACCACTTCTGTTATAGTACAGATTTGTGAAGGAGAACACAAATAAAGTAATCCCACACTAACTTTGAATTGGGTATAATAACGGGTTCTTTATTTCAAGGGGAACTCACAGATCACAGTCCCCTGTATGAATGGGAAACAGAAGCAGTATCCAGCATCCAGGTGTGAGAGAAGAGAGGGCAAGAGAGTGAGCAGCAGGCTCCTTTTTGATACCCAAGGCCACGCCCAACCTGGTCCAGCCTCTCAAAGGTCATTGGCAGGAGGAGGTCCCATACCACCTCCCCCCTTTGTCTAAATAAGAGAGTTCCAAACCCAATACAAAACTGTATACAATAAGAACAGATATCAAGTATAAAAATTAGAATTGCAACCATAAAAAATATAAAACAAGAAACACATGCTAAATGTTTCAATAATTATTCTATGCTAAGGAGTCTAAGTCTTGTATTAGAAATGGTTTGCCTAAGTCATAAGAGGAAAGTAACTATGACTATCTAATCTTCAACCCCATTGAAGACCTGAGAAGGAAGGTAAAATTATTTGATTAGGCAGGAAGTGCAATCAAGCAGCTTCCAATATGTGCAGGAAATGAGAGAGACAACATGATATTAAAATACCACACAAAGGTGTATTTTTCTATACTTATGTATTTCTACTGCAACAATATCTAAATGACTTTCACAACAACTATGAAGTTGCTTGTTTCAGAACAGCAGAGCACACATTCCTAAATGGATTTGGATTGTTAAGAATTACAGTGAATTATGAGATAACATTGGATTCCACCCAGAGAGTGGTTTGCCTACAGAATGTTTCCATCTAGGGTGTGAGCATGACTTGTTTTGTTCTAGCAACAGAATGTTTAAATATAGATGTAGCCCATGATCTTCAGTTGTTATGTTCTTTTCCCTGTATCATGTTAATGCAGTTTTTTGTTGTTCTCCTACTCTTTATGGTCAGGGATTTAAAAGCAACTGGAAATTAAATACAGGCAAATTTCAGTAATCACTGGAACTCCCTCCCTATCCTATTCTATATGTTTCTCCATTTTATTATTTTCATTCAAGTCTTCATATTCTTTATTAATATTTTCTAAATCCCCATGTCTCTACCATGACAAGAGGTCATTTGATGATGCAGGTCCCCGATACAAACTGAACTCTAAAAAATATGTTAAATAAATAGAATAGGATGATAAAGACCCCCAGATATAGATTTCATTTTCTTTGGTGAGTATATATCTATAAAACCCTCTACATTAAGACAGTCATTCCCTCATGTATTTGATATATGCTTTAAATACTGTATTGACCAATTGGATTATAGTCTACTAAAAGAAATAAGACATCATTTGTTTTAGATATAATCTAAACACAATATTAGCCTTCTTAAAAGATCACTTAATTTAATACTTGTACATATACTCATAATAAAGACAAAAATGGACTCTTAAAAAGCTAATTTAATCAATTTTATTCATTTAATTTAATAATTAAAAAGCTTATTTTTCATAGCAGTGGCAATAGAAAAATGTTAGAGGACATTGAGTCACCATGACTAATTATATTACCCATAGAAAGGCATCAAAATGTCTATTTTCTCAGCCACCTTCAACATTAATGAAAAAAATTTTACTTTCATTATTGAAAAACTATTTTAAAATCCTATGTAGAAGTTAAGGTTGCCAGGCAGTAGTGGTGCACACCTTTAATTCCAGCATTTGGGAGGCAGAGGCAAACAGATCCCTGTGAGTAAAAGGCCAGCCTGGTCTACAGAGTGAGTTTCCAGACATCCAGGACTACAAAGAGAAACCCTGTCTCAAAAAAAAGAAAAAAAAAAGAAAGAAAGAAGTTAAGGTCATCACACAGTGGCCTGGTTTACTAAGGGCACTGTGCACTGATGACCCTTCAACCTAGGGCCAGGTAAATACTACCTGAGGCCTGTGATGAGAACTGTCATTCAAATAAAGCCTTACGATATGAAGTTGACTTAAGGAAAGCAAATGGCAGAATGTGGAGAGAAATAACATTGTGGAGATATTCAGAGAAACTGTTTTATAAGCATTCAAAGGATTTAGCCTAAAACTTTGGACTTTATTCATAGAACCCTTTAAAACATGGCTTATGTCAGTCAGGGCCCAGCAGGCCCTGCTGCTATGCAAATGAGCGTTCTTGACCCGCCCCCTCCCCACTCTAAGCCCTAGAGCCAAAACGACGTCATCCTCAGGCGCCAACAATCATTTCCCGTGTTGCCCTGGGCTTTCCTCAGAGCTTCCAGAGGCTTCTCTGTTGAGCTCCACTGGGGACTTCCTTTCTTCTGAGGGACCCAGGGACTCCGCCTGTCCTCATCACCCTGCCCCTCTGATCAGGTACAGAAGTTGTTGAGATTGTTGTGGTGTTCAAGTGCCCACCATGGCTGAAGCATCCTCACAAGTGGGACAGAACTATGACTGTGACTGTGAGGACGCTGTCAATACCTATATTCAGCTGCAGCTCTCTGCCTCCTCTGTGTACTTATCTATGGCCTTCTACTTCGACCGTGATGACGTGGGCCAAGAGAACTTGAAGCGTTTCTTCTTGAGCAAGTCACACGACCACAAGGCCAATGCCGAGATGTTCATGATCCTGCAGAATCAGTGTGGAGGCTGCCTCGACCTTCGTAACATCTCGGGACGAGACCGCGACAGTTGGCATGGGGGCATCCAGGCTATGGAGTACGCCTTCCACATGGAGATGACCATCAATCAGAGCCTGCTGAACCTGCACGAATTGGCCAAAGGAAAAGGCAACGCCTACCTCTGCAACTTCCTGAAGCAAAGCTGTCTGAATCAGCAGGTCCAAGTTCTGAAGGAGGTGAGCCAATATCTGACCAACTTGCGCCAGATGGGGGCCCCAGAGAACGACTTGGCTGAGTACCTCTTCGAAAAGCTCAGCCTGTCCTAAAGCTTCATGTGGACTGAACTGGGATGTCCCCACTGCCATGGGGTCTTCCTCTGGTCATTAGAACTGATGTCCACGTTTCTTTTGAAGCAAGTTCACTGATCTTCTGTTTCTGTTTGACTGCTATTTGAAATAAATTTGTTTTCAGCAAAATTAAAGTGTCAAGTTGATGTACAAACTCACATTTTCAGGGACTATGTGAAAGTGTTGCAGCTCTGAAGGGACAGGGTGCCCCAATAGAAGTGTTACAGCTCTGTTATGGTGGGGGGGGAAAGGTCTCCACAATGTAAGTTTTACAGCTCTGAAGGGAAATGTATCCTGGCCGTGAGGAGCCAAGGAATACCACAAAGTCACACTGAACAACAAACCTCACAAATGAGATTTACTGGCAGGGAGAAAAACCAGGAGGGTGTCTGCCTCTGTTCAGGTGAGGAACAGCAAGGAACTGAAGAGATGGCAGAGTTTTTATAGAGTGTCTTGGAGTGTGGGAGAGGGGTGGAGCTTTCTAGGGTAGCCGGGAATTGGTGGGATTTTTTTGTGACCTGAACTTGGATCAAACTTAGTGATTGTGGGATTCTGTTGCTTGGCCCTGGTCTTGGTTTGGGGTCAAATCAGGGTCAGAGAGTTTTTTTCCTTGGCCCTGGTATGAGGGTCAAGTCAGGATCCTTTGGTTCTGGTCTTGGGGTCAAGAGGGGGTCAGCGTGTTCTTTCTTTGGCCCTTTTACCCTACACTGTGAGTGTGGCTTAATTGTTATAGTGCTTGCCTAGTATTCAGAAAACCCTTGAATGCATAGCAATAAACTAGGATACTGATACACACCTGAAATCAACACCATAGAGATGGAGGCAGGAATATCAAATATTGGATGTAATCCTCTGCTTTACATCAAGGTTGAGGCCCTCTGAGCTACAAGACACTGTTTCATAAAAGAAAAAAATCCTCTCACCTTGAAAAACATGAATGTGGATCTCATGAAAGTTTTTAAATTGATGTCCAGATGTCAGACGGTAGTGGCACATGCCTTTACTTCCAACGCTCGGATCTCTGTGAGTTCAAGGCCAGCCTGGTCTACTGAGTGAGTTCTAGGCCATCTAGAGCTGTTATACAGTAGAACTCTTGCTCAAAAATCCAAAAAAAAAACATTGATGTCCAGAATTGTTAGGGTCAGAGAGAATCACCCAAAGAAGGCCAACAGCCATGTGTGCAATAAAAAAAAATTTCTTTATGATTTCCACATTAGGGTGGATCTTGGTGACACCCAAGGAAGGCCACAAGCTTCTTTTAAGCAGAGATAGGGGAATTCCAGAGAGGAGGGATTAATCTGGGGTTGATTGGTGGAGAAAAGTTTAGTCTGGGAGCTGATTGGTGAAAGCTGACTGGTGGGAGGCCTAGTGGAGAGATACTTTCCGGTGGCTGGGTAGGGGAAGCTATCTTTAGCTTGCAGAAGTCTGGGGGCATCTGCTGAGCTAACAGAGGGGCTTTGGGGGCTTGCTGAACCAGAAGAAGGGTTTTGGGGATGCTTGCTGATGGCTACCCATAAATTGTGGTTTTCCTGAGACCTCTGTCCCATTCTAGTGAACTGAAACAAAGGCTTAGATTTCTTTCAGGCTACTAGGAGAGTCTGGTTTGCCCCCCTCCCCTGCACCAGTTCTCTCAAAAGTATCTCTCCATAGTCAGCCCTCAGTATTTTGCAGCTTTGATTATCCAACAGAGCTTGAGTGGAAAGGACAATCATTTAGCCCCGGGAGAAGTTCATATTACCTTTTTGTCATCACCTGTGGGAGCACGAGGCTTCTGGTATGATTGGGTGTGATAGGTTGAGTCATCAGAAGCACATTATTTCATGCATGGTAGCTGTATAAGCATCTGGTGTCACTGAGGCAGAAGATAAGGCTCTTACATAAGGAAATGTTTAAAATAAAAGATCCTAGGTTGTGGGTGGGTAACTTACTGACAGTACTTGCCTAGCCTGTGAGCTTCATCATTGTAATAAATTAATTAAAAATGCTACGGAACCCCGGCAGTGGCAGGCAGTGGGCCATGTGGCTGCAGGCAGTGAACAGCAGTTGTCGAGAGCAGCCAGTCCTAGGCAACTATCACAGTTTCCTGAGTAGCTGAAGCAGACCACGAGGAGAGACAGGCAGATGGGCATGTCACAAGACCACACTGCAAGTTTCCAAAGCCGGCTGGTCCTGGGCAGGGAACCACGAGGTGTACAAGAGACAAAGACATGGATAGGCACACCATGCGGGGTGGGGGGGGAGAGGGGAGAGGAGGAGAGGAGGAGAGGAGGAGAGAGGAGAGAAAGAGAAGAAAGAGACAGAACCTGCCTTTTCAAGAGAGAGACAGAAAAAAGAAAGAGACTCAGGCTGCAAGCAGGAAGGAAGATCGGCCTGCCTCAGTGGATGGGGGAGGGAGTGGGCGTGGCTTTTCTTTTAAAGAGACAGAAGAAATCATTACATTCCCATCTCTTTTTTATGATAAAAAGGCAGGAAGTTAGGTATCACAGGCTAAGGGAAATGGGGCAGTGGATTCTCAAGACTGCTTCCTGTTTATTTATGGGCATCGTCTTTGGTGGAGGGAACCTGAGAAAGCTGGGTGCTGGTCACATCCTGGCGTAACTGGTCTGTTTGTTCCTGTCCGGTATTTGTGGTATGGAAATGTCTGGTATCTCTTACACCGGTTTAAGGTATTGGCAGAACAGAGGAAAAAGTTATGGAAAAAAATTTAGAACCAGGTAATTGAGAGGAGTGTATCTGACCTGTTTAAGGTGGATCTTTGAATTCGGCTCCCTAGAACTCACAAGAATTCTTCAGGTTTGTGAAAACATAAGTTTTAGACATATACATTGTATAAACAGTAGCATATTTATGTCAAAATGACTGTGACAGATATTTTTGTACAATGAAAAGTATTTTTAAGATTATGGAAGGCAGCATGAGAGAGAAATTTGATAACTTGTATTTGTCCTCACACCTTTATAATTTGTGGGTACACACCTTAATAACTTACAACTGTAATTTACTGAAATTTGGAAGGTTAAGTTGTCCTTTTAAACTGACAAAACCTCTCAGCTGTCAAACTGCATCAGAGATCTTTGAGAAGGATGAAATTTTACTTGAGTTACAGATTTTTAAAAAATGACAGAGAACTTACTTGGTTGGCACTTAGAGCTATTCCTCAGGGTCCTCCATGGTCGCTGAAGGTCGCACTTGCCTTTTGCTGTTTAGTGCAGGGCCTGCCAGGCTCCAGAAGATCCTGTGGGCTAAGAAATCTGTAGGAAGACAGGCCTACCTTGACCTGAGCAGCAAGGATGTCGATTCCAGTGATTCTGTCCACATCTGGAGGTCTTTAGTTTAGATGAAAGGCAGTTTTGTCCAATGGTCAGCGCTTGGCAGTTGAAGTGAACTGCAGATGGACGTTGTTCTGTGACCGTTTGTCTTCTGTCTTCTTTGGAGGAAACAGAGTGCTGTTGCTGGGAGCCAACCTGTCTCTTTTTGTTATGAAATTTTTTTTAAATGATTAAATATTTAAATGTCATATTCCCTTGATTTCTGAGCAGTTGAGGGCTGTTTATCAGGTACAACTACAGTATAGAATCTGTCTGGGGAGCTGGGTTCGAGTTTGACTGTACTGGCTCTTAACAGGTAAGATTTACACTCATAAAAAGACAGAAAGAAGAAAAAACTGCTTGCAATAAAAGGTTAATGGCAGAACTGAAAATAGTAGAGAACAGCTTAATATATTTAAAATGAGGGTTGGATTAAGTAAAAGTATTTTTGTAAGGGACTAAGAAGTACATACTAGTTTAAAACATGAGACTTGTTTTTGTACTCTGAAACAAGATGTAATGAACAGACAATTATAACATTTAACAGAAAATATAAGTACATTTACATTTTATGTATGAACATACATACACACACACACACAGAGTAAACAGGAATTGGGTTAAGTGGATGATTTGGTGGACCCTACCAAAGGCATGCCACCGCACAAAGCACACATGCAATAGAATCAACAAGAGGAGTTTAGAGACAAACACATAAGTGAACTGGGGGACCAGGCAGAGTATAAAGATAGCAGGATTTGGTTACCTGACCTGGCTCTCAGTTAAGATGGCGGTAAAGTTACCTGACCTCTGTTAAAATAACAGCAGTCAGACGTTGTAAGGAAAAGTCACACAGTTAAGATGACGGTGAAGTCATTTGGCCTCAGTTAAGATGATAGTAAATTCACTTGACCTCAGTCAAAATGGCAGCGGTCACATGTTGTATGGAAAAGCCACAAATTTGAGCTGCAGGGAATGTCCAGTAGTTATTTGTACCATGTTTGTGGCTAAACTGAGCAGTGGCTACCATAGGTTCATCACTGATCATGTGTCTATCCTCATGTTCACTGTCAGCACCAGCAAGACAAATACTGTATTTCTTCTTTTATGCAAAACCTAAATTTAATTTATAGATTATTTATCAGTTACATATGTGCACATATGCATGCATGTGTATATTTGTATATGTACATTGGTAGATCATCAAACTACAAAAGGGAATCATGAAAGAACAGGAATAGGTAGGTGCAGAGTAGAGAGGGTAATTGGATTCATGTAATGGGCAATCAGAAAGGGAACTAAGCAGGAGGAAAAATTAAGATGGAGGCTAGAAGATGATATAAGCGAGAGCTGTGGGAGAAGATAATAATGAGAAGAATTTGTAATGGCACAGTGTAAGAAGAAACCAATTATTTATCTACATAAAAGTTATATAAAAAGAATTTAAAATTAATTTTTAAAAATAGTAAAGGAAGACTAAATGATTAAGAACACATACTGCTCTTGCAGAAAACCTGAGTTGGTCTCCAAACACCCGTGGGTGACAGCTCACAGCCATCTCTAACACCAGTTCCAAGGGAACAGACACGCTCTTCCAGACTCCTGTCTACTGAACTCACAAGCACAAACTCCCCCAAAGATCCATGCACATACAACAAATAAAAATAGTATTTGAAAATATGAGAAATCAAAGAGCTTTTAATTTTCAAATTTCTGAGATGCTAGAGGATCTTGAGTCTTTGACAGAAAATTAACATATAAAAGCAACTTCAACACTGATAATTCCTTTATAAGCTGCTTAAATGTTGTAAAGTTATTTCAGAGAGATCCCAGGCATGTAGATAGTAGTTGGGGGTTATTTGGTTTTGCTTTTTTTGTTGTTTTTTTAACTCTTTGGGGGCCCACCACCCAGCTCAAATAAATACACAAAGATTTGTTCTTACTTACGAGTGACTAGCCTTAGCTTGACTTGTTTCTAGCCAGCTTTTTTAATTTAAATTATCCCATCTATCTTTATGCTTTGCCTCTGGACTTTTTTACCTTTCTTTGTTCTATACATCTTTCTTTCCTTCTTACTCCATGGTTGGATGCATCGCTGTGTGGCTGTGTGGCTGACCCCTGGCATCCTCCTTGCCTTCTCCTTTTCTTTTTTCTCACTCTTTTCTAGATTTCTCATCCTATTTATTCTCTTTGCCTGCCAGCCCCACCTATTCTTTATCCTGCCTTGCTATTAGCTGTTCAGCTCCTTATTAGACCAATCAGGTGTTTTAGATAGGCAAAGTAACACAGCTATACAGAGTTAAAAAATGCATCACAAAAAATGCAACATATCTTTGCATCATTAAACAAATATTCCACAGCATAAATGAATATAACACATCTTAAACCAATATTCCACAACAATAGATCATTTATTCAGATAAATTACTAAAGACCAGAGGGTGTAATGATGGAGTCTAGACATAAGGAAACCTGGGCAATATGGGAACATGTATTTCAAAAGATCAGCAGATTCTGGAGTAGTCAGAGCTAGAGAAATCAAAGATGCTACTTATGGATGGACCTTGAGTAACTACATGCCCTTTGCCAAGTACCTCCTGTCATGTAACTTTGTATTAGTGCACACCCATTCTTTCTTCCATTGCAGCACCCACTTTCCTGAGCAGTTGGAGGACACTGACTACTCTGGTTGGTCGATCCTTCATGGGTAGCTGAATCAAGACACTTGGTCACATTCTGGTAAAAATAAATACTCTCTCATCCTTTCAAGTCTAGTGTGTGTTCTTTCTGAGGGACAATCTGAGCAACTTAAATGTGGGCAATTGGAAGGGCCAGAGTCTCTATGGACCACATTCTTAGATGTGAGAGACTGCTCTATCATTACTTCTAATGTAAACAATACCCCTCTCATCTTCACATGCTTCAAAATCTTCCAGATGCCTTGAGATTTCTTCAATCTGAGGTAATGCCAAATACCTTCTGTTAACTATCTGCTCTTGGATAAAGCCACAGTCTTCAGAGGAAGGGCTAGGCCATACCTGGCTTCTCCAGAGACCTCTTAATGTCAATTTCCTCAAAATTTCCCAATGGATTGAGTTTGGAGAGCCCCAGATTCACACATATTAAGACATCCACACTCCTCCACCTGAGTGACAGCTGGTCCTATAGACTTGTAGATTCCATCTCTCCTCTTTCTGGCACTTTTTAAATTAGATCAGTTACAGCCCAACAATTTACTAATAAACCATTCCACCTGTGGCAACCACCGCATCCACTTTACCTAAGAACACATCACAAAAATGCACACATAGAGCAGGACACTACAGCATTAGACTGTAGCCCCAGACTACTTAACAGCTTGGAGTAGGAGTATCCTTTCTGATCAAGGTTTTCCTGTCAGCTTAACATAATAGCTACACTGTATCTCAAAGGAAAAGAATCAAGAACTATTAGGGGCACAGAGACACTTATGCTCACAGAGAAGCACTAGGGAAAGTCGAAATGTTAAATGTGCTGTGATATCTCTTAAAAGAAAGATGTATAATCTTTATATGCCCAGAAGACTCTGAGAATGAATCTGTTTAATTGTTCTGGTGACCTCTGTGCTATATGTAATACCAGACCATACATGGCTTCCCCAGATTCTTAAGTGTATCTCACTTATGCTAGACACCCACCTTGAGCATTGTTTCTCTGTCAATCTTTTTGGAAGAGGTCGCATGCACTTAGAAAAGTGTTTCTATTTAATCGTGTCCTAAGCACAAGATCAAGTTAATTATCATCAGGAAACATTTTTCCAAATTTTCACAGTGTTTGAATATGTTAAAAGTACACTGCCCAGGGTCGGAACCAGCACTGGCTGTTGAGTCTGTTGAACTAGACTTCCTTCTTAACCTCACTCGGGTTGACACTGTTGGCCGTGGTGGTCACAGAGGACCCCCACACACAAAGAACACAGCAAAAGAAGCATGTGCATGGATTAAAATTCTACTGTTTTACCATATATACACAATTGCTTGTGTCAATTATTTTCTTTTATTTATTTAAAAAATATCAATCCAGGCTTTGGGCCGTGGCAGGGTCCCGGTGAGGAGGAGCTTGGGCGTTCCCCGACCCCATAGACGCCCAGTGCTGGCTCCCCCCTCCCGCCTGCCATCCAGGTACGAATTCCTATATTTCTCCCTTCCCCCTGGGGCCAAAAAATTTCCCCAGCTCAGCTGCCTTGTGAGCTGGGCCTGGACTGTAGGCGTATCCCGGCTGGAGGCAGTTCCTGGGTCTTAAAGGCCTCCCTGAAGACAGGTGGACCAGGTGCCAGCCCAGCCACATTCCTGACCAGCAGGGGCCCTGACTTCTAGCAGAGGGCCATCGGAGGGGTGAGTTTGCTTCGGGCCCGTGGCAGGGTCCCGGTGAGGAGGAGCTTGGGCGTTCCCCGATCCCATAGACGCCCAGGTCACCCTGCAGTGCTGGCTCCCCACTCCCGCCTGCCATCCCAGCTCCCATTCAGGTACGAAATCCTATATTTCTCCCTTCCCCCTGGGGCCATAAAATTTCCCCAGCTCACCTGCCTTGCAAGCTGGGCCTGCATTGTAAGCGCATCTCGGAAAGAGGGAGTGCCTGTGTTTCAATAGCCTGCCTGAGGAAAGGTGGGCATTCTATCAGTGAAGTTCCTGCCCAAGAAAGGAACCTGACACGGTACCAGAAGTTCCAATAGAGAGCATTTGAAGTAAGAGATGGGCAGATGCCAAGGCAAGACCTCATCCAACAATCTGAAAAACAACATGAAAACACCAGATCCCAAGGACCCTACAATAGAAGGACTGGAATACCTTAACCCAGAAGAACTGGAAAAAAGTGCCATTATGAAAACAATAGAGTCCCTTAAACAGGATATGAATAACTCCCTTAAAGAATTGGATGAGAAATATAACAAAAAGTTTGAAGAAATGAGTATAGAAATAGATGAGAAATATAACAAAAAGTTTGAAGAAATTAGTAAATCCGTGAATGAGACCCTGAGAAACCAAGAAAAAACAATCAAAGAGGTAAAGGAAACAGTTCAAGAATTGAAAACTGAAATGGAGGCAATGAAGAAAACACAAACCGAGAACCGGCTGGATATGGAAAACCTAGGTAAACGAACGGAGACTTCAGAATCAAGCATAACCAATAGAATACAAGAGATAGAAGTACGAATCTCAGATTCTGAAGATACTATAGAGAAAATAAATGCTCTGGTCAAAGAAAACGGCAAATCCAACAAATTCTCTTCACAAAACATTCAGGAAATCTGGGACACAATAAAAAAAACCAAATCTAAGAATAATAGGGATTGAAGAAGGAGAAGAACTGCAGATCAAAGGCCCAGAAAATATATTCAACCAAATTATAGAAGAAAACTTTCCCAACCTAAAGAACGATATTCCTATGAAGGTTCAAGAAGCATACAGAACACCGAATAGACTGGATCAGAAAAAACATCCCCTCGCCATATAATAATCAAAACACAAGACATACAGATTAAAGAAAGAATATTAAGAGCTGCAAAGGAAAAAGGTCAAGTAACTTATAAAGGTAAACCTATCAGGCTTACACCGGACTTCTCTATGGAAACCATGAAAGCCAGAAGGTCCTGGATAGAGGTACTGCAGAAACTAAGAGACCATGGATGCAAACCCAGACTACTATACCCAGCCAAGCTATCGTTCACTATCAACGGAGAAAACAAAATATTCCAGGATAAAAACAAATTTAAACAATACGTAGCTACTAATCCAGCCTTACAAAGAATATTAGAAGGAAAATCACAACCGAAGGAATCCAACATTTCCAACACTGCCTACAATAACTCAAACATCTAGCGACCATTCACAAGCACAAATCAAAGAAGGAAAACACATACACTCTACTACCTAAAAAAAAAAATGACCGGAGTCAACAACCACTGGACATTAATATCACTTAATATCAATGTACTCAATTCACATATAAAGAGGCACAGACTTAGAGATTGGATACGAAAACAGGATCCAACATTCTGCTGTTTACAAGAAACACACCTCAACCACAAAGACAGACACCTACTCAGAGTAAAGGGTTGGGAAAAGGTTTTCCAAGAAAATGGACCTAAGAAACAAGCGGGTGTGGCCATTCTAATATCTAACAAAATCGACTTCAAGCTAAAATCAATCAGAAGAGATGGAGATGGACATTTCATACTCATAACAGGAACAATTCATCAGGAGGAAGTCTCAATCATGAATATCTATGCTCCTAATATAAAGGCACCCACATATGTAAAAGAAACTCTTCTAGAACTCAAGGCGGTCATCAAACCACACACACTAATAGTAGGAGACTTCAACACTCCTCTCTCACCAATGGACAGGTCAATCAGACAGAAACCAAACAGAGAATTAAGAGATTTATTGGAGGTATTGAATCAAATGGACTTAACAGACATCTATAGAACACTAAACCCAAATAGGAAAGAATATACCTTTTTCTCTGCAGCTCATGGAACCTTCTCAAAAATTGACAACATACTCGGTAACAAAGCAAACTTCCACAGATACAAAAAAATATTAGTAACCACCTGTGTCTTGTCAGATCACCATGGATTAAAATTAGAATTCAACAACAATGCTTCCCCCAGGAAGCCAACAAACTCATGGAAGTTGAACAGTCAACTACTAAATCACCCCTGGGTCAAGGAAGAAATTAAGAAAGAAATTAAACTCTTCCTTGAATTTAATGAAAACAAAGATACAACATACTCAAACCTATGGGACACTATGAAAGCAGTGCTAAGAGGAAAGTTCATAGCACTAAGTGCCCAATTAAAGAAAACGGAGAAAGCACACATTGGAGATTTAACAGCACACTTGAAAGCTCTAGGAAAAAAAAGAAGCTGATTCACTCAGGAGGTCTAGAAGACTGGAAATAATCAAACTGAGGGCTGAAATCAACAAAATAGAAACACAAAAAACAATCCAAAAAATCAATGAATCAAAAAGCTGGATCTTGGAGAAAATCAACAAGATTGACAAAACCCTATCCAAATTAATCAAACGGCAGAGAGAGAACATGCAAATTAATAAGATCAGAAATGAAAAGGGGGACATAACCACAGACACAGAGGAAATTCAGAGAATCATTAGATCTTACTAATAAAGTTTATAAGCCACAAAGTTGGAAAATGTAAAAGAAATGGACATTTTTTTAGATAAGTACCATATACCAAAGTTGAACCAAGAACAGGTGAACAATTTAAATAGACCTGTTAGTCGCGAAGAATTAGAAGCTGTTATCAAAAATCTCCCTACCAAAAAAAGTCCAGGACCAGATGGTTTCAATGCAGAATTCTACCAGAACTTCCAAGAAGAGCTAATACCGAAATTCCTTAATGTATTCCACAATATAGAAACAGAAGAGTCATTGCCAAACTCCTTTTATGAAGCTACAGTTACCCTAATACCAAAACCACACAAAGACACAACCAAGAAAGAGAATTACAGGCCAATCTCACTCATGAACATTGACGCGAAAATTCTCAATAAAATACTGGCAAACCGAATCCAAGAACACATTAGAAAAATTATCCATTATGATCAAGTCGGCTTCATTCCAGAAATGCAGGGCTGGTTCAACATACGCAAATCTATCAATGTAATCCATCATATAAATAAACTGAAAGAAAAAACCATATGATCATCTCACTAGATGCTGAAAAAGCATTTGACAAAATTCAACACCCATTTATGATAAAGGTGTTGGAGAGACTGGGGATACAAGGATCATACCTAAATATAATAAAAGCAATATACAGCAAGCCGACAGCTAACATCAAACTGAATGGAGAGAAACTCAAAGCCTTTCCACTAAAATCAGGAACGCGACAAGGCTGTCCACTCTCTCCATACCTCTTCAATATAGTGCTTAAAGTTCTAGCAATAGCAATAAGACAACATAAGGAGATCAAGGGGATTCGTATTGGAAAGGATGAAGTTAAACTTTCGTTATTTGCTGACGATATGATAGTATACATAAGTGACCCCAAAAACTCTACCAAAGAACTCCTACAGCTGATAAACACCTTTAGTAACATGGCAGGATACAAGATCAACTCCAAAAAATCAGTGGCCCTCCTATACACAAAGGATAAAGAAGCAGAGAGGGAAATCAGAGAAACATCACCTTTCATGATAGCCACAAATAGCATAAAATATCTTGGGGTTACCTAACCAAGGAAGTGAAAGACCTATTTGACAAGAACTTTAAGTCTTTGAAGAAAGAAATTGAGGAGGATACCAGAAAATGGAAAGACCTCCCCTGCTCTTGGATTGGGAGAATCAGCATAGTAAAAATGGCAATTCTACCAAAAGCAATCTATAGATTCAATGCAATCCCCATCAAAATCCCATCAAACTTCTTCACAGATCTTGAGAGAACAATAATCAAGTTTATATGGCAAAACAAAAAATCCAGGATAGCCAAAACAATCTTATACAATAAAAGAACTTCTGGAGGCATTACCATCCCTGACTTCAAACTCTATTACACAGCTACAGTATTGAAAACAGCTTGGTACTGGCATAAGAACAGAGAAGTCGACCTATGGAATCGAATAGAAGACCCAGATATTAACCCACAAACCTATGAACACCTAATTTTCGACAAGGGAGCTAAAGGTATACAATGGAAGAAGGAAAGCATCTTTAACAAATGGTGCTGGCATAACTGGATGTCAACCTGTAGAAGAATGAAAGTAGATCCATATCTATCACCATGCACAAAACTCAAGTCCAAATGGATTAAAGACATCAACATTAATCCGTCCACTTTGAACCTGATAGAAGAGAAAGTGGGAAGTAGTCTACAAGATATGGGCACAGGAGGCCTCTTCCTAAGTAGGACCCCAGTAGCACAGACAATAAGAGAAACAATGAAAAAAATGGGATCTACTGAAACTGAGAAGCTTCTGTAAAGCAAAGGACACTGTCAGTAAGACAAAAAGGCTGCCTTCTGACTGGGAGAAGATCTTCACCAACCCCTCATCAGACAAAGGTCTGATCTCCAAAATATACAAAGAACTCAAGAAACTAGACACTAAAACTCTAATTAACCCAATTAAAAAATGGGGTACTGAACTGAACAGAGAATTCACAACAGATGAACTTCGAATGGCCAGAAGACACTTAAGGTCATGCTCAACCTCCTTAGCGATCAGGGAAATGCAAATCAAAACCACTTTGAGATACCATCTTACACCTGTCAGAATAGCTAAAGTCAAAAACACCAACGATAGCCTATGCTGGAGAGGATGTGGGGTGAGGGGAACACTCATCCATTGTTGGTGGGAATGCAAACTCGTGCAGCCACTGTGGAAATCAGTGTGGCGGTTTCTCAGGAAACTGGGAGTCAACCTCCCTCAGGACCCAGCAATTCCACTCTTGGGAATATACCCTAAAGATTCCCGATCATACTACAAAAGCATTTGTTCTACTATGTTCATAGCAGCACTATTTGTAATAGCCAGAACCTGGAAACAGCCTAGGTGCCCCTCAATAGAAGAATGGTTAAAAAAGGTGTGGAACATATACACATTAGAGTTTTACTCAGCGGTAAAAAACAATGACATCTTGAATTTTGCATGCAAATGGATGGAAATAGAAAACGCTTTACTGAGTGAGGTAAGCCAGACCCAAAAAGAGGAACACGGTATGTATTCACTCATAAGTGGATTCTAACCATAATTAAAGGTCTTTGAGCCTATTATTCGTGATCCTAGAGAAGCTAAATAAGAAGATGAACCTGATGAAGATTATTTAGCTATCCACCAGGAGGTAGGAAATAGACAAGAGTCCCAGGTAACCTCGGGTGCATGGGGGGGAGGGAGGGTCGATGGAAGGGGAGAAGGTTAGAGAGAAGGGAGTAGGGGAAGAAAGGGGAAAGCTTGGTGGCCTGGGATGGGGGGGGAGGGAGGAAGGATGAACAAGGGATCAGGGAAGATTATATTTCAACTAAGGGACCCATTTTAGGGTTTACAGGAGACTTGAGTATATATGGGATCCCAGGTCCAAGGAGAGATCCCCCAGATTGCTCTCTGGACAGAGGAGTGGGTGCCTGAATCGGCCGTGGCCCATGTCCATACTGATGAATATTTTGCTTATCACCATAGATCCTGCATCTGACGAAGGATGGCGATACAGTCGGAAACCCACATTGCAGCACGGGACTGAGCCCCCCGAGGTCCAAATGAGGAGCAGAAGGAGGAAGAACATGAAAAACGAAGTCAGTACTGCGAGGGATGCCATCACCCACTGATACAAGGGAACGGATCTGATGAGAGTTTACCAAGGCCAGTTGGACTGGGACTGAAAGAGGACGTGATCTAACCAGACTCTCCGAATTTGGCCGGATTCTCTGACTGTGGCTGACCCGAAGTCTTTCTGAAAAGCCATTGACTATGACACTGGGACCTGTTTCCTCTACATATAATGGATTTTGGGGATCCAGTCTGTTTGGACACTCACCTTCCTGGACCTGGAGGGAGGGGGTAGGAACTGGAACTTCCCACAGGGCAGGAAACCCTGACCGCCCTGGGGGACGAAGAGGGAGGAGGAGGGGGAGTAGGGGGAGTGGGAGGGTGTTGGGAGGGGGGGTGGAAATGGAAACTTTTATAATTTAATAAAATTTACTAAAAAAAAAAAAAAAAAAAAGATATGGGCACAGGAGGCCTCTTTCTAAGTAGGACCCCAGTAGCACAGACAATAAGAGAAACAATGAAAAAATGGGATCTACTGAAACTGAGAAGCTTCTGTAAAGCAAAGGACACTGTCAGTAAGACAAAAAGGCTGCCTTCTGACTGGGAGAAGATCTTCACCAACCCCTCATCAGACAAAGGTCTGATCTCCAAAATATACAAAGAACTCAAGAAACTAGACACTAAAACTCTAATTAACCCAATTAAAAAATGGGGTACTGAACTGAACAGAGAATTCACAACAGATGAACTTCGAATGGCCAGAAGACACTTAAGGTCATGCTCAACCTCCTTAGCGATCAGGGAAATGCAAATCAAAACCACTTTGAGATACCATCTTACACCTGTCAGCATAGCTAAAGTCAAAAACACCAACGATAGCCTATGCTGGAGAGGATGTGGGGTGAGGGGAACACTCATCCATTGCTGGTGGGAATGCAAACTCGTGCAGCCACTGTGGAAATCAGTGTGGCGGTTTCTCAGGAAACTGGGAGTCAACCTCCCTCAGGACCCAGCAATTCCACTCTTGGAAATATACCCTAGAGATTCCCTAACATACTACAAAAGCATTTGTTCTACTATGTTCATAGCAGCACTATTTGTAATAGCCAGAACCTGGAAACAGCCTAGGTGCCCCTCAATAGAAGAATGGTTAAAAAAGGTGTGGAACATATACACATTAGAGTTTTACTCAGCGGTAAAAAAAACAATGACATCTTGAGTTTTGCATGCAAATGGATGGAAATAGAAAACGCTTTACTGAGTGAGGTAAGCCAGACCCAAAAAGAGGAACACGGTATGTATTCACTCATAAGTGGATTCTAACCATAATTAAAGGTCTTTGAGCCTATTATTCGTGATCCTAGAGAAGCTAAATAAGAAGACGAACCTGATGAAGATTATTTAGCTATCCGCCAGGAGGTAGGAAATAGACAAGAGTCCCAGGTAACCTCAGGTGCATTGGGGGGGTGGGAGGGTTGTTGGAAGGGGAGAGGGTTAGAGAGAAGGGAGTAGGGGAGGAATGGGGAAAGCTCGGTGGACCGGGATGGGGGGGGGAGGGAGGAAGGATGAATATGGGATCAGGGAAGAATATATTTCAACTAAGGGAGTCATTTTAGGGTTTACAGGAGACTTGATTATATATGGGATCCCAGGTCCAAGGAGAGATCCTCAGATTGTTCTCTGGACAGAGGAGAGGGTGCCTGAACTGGCCTTGGCCCATAACCATACTGATGAATATTTTGCTTATCACCATAGATCCTTCATCTGGCGATGGATGGCGATACAGACAGAGACCCACATTGGAGCACCGAACTGAGCCCCCCAAGGTCCAAATGAGGAGCAGAAGGAGGAAGAAAATGAAAAAGGAAATAAGGACTGCGAGGGATGCTATCACCCACTGATACAAGGGGACGGATCTAATGAGAGTTTACCAAGGCCAGTTGGACTGGGACTGAATGAGGACGTGATCTAACCAGATTCTCGGAATTTGGCCGGATTCTCTGAATGTGGCTGGCCCGAAGTCTTTCTGAAAAGCCATTGACTATGACACTGAGTCTTGTTTCCTCTGCATATACTTTATTTTGGGGATCCATTCTGTTTGAATACTCACCTTCCTGGACCTGGAGGGAGGGGGGAGGAACTTGAACTTCCCACAGGGCAGGAAACCCTGACTGCCCTAAGGGACAAAGAGGGAGGAGGAGAGGGGGGGGAGTGGGAGGGTGTTGGGAAGAGGGGCGGAAATGGAAACTT
Organism: Myodes glareolus; assembly: GCF_982192425.1. Lineage (NCBI taxonomy): Eukaryota > Metazoa > Chordata > Mammalia > Rodentia > Cricetidae > Myodes > Myodes glareolus. Next base: position 132,713,554 of record NC_142053.1, on the reverse strand, counting down.
TTATAATTTAATAAAATTACTTTCAAAAAAAATATCAGTCCAAATTACTACTCTCTCCCATCCTCCCATTCCTTCCACACACCCTCCTACCCCACCCCCCTAATCCTCAGAGAGGGTAGGGCACTTTTCTTTGTGAAAGGTCCAATGCCCTCCTACTACATCTCAGCTGAGCAAGGTATACATCCAAAGAGAATAAGATCCCAAAAAGCCAGTACATGTAGTAGAGACAAATCCCAGTGCCACTGTCAGTCAGTGGCCCCTCAGTCTGCTCCAACTGTCAACCACATTCAGAGGGACTAGTTTGGTTCTAAGCTTGTTCCTTCCCAATTCAGCTGGAGTTGGTGAGGTCCCATTAGCTCCGGTAAACTGTTTCAGCGGATGACCCCTTCATGGTCTTGACCTCTTTACTCATATTCTCATTTCTTCTACTCTTCAACTGGACCTTAGGAGCTCAGCCCAGTGCTCTGATGTGGGTCTGTGCCTCTGTTTCCATTTGTTGTTGGACAAAGGTTCTACAGTGATATTTAAGATGATCATTAGTCTGACTACAGGGCAGTGCCAGTTCAGACACTCTCTCCTCTATTGCTTATGGTCCTAGCTGGGGTAATCCTTGTGGATTCCTGAGAATTTTTCTAGAGCCAGGTTTCTTGCTAACCCTATAATGGCTCCCTCAATCAAGATATCTCTTTCCTTGCTCTCATAACTGTCCTTCTCCCAACTCGACTATCCTAGTCCCTCAAGTTCTCCTCAACCCTCCCCTTCTTCCTTCCTATTCCCCTTCTCCCATTCCTTCTACTTCCCACCCCCATGCTCTGAATTTTGTCAGGAGATCTTGTCTGCTTCCAATTTTGAGATGGATTTATATATGTTTTTTCTTTGGGTTCATCTTATTACTTAGCTTCTCTAGGATCATGAACTATAGGCTTAATGTCCTTTGTTTTGACTAGTATCCACTAATGAGTGAGGACATACCATATTCATTTGAATATCTTTTTCCATTCAGTAGGTTGCCTTTTTGTCTTATTGACTGTGTCCTTTGCTTTACAGAAACTTCTCAGTTTCAGGAGTTCCCATTTATTTATTGTTGCTCTTAAGTGTCTGTGCTACTGGGGTTATATTTAGGAAGTGGTTTCCTGTGCCCATGCATTGCAGGACAAAGAAGCCCCTGCAGCAGGAGCTGGAGGGGCCCTGTGCTCCTTTCCAGAGACCTTACTCCTCTGGGTGCAGGAGCAGGAACTGTTTTTGGGCCAAGGACTTCCCAGACAATCTCAGAGCTGTTTTTAAGGCTCCAAATACCTTTGTTTAGTGTCAGTCCACAATGGGGGCTCAGTGTCCCCCTTTTTGTTTGCTGGTATATAGAGGTCTTGCTATGTCAAGAGGCAGCAATATCCAGCTGTACCTAGGAACGCTCGACCCTATCTCTTAGTCTTTGGAGTTGGGATCTGAAGGACGGCAACAATCCTACCCTGAGACGGGCTCCTTTTGCCTCCCCTCAGCTGGCAGCCAGAATAGGTAGCCTCTGATGTACAAAGTTGGACTTTTTTAACTGACATTCTGTAAAATGTCTTACAGCAGTCCCTCGGTGGCCCTCTTATAATCTATTTTGGTTTTGGAGGCTAGGAGGAGGTCATTTACATATTGTAAGAGTATGGTCCCAGGAAAGTAGAAAAATTCAAGATCTCTTGAGTAAATTGGGAGCATGGGGGCCTTGGAGGAGGGTTGGAGTGGGGAGGAGAGAGGCAGGGAAAGGAGCAGAGAGAAATGTAGAGCTCAATAAAAATCAATTAAAAAAGAGTAAAAAAAAAGAAAGAGTATGGTCCCAGGAAACTTCTGACAGAAGGGCAGTAAGTCAGCACTTAGTGTCTCATAAAACAGGATTGGAGATTGTTTAAACCCTGGGACAACTTGGTCCTGGTATGTTGTTCACTGGAACCTCCATCTGGGTTGTCCATTTAAAAGAAAAGAGGGGTTGATTCATCTGTGCCAATGGGAGGCTGAAGAATGCATACTTCAGGTCCTAGACAGTACATACATGTTTCTCTGAAAGAATCAGACTCATGAGAATCAGAGGTTCCAGGTTTTCACAGGTGGGAGACATGTAGTCCAGGGTGAGTGGTGGGTGTCCAGGATGCCTATCTCTCCAAGGCAGAATTTGGAATCAATTTCCCCTTTTTGTATCTGGTATCACTGGGTATTGTTTAATATGGATGGGGTAGTTAACTGCTTAGTTGAACAATTACAGGAGCTTGGTGTTTGGCCAGTCCTGGGGCTTGATTTCTGCCCAAAACCCCAGGAATCTTCACTGTCAGTCTAAGAGATAGTCTAACTGTATCTTTGGATTAGAAGCAGAACTTTCAGCTAGGAGATATTCTTCTTACAGAGGTAAGACACTAAAATTTTTCTGGGTGTCTGCTAACTTTATCTCATTACCAGAGAAGGTGTTGGTGTCTTTCAGTTTATGCAAAAGGCCTTGCCCCAGTCATTTCTCTGTTGTTTTGAACCTTTTGAACTACCTATAGAATACCTATAGCTGGGGTTGACATGCACCTTTACGTTTTACTAACTTTTATAACTGTTTTCTAATATCTGGAGCCAACTGGGTGACAAAGGAAATACTTTTAGCAGCTGTCTTTAAATGTCCTAAAAAGGACCTAGGGAAGATTGTTTAAAGTCTCCTTGATGTGTCTTGGACAGAAGGAAAAACCCATTCTGTCCAGACTGCATTGTCCAGCAGCAACCCCCCGCCTTGCCTGGTCAGGAGGAAGGTTTCATGCTTTGTTTGAAGCATGGAAGTTTGGAGTTTTCCAGTTATAGAGCTCATAGGTTGATCATGAAAAAGGAAGGAGTGGAACTTCCTTTTTTCCCATTCCACAGGATTGTTCAAAGCAGGCAGGAGAGCAGAAGCAATGCACGCCTTCAAAAACTATTTCCCCTATCCCTGTATGTGTTCTGCTTAGATGTCAGGGGGTCCTGGACTTCTCCCCAACTTTGCACAGGGACCAGGACAACCTAGGACTGTGAGATGTCATCAAGTGACAAAACAAACAGGAGCTCTAGGAGTGGGACGGGTGGAGGGTAGATCCGCCACTGCAGACAACCTGACAGAGCCAAAAGGAATCAGATACTAAAAAGAAGGAATATGTCTTAAACTCAAATAGGGGTGGGGTTCTCACACCAGAGGAAGCTACTGGTCAATGCAGGAAAACAGGACTGACAGAAACACATAGAGAAATGCACACGGAGATGCACACAGAGAGAGATACATAGTAAAGACAACCTGGGGTGACTACCACACATTTATCTGAACAGACGGGGGAGGGGGGACCTCATGATGTCTCACGTGGATCCTGGACACTGGATCAGCAGCCGTGTCTGACCTCTCCTATGTCTCCAATCAGAAGTCACCCTAACCAGACTCACCTCTGGGGGTAACAGACCAGGTAACTTTCTAATTTGTTTCCTTTTGGGGTGGAGGTGTCAGACACCTCTGAAGCATTAGGCAGCTATTGATCAAAGGGAGCCCTGGGACCTGGAACATCTCAGGCTGTTCACCCCTAGGAGTCCCCTGATCATTGCACTCTTCCTCACTCCAAGGGGCTCTGAGATCCCAGTGTCTTAGGTCTGGTCTTCGGGATCTCGGTAGAACCTCCTGAAATGTTGTGGGGTATTCACCAGAGAAGACTGCTCAGACATGGGTTTAAGTCAATAGAAAATCTTTATTAGGGCGCCAACTATGCTGGGTGTTTGGAATCTCAGTGCTGTCCTGAGCCTTTCTCAGAGTGATCTTTAAAGCACAAAAACCCTATCCTGGGTTAACATACTTCTATTAACAAGAACAGTTAGCCAGAAGTGGAACTACAGAAGCCAAAAAGCAAGGTTAGTACATTTAGAGACCTTCCCAGAAATATGGACTTTGATGGATTAGGTCTTTGGTTTTCTTTTGGCACTAATTCTAGGATCCTTATGCTGAGGAGATATTTAAATGAGTTGCATGAGATTTACAATGCAGATTATGCTATCATTTCTGATGTTAGTAATATTTAGTAGCTTTGGTAACTTTTCCAAGATGTTGGCCTTATTAAAAAAGTGCTATATCAGTGAACATCCAGTCCTCACATTATTGTTTTCTTTCTTGTTTTTTTAATTCAGATTAATATTTATTTTATATCATTAGTATGTGTGTTTTGATCGCATATGCTTGTATTCCTAGTGTCTGGAGAGGTCAGACAAACTTCCAATATAGTACAACTTCAATTTTCATGTCTTTTTGGGGGGGGTCATCAAGCCTTCTAAAATTTAATTTAATTATGGCTACCTAAAGTTGTGTGAGTGGAGAGGTTATTTACAAGAAGAATGAGCACCTTACTAGTGGTTACACTTTGAAGTAAACGTCTCTAGCCCCCAGATAGAGGAATGTGGCCTCATAAGCCTCATCCCTCAGCAACTGTTAACTGCCTACAAATCTTCAGGGAGAGGAGGGACCTCCTAAGCTTCTAACCCTTCCTTGAAAGAATGGTCAGAGGTCAGTCGTGTGCAGGAAATCATAGTTGCTCAGAGTGCAGGATTGCAGTGATCATGCCAAGACTTGCAGACTGTGAACTATAGGGAAGTCCCCTTTCTCCATTTTATACATTTTTAAGCTCCCTCTTAAATGACATTTCTTGGCTCCAGGAGTATGTCATATATGTCCCATTTAAAGCTGAACATTCACCAGTAACCATTCTCAATGACTTGGCCAGTTCAGAGTCTCTGCAGTACCTGTTGTCTAATGCAAAAAGACAGCTTTCTAAGCAAGACTGAAAATAGCCCTAAATTATGAACATAAACATAAAAATTTAGAAGACAATTGGACTTCACATTACATTTTGGCAACAGACTTACTTTTATATACAAGTTTGTCCTTTTTTAATGTATACCTCTTTTAATATATTTAACTGAAAAGACTACAGAAAATCAAACCATTTCAAAAGAACTTTCACTACCAATTTGCTCTCATGATCAGTGAATATTTAGTATTCTTATTCTCAGTCCAAATGTTTGCTCCTTCCCTCCTATCCTCAGGATGTTTGGACTTTCTTCTCACAGTTGGTGTGAGACATAGTCATTGAATCTGAGGGATAGAGATCAGTGACACTTCTACACCTCCAACAGTGCACAGAACAGCTCCCCACCAGATAGTCTTCATTAGAAACAAGTGCACAGAGAGCCACACTGCTCATAATACATAAACTTGGCCAAATAGTCCAGTGTGAGCTGTTGTTACAGAGCAAGGATAATTTAAAATTCACCCTTCAACAAATCCTATGATAAGTAAATAAATCTATCCTGTAATAAATAAATAAAATCCTGTAATAAATAAACTTTTACTTTGTTTTTGGAAACACTCCAGGATACTCTTGGCCTTCAATCATCCTCATTGCAAAAGAGAATAATTTTGGCATGATCAAATATGTTTCTTCTTAACGTTATTAAGCCAATCAAGCTAAGTGAAATGGATGGCACAGAATCCAATCCTCCACTCTAAGAGATGTTTCTGGGAAAAAGCTAGTCTAGACATTTTAAGAATTAAAATGGGAAGGTGGAGAGCATTTCAAACAAGGCTCTGAAGGCAGGAAAGAGAGCTGAGTAAAGAGCCCAGTTGACCAGCATCCAGAGCTGAAACAATCCCTCTAGCATTGACCCTACCTTTTACTTTCCTGTAGCAACAATTTCTTCAGCATATGGAACCTTAATTTCTGGCTGATAGCACCACATTGACTGCTCAACTTTTGGAAGAACTGATATGTACCTGGGCGGGGATGGCACACACCTTTAATCCCAGAACTTGGGAGGCAGAGGTAGGTGGATGTCTGTGAGTTTGAGGCCAGCCTGGTCTACAAGAGCTAGTTCCAGGACATAGTTCAAAGCAACACATAGAAATCCTGTCTCCAAAAACCAATAAATAAATATGTTCAAAGGATAGGTGACTTTGTGCTGTGGGACAATGGTCTTGTACCCTGTAAAGATTTGTCACTTGTATTGGTTTAATAAAATGCTGATTGACAAGAAGCCAGGAAGTATAGGCAGGGTGACCAGAATAGGAGAATTCTGGGAAGAGGAAAGTCCAGTCTGCAGTTGTCACCCAGACCAAGAACAAGCAAGATGAGAATGCCTCACTGATAAAAGGTACCAAGCCACGTAGCTAACACAGACAAGAATTATAAGTTACTGGAAGATATAAGAGTTAGTAAGAAGCCTGAGCTACTAGGTCAACTAGTTTACAATTGATGTAAGTCTCTGAGTGTTTCTTTGAGAGTGAACAGCTGCAGGACTGGGTGGGACAGAAACCTCTGTCAACAACTTTGGACCCCATAAGAAATTCCCTATTCAGTCAGTTCATCAAGCACAGTATGGAATGCTGGAATCCATGTCAAATATCAATGTCCTTTCAGGTGCCTCCAGGTTGAACCAGCCAGATGTCAGTGAGTGTTCATCCAATCCTGAATAACATGATACACATTCATGTTCCTCCTACCAAGAAGTTCTACTTATTTCATTGGCCTTTGGATCAAATAAGTTATACTGGTTGTGTGATCAGTGCTTTCACCGGTGGCAAAAATATAAAATAGTGAAGTACATTTACTGTTTATTTGGCACTCAGTGTGTTCAAGTCACTTACTTGATATGTATCCTCACAGATACGTAATCAAATATAAACATGCATAAAACATTTGTGCCCCGGGTATCATTACTTGCTTCTAAAGACTTTTAGTTAATGCAACCAGATTTAGGCAATCTTTCCTAAAACATCACAAGGTTTTCCCAGGCAGCTTTTTATTAAGTTGCTGTACCTAGAATTGACATACCCAAAGACCAACAGTTGGACAAAAGGACCTGCTTGGGCACAGACACTACAGCAATTAAACACTTCCTGTAGCCCAGGACTAATAGTGTTGGGTATCCATCCTTTCTTCATGCTCTGAAGATGTATCTGCTGGTTGTGGGAGGGGTATGTTCCACTGCGTAAAACTCTATAGTCTCTTTCACAATGTATAGAAGATGGAAGACATGGTGCAGTCCTGGCTCCTGGCTATCACAACCGCTTGAAGCTATGTGTAATTCCCCAGTTTTGTTGGGAAACCCCTGTTTTGTTGATGTAATCCACCACCTCTTACAATCTTTCCCCTGAAACTTGGGGAAAACTAAGGATGCATATGTCACATTAAGGACTAAACATTCCGGTCTCTAATGCCCTCCGTGGTGAATAGCTGAGGATCTCTGTGTTAACTGCCATCTACTTCAAGTTCTTTGAAGGCTGAGAGATGCTCTGATCTATGGCTTTATCAATAAGTTATTAGAGTCATCTTAATACTATGCCTATTTAGCATAATAATAGTATTGGGTTGTCCCCTGGTGCCTATGACTTGTTGAGTTTCAGGTTCTTAGCCCTTTAACAGTACCAGGTATGTATTCAAAATCATGTAGTGGGCATTACAGCTTATCAGAGAGTGGTGGGTTGCTCTCATAATGTTCCTGCCACTATTGATCTAATACACATATCATGTCAGGTCACATGATATCGCTGTATTGCTGTAGGCTGAAGGGGTCATAGGTGAGTGAGACTGATGATTAATTTTCCCTGTGCTGGTATGCACAGCACCGTGAAAAGCACACTTTGAGGTGGCTCCCATTTTGATTTCTCCATGTTCTATGATACAGTTTCATTTTTTAAGGCTGAAATATATATATACAGGAGGATTTGGAGAGAAAAAAGGAAAGGGATAGTTGTAAAAATAAGCAACTTTCAAACTCTAGAAATGACAGAGACATCTCGTTGCCTGGACAATCACCCAAACTTTTTTTGTGCCATTGGGGCATCCATCTTCAGCCTTTAGGCCCATAGTATCCAGTAGACATTTCCATGAAGCAAGAATTTCAAAAGCAGTTCAGTCACTTTTTTTTTGAGGTGATGCAGTGAACTTTATTGATGGTATTCAAGAGAGTAGGGCTCCCTAAGCCCCTCCTGCTATCTGGGGGTCTGGGATGGAAACTATGAGGGAGAGCTCAGTGTCAAGGGTTGAGTTAGGACAGGGACTGCTCAGCAGCGGAGGGCTTCCAAGGTGGGCTTCTTACTCCTTGGAGGCCACGTAGGCCATGAGGTCCACCACTCTGTTGCTGTAGCCGAACTCATTGTCGTACCAGGAAATGAGCTTTACAAAGTTGTCATTGAGAGCAATGCCAGCCCCAGCCTCGAAGGTGGAAGAGTGGGAGTCACTGTTAAAGTCGCAGGAGACAACCTGGTCCTCAGTGTAGCCCAGGATGCCCTTCAGTGGGCCCTCGGATGCTTGCTTCACCACCTTCTTGATGTCGTCATACTTGGCAGCTTTCTCCAGGCGGCATGTCAGATCCACGACAGACACATTGGGGGTAGGAACACAGAAGGCCATGCCTGTGAGCTTCCCGTTCAGCTCTGGGATGACTTTTCCCACAGCCTTGGCAGCGCCAGTGAATGCAGGGATGATGTTCTGGGCAGCGCCATCGCTGTCTCGCCACAGCTTCCCAGAGGAGCCATTTACAGTCTTCTGGGTGGCCATGATGGCATGGACTGTGGTCATGAGTCCTTCCACGATGCCAAAGTTGTCATGGATGACCTTGGCCAAGGGGGCTAAGCAGTTGGTGGTGCAGGTCATACTTGTCATGATTCACACCCATCACAAACATGGGGGCATCCCCAGAAGGGGCGGAGAGGATGACCCTTTTGGCCCCACCCTTTAAGTGGGCCCCAGCCTTCTCCATGGTGGTGAAGACACCGGTTGACTCCACAGCATACTAAGCGCTGGCATCACCACATTTGGTGTTAGCGGGATCTCGCTCCTGGAAGATGGTGATGGTCTTCCTGTTGATGACAAGCTTCCCGTTCTCAGCCTTAACTGTGCCTTTGAACTTGCCGTGGGTGGAGTCATACTGGAACATGTAGACCATGTAGCTGAGGTTGATGAAGGGGTCATTGATGGCAACAACGTCCACTTTGCCAGAAGTGAAGGCAGCCCTGGTAACCAGGCATCCAATACGGCCAAATCCGTTCACTCCGACATTCACCATCGTGTCTCTGGAATGAGGCTGGCACTGCACAAAAAGAAGCAGCTGTCTCTAGAACAGGGAGGAGCAGAGAGCCAGTCGCTTTCTTTTGTATCCTGCAGAATGTCTCTTTCATGAATCAGGAACCCTGAAAGACCATCTCACCTTTAGGCAAGTTTAGCAGTCCTCTCTCTGTGGATTCTTCGTGTCCAGTTTATGCATCAGTCCAGGCAAGAGCAGTTTCTTGCCCAAATGGCTAACCAACTCCACAAGGAGCCTCTTCGATGCCCATCTTCCTCTTGAAGTAGATGGGTGCTGTCAGGAGCAGATGTGTCTCATTGTCATGAAAAACCCTAAGTTATTAAAACATTAAATGCCATATTCTCTAGTCTTTGAAAGATATGAAGAATGACTATCTAACTGAAATATATCTCTATATATCCAGAAAATCCAACTAACATGACTAAAAGCTAGACTATTATTATTATCTATTAACAACCTATATTTCTTAATTATATATTACATTTTTAAATGAACTACACAATCACAATACCTTAATTAAGATCAGAAATACATACACATATAACAAAATTGACCTTAAATTTATCAATAGAGTAAAATTTATATCAATGTAAATTATTCATATCTATATCATATCTCCCTTTAAATGTAAAAGAATATTTATAAACAATATCTGGAAATATGGACATAGTTATTTCTCTCCAAACTTCTTCCTGATGTATAGGGGCACTATTAATCAGGTCTTTTATGGTGTATTCTATGTGCCAGGTTCATCTCAGTCAGCAGTTGAGTGAAGTAATTTTTTGAGAGTGTTCACAGCAACCTTTCAGGAGGGTGTGGTCTATCATACCATATTGGGATAGAAGCAATCCACAGGGTCTCATCCTCTGTGAAAACAAAAGAAGAACCTCCTTTCCAAAGCATCATATCCCTTAGATCCAAATTCTGAAGTCAAGACAGCTTTACAATACACATGTTGGATTAACTTATCAGACCACGCAATGAAATGTCTCTCTGTATTTAGCTCCTTCGCAGTCAAAAAATTCAAAGAAAACACAATACACAGAATCCAAACTCTCTGTAAATTTTCCATTTTTACATGGCTTATTTTTCTTTATTTCTTTTAATCTATAACTATCTGTACTTTGTCTCTTTAAAGACTTCACCCTTTTTTAAGGCATTAACTTTATTCTCTATATTCTTTTTCTTCTCTCTCCCAAGCCTATGTATGTCTAACACTATGACCCATTTAGAGGTCTTTTATGTCTGAATCTGTCCTATTGCATTGCCTGTAACTTTTTTACTGTCCAGGAGCACTTCTTAAAATGCTAAGCACTTCTTAAAAACTTAAGTTATGCCATGTAGGGAAAATACGGTACCGTCTATTTCCTACCCAGTCTAAACCTTAACTGCGCTGTTATTCTGATAATTATGACAGTTCCTGCCTGTGATCAGCACAGTTCAGCGTGGAGCAGCCACTCCTGCCTCAGAGCCATTTGGTGCCCCTGAGCCGAACACAGTTCCAGGCACACAGCAGTCCACATTGCAATCAAGCAAGCCTTAGCACTTTACTCACAAAACCCCATCCAAATTCTTTGTCTGCCGCAAGAGACAGAGGTCGCAGTAGGAGCATAGCCCAGAAAGCTGGCGTTTTAAAACTGTGCGGCTTTTTTTCCCACCTCCAGGTAGGAGCCACACTCAACACTTTAACTCTGAGAATGAGCTTTTTATCTCAGTTACAGCCTAATCTGCCAGGCAGACCACTGCGCAGCCTAGAAACATCTCTCTGTATGGTGGCAGAAATCCGCCATGCTCTCCCTCCTGCCTAAGCCTAATCCCACAGTCTGCCCAGGCGGGGAGTGCAGGCATACTCTCAGAGAAGTTTCTTCCGGACCCCAAGTGGGAACAGAAACATTGAGTCCCATAAAAGCCATTGAAATGCTATATACAGGGAGTTCGCACTGAGGAAGCTGCGTTTTTTCTGATGCTTTGGCTGAATCAGGAAATCTCTCTACAGCACGCCCTAGCAAACAGCAAAAAGCTGTGTTAAACTCTGTTTTTTTTTTCTGTGTTTAAAATTAAGCTCTCTCAGGTTTTATGTGGAGTTCATTACCATGTTGGAGCGCCACTTGTTGTAATGAGAAGCAACGGGCTGCCTCCCATCACCCAGTTAGCGTTACCCAAAATAATTACACAGAAACTGTATTCATTTAAACACTGCCTGGCCCATTATATCTAACCTCTTCTTGGTTAACTCTCACATCTTGCTTTAACCCATATCTAATAATCTGTGAATCATCATGGGGTCATGGTTTACCAGGAAGATTATAACCCACGTCCATCTAGGGCCGGAGCTTCATGGAGTCTGCCTGACTCTGCTTTCTTTCTCCCAGCATTCTGTTCCTGGCTCCATGCACAGGGCACAGGCCGTGGCTGAGGGAGGACTCATGCCAAGCTGAGCTGGCAGCAGGCAGCCAAGCAGGGGGAAGGGGAAGTTCTAAAACCAAACATTTGGGTGCCAGATGAAGGCGAAAGTCACAAACAATCCCACACCAGTTTGGAATTATGGTTAATGGAATGGTTATTTATTTAAAGGGGAAAAACTTACAGATCACCGTCCCAGACAACAGCCCTCTGTGCAATCAGGGAAGGAGTTTAGGAGCCGGAAGTAGAGCCTGAAGCAAGAGAGCAAGCACAAGGCTGACGCTGTTTTTTTAAAGAGATAAAGACCACACCCCAGTGGACTGGTATCTCAGTGGCTATTGGCTGAAGGAGCAGAAGGAGCTCCTGCAGCAATAGGATGGCCAGAGGGCTACGTAGATAATATGGCAGTTATCAGTTGACTATAGGACAAGGCTTTGCAAGGAATCTGGAAGTCCACGGGACAATCTTCAGTGCTTTAGTCCACATTCAACTTTGCACAAGTTACTTAAGCTCTCCAAACCTGTTTCCCCACTGTAAGCAGGGCTTACTCCAGATCTTCACATCTCCGTGGGTGTTCCCAGGTTCCTACTCTGTTCAGATTCTGTCCTCCTCATTGTCAGAAGTAAAGGTAGGCACGCACTGGTTTTTGTTCCCCAGTGACAACCAGGTCATGTTCACTACTTACATGGGAAAGAGATTTTTCCTGTATCCCAACATAAGAGTGTTCTCTTCTAACTTCCAGTAATGCCACAAAGGTAATAAACCCTAAGAAATTGATGAGAACAATGTGTCTAAAATCTCCTAAAAAGCATTTTCTCTGATGGTTCATGACCTGTACAGTTCTTCCTTTAGTATGCCTCTGTTGTGCAATCTACAGACGATTTTTTGGTCCAGAGAGAAAGAAGAATCAAATCTTAGACTCTTTCCTATTTCCATAGAGAATAAAGTGGTGCTCTGCACTTGTCTCTACTTTGCTGCTCAGCTAACTTTCTTCTTCCCATCAATACATGCACACACACACACACACACACACACACACTGCCTAGCTCTATCCCCCCTACCTGGCTGCCACCTTTCATCCTGTTATCTCCTCACCCTACTCCCCACATTCTGAGGGTCCCCCTCTTAGGAAATAATCTCACATCCTGTGTACACATGTGTGAATCAGATCCTATTAAATTCAGTTATGTCCAGACACACACACACACACACACACACACACACACACACACACACATACACATATGCTATGGCCTCTTCAACATTCCTGACATCAAAATGAATTCTAAATTCCTTGATTCCTATGGGTGATAAGTCCAGGAGACCTGCAACATGCGTCACATCTACAAGGATCTCCAGCTCCCGTGAATACAAGGGGGAGAAAGCCAAGTTTCTACCTTCCAAGGCTGGGTGACCTACGAGTGCAAATCCAGTCTGCTCCACTAGTGACTCCAGTTGAGTATGTTCTCTCAAGACTATTGGTAATGTTTCTTTATTCAATAATAGAGATCAAAAGCAAGACTTTAAACACAAAAGGGGGTCCTCTAATGTTGTTGGACATATCATCTAAACAAGGTTGGCTTTAATTTATTTCAACATACAATGGTATGATCCAAAAGAGTCCTCTCCCTCTTCTTACTTGCCCAGAGCTGACTGCTTCATGTCTACACCTTGTACGTGTATACTGGAAGAGGACTGCCCCAACCCTAGTCTTCATCCAAAAGCCAGTCCTCAAGCCGTGGTTGGGAAATACCTGATGATCTGCGTCATGCCTGGACCCAGAGGAAGTCCCCACTACTGGTTCCGACACTTTTTTCTGAATGCTTTTATTCCTCTCAGCCACATGGCCCCTTCACTCACGTCCCTTCAGATTCCAACACATGACAAGGTGATGGCTTTCTCTATGGCTCCACAAATGCCAAAGGACCTCTTTCACTTCCTGAACCAGAACATCGTTTTGACAACAACGGTCAAGGAGGAGTCCACCTGCCGCCAAATCTAGCTAAAAGTACGATGTCTACTCACATACAAGCTGAAAACTTCCTCAATCTCAACAGCTCCGCACTGGCAGGGACATTTGTCACCTTTGCTCCTTGCTAACACAACCCTACCACTCCGGAACCTAGGACCTTGACAGAACACAATTCATGTACACTTTCTTTTGCTTTGTTAATACACATCAGCTTTCATGAATCAAGTTAGTTTCTAAAATTTCGCCAAAAATGGTATTCTCACAAACAAATCTCTGTGCTTAAAATAAAAGAAAGTATTTTAATTGGGGTTTCTATTGCTGTGTTTTAAAAAAAAAATCAAAACACTACCAAAAACAGCTTGGAGAGGAAAGGGTTTGTTTCATCTTAAAGCTTGTAGTCTGCAATTCATAAAAGTCAGGGCAGAAACTTAAGGTAGGAACCTGAGGCAGGAACTGATGAAGAGGTCGTTGAGGAGTGCAGCTTATCAGCCTGCTCTTCATCACATGCTCAGGGGGATTTCTTACAGCATTCAGGACCAACGCACAAGGGTAGCACTGTCCCTAGTATGTTGGACTCTCCTACGTCAGTCATCAATTAATAGAAAGATCTACAGACTTGCCTAAAGGTCAATCCTAAACAGAGAGGTTTTTTTCAACTAACATTACTTTATCCAAAACGACCCTAGATTGTGTCAAGTTGATATACAAGAAGCAATAACCGGGGGACTTTTATAACTTTTGCAAACACTTTGTACGTGTCAGTAGCTGATGCAGGGTCAGGGAAGAACGGGAGTTTCTCCTGCGCAGCAAGTGCTAACTAGAAAACACAGCAAGAGGGGCTGACCCAGATGCCTTTCTAGTGGAGGAAGAGTGCCCATACCTGCAAAAAGTGGGTCTCTCTCTCTCGTATGTGTGTGTGTGTGTCTGTGTGTCTCTGTGTGTGTCTGTGTGTGTGTGTGTGTGCATGGAAGTGCATATGAAATTATCTGAAATTACAAAATAGCCATGTCTACATTTGGACAAGAGAAGGGTAATGAACGTCAATACAGAAAATGAGTCATAGGATATGAGTTCTAAGATAGGCTCAAGAAAACAGATAACAACATGCTTTACAGGTAAGCCTTGTTCACTGAAAAATGGATGACTAACATCGTTGTCACACGGTAAGGAAAAGAATCCGAGAGGCTCCTTACCACAGAGAAAGCATAATGCTGGCAGAGTTCAAGGCAGAAGGGCAATTGCACAGTCTGGCCCACACAAATGATTGTTCAGGGAGTGCATGACGCAGAGTCAGACCAGTAGGAACAGAATGTTTTAAAGCAAGCCTGAAAAGAAATGTCAATAGGGCACTCGCCACTCGGTAGAGTGTTCTGCAAACGGTGAGAGCAACGCCTACGATGTAAACACAGAACAATTCTGATGTATTTGCAATGAGAACAAACAGCACTAACACATTTTTTTTTTCACATTGTCAGAGCCAGGTTTGGAGAGCTGCAGAGATGACTCAGCAGTGCAAAGTGCTTTCTGCCTTTCCAGAGGACCTGAGTGGGAACCCATCATTTCCAGCAGACAGCTCCCAACCAGCTGAAACCCCATCATCTCTGAGGACTCCAGGGCCATCTTATGGACTCTGTATGTGCTCACCTGACCCCACATGCAATTACACATGGCTTAAACATGTGCAGAACAACACACACATATCAGTAAGAGAAAATTAAATGAGTCCAAAGAGAACAGAGAAGCAGGTTTGAGAGTGTGCTTGGCACACAGGAAGAACAATAACCCTTAATGCCTTACTGTGGGAATTATTCATTTCTTTATTGTAACGTTGATATTCAAGATTCCAGGGCTTTACTTATGATCCGGAATGACCGCTACATTCTTCTCATCATCAACCTCCTTTCTGTCTGAGGCTGAAGAAACAAGAGAAAGACAAGAAATGCTAATGAATTCCCACTGCTACTCACACAGTCTTCAGCTCTTGCTCCTGCCCTACCAAGGCTTCACATTCTCCTTCTGCCCCATAGCAGAGCCAGAATCCTGAGAAAACCCTCTGCTCAGACCACAGAGGCAGCTTTGCCAGGTCTCTATTCTTTCACATTCTCCTTCTGCTTCATAGCACAGCCAGCATCCTAACACAACCGTCTGCTCAGACCACAGAGGCAGCCTCACCGGGCCTCTGTGCTGCCTACACATTGAGAGCTGACCTTGGCTTTGGGAGCCCAGATCATCCTGGCTAAGGACAATTCCTATTATCCACAATATAATCCTATTATTCAGAGAAAGCTTCAATGTTGCACTTCAAAGAATTAGAGTAATCAATGATTTGGGGGGAACCAATCACCACAATATAGAAGAAAAGTATATTTTTAAGGGTCAGGGAGAGATGTTGAGGGTTCATGTACAGCTGTAGTCACTTTCTTCATGGTTTCTGTCCTCTGAAAATGTTAGGAGAGCTCTCTGTTTTGCAACTTGTGGTTTGTGGTGCTCTCACGTCTCCACTTGGGTCCTGATGTGGAGAAAGGTTGCCAAATGAGGAGTGGTTCAGGAAAGAAGTGTTCACCCCCATTTCATCAGACAAGCAGAGCGCTGGTTCCAGGCTCATGGCCACAGGCCTTCTCTGTGCTCTGTCTGATAGCTCTCGCTCAGAGAGGATAACAGATTTAGAATAGCAGCTATACTGTTCAAAGGTCAGTCCAGCTATGAGCTTCTGCCCCACCGCTACTGCTATGTATGGATTTGTCATCTCTTCCCTCACTAGAACATACTCCCATCTGTATTTCATTTAGCGAGATTTTGTGAAGGCAATGCTGTATAAATGACACCGAGTAAACATGACGTATTCCAGGTTACCCTGGTTTCCATCAGAAGTGCAGGCACCCCCTGCGCCCTTCCTGAGCCATGTGGACCTGTCACTCTCTTTGGGTCATCTCCTTCCCATGCTGCTTCCTTCCACATCCTTTAAATATTAAGGATACATATCAGGTGTGTTTCTACAGTGCTCTAGAAATTACAAAGCATCTTCTCATGCATTTTCTGTTTCTAAAGTTTTTTCAGCATATATTGCTTATATTTGTTGAGTTTCATTGTGGCATTTTCACATTGAATATAAAGTATTTTATGTCATTCACTCCACATTATTCTGTCTTCACTGCGTCCCACTCATAATGATGTGCTTTTACATATCACTCATTTCTACTTTCTGCTTTCACGTTGGTTTCTTTAAGGGGAACCAATGTTTTGATCAGGGTTTTTTTTTCATTCAAAAATTTACACTTCCTCCCCTCCTCCCAATACCCTCCCACTCTCCCAGTCACCCTCCTCCCTCCCCCTCCCTCATTAAAAGAGGGAAGGGAATCCTGCCCTGTGGGTAGTCCAAGGCTCTCCCAACTACATCCAGTCCTAGGGAGCTCTGCATCCATACAGACTAGGGTCCCAAAAAGCCAGAACATGCTGTAAAATCAAGTCCCAGTGCCTTTATCAATGGCTTCTCAGTCAGCCCCCATTGTCAGCCATGTTCAGAGTCTGGTTTGATCACATGCTCATTCAGTCCTGGTCCATCTGGATTTGGTGAGCTTCCATTAGAACAAGCCCACTGCCTCAGTTGGTGGA
This sequence comes from Myodes glareolus, assembly GCF_982192425.1. Lineage (NCBI taxonomy): Eukaryota > Metazoa > Chordata > Mammalia > Rodentia > Cricetidae > Myodes > Myodes glareolus. The sequence continues at coordinate 132,696,468 of NC_142053.1, read as the reverse complement.
CCAACCCCTCGTGGTCCTGACTTCCTTGCTTGTCTTTTCCCTTCTTCTGCCCTTCAACTGGACCTTGGGAGCTCAGTCCGTTGCTCTGATGAGGGTCTCTGTCTCTAACTCCAGCCATCACCGGTCAAAGATTCTATGGTGATAATCGAGATAATCATAAGTGTGATAGTGGGGCAAGGCCAGTTCAGGCACCCTCTCCTCTGCTGCCCAAGGACCTAGTTGGGGACATCCCCATGGACACCTGGGATCCCCTCTAGAGCCAAGTTTTTTGCCAACCCTAAAATGGTTCCCTTAATGTAGATACCTTCTTCTCTGCTCTTGGGGGAGTTTCTTAGGAGAGCCTAGGTGAAGGGTTATTTATATTGCTGTGCAAGTGACCAGTGGCTACAACACTAGAGAAAATCTTCCCCGCTCCTTGGGCAAATGGTCCTTAGAGGGGTATGAGACAATTTTTGCCCCTTACCAAGGAACTATTAACTGCTATACACTCCTTGGAAACAATAGAGCCTGGTGAGCCCCTCCCTTCCAGACAAAGTGTGGAATGATTCATTATCTGTAGGTCTTGTTTGTGCATCTTTAATGTGCATCCTCACATCTGAGGTATGATATTTCATTTCTACTAAATAAAGAGGACCCCAGACGTTTAGAATAATAAGGGGTGCAGTAAATGAGTCCTGAACTGAAGCTTCTGACTTTATCCTTGTTCCAGTGTGAGATTCACAAAAGCTGAAAGTATGTTCACATAACTAGGGGTGTGAATCAAAGAAGATTTGGGAAAGAAAAGCAATAAAGGAATCCACAGGGTCTGTGAAGGGCAGAGATCCTATGAAATATAAATCTTTGCACATCAGCCTGTGTGGAGAGTAAATAAAAGAACAAACAGAGGGGAGAAAACACTGCTAGACCAGGACGGTGTGCAGAAATGATGTCAGGGAATAAGAAGGCATGACTGTGCAACACAGATGTAGGTGTCAAAGAGCGTGGTGCCAGGTGCAGCATCACACCTGATCCCACTGAGAACACTGCATGAAGTATTAGAAAAGGTGTCACTTTACCATTTCTGTTCAGATCCAGAGGTTTCATAAGCTACTAGTGTCGAGCTAACTGTCACTCTTCTTGCTCATTCGTAGCACAGGGAAACCGTGCACAATTTGCAGGAACGAAGATGCATTGAGCTTAGAAGCACTCTATTCCTGTTGTGTCTTCTTCAGTTTTTTATGATTCTGCCTTCTACCCTGAAATATTTCTATTTTAAACAAAATACTTTCCTTTTTATTCAATGAAGCATTTTGTTTTACCAAACGTATTGTTTTGAATGAACTTTCTAGAGTTAGCACCCAAAGGCTGGCATTCACTATGACACATTCATAGTGCACATCATTATACTTTCCCACATTGCTCCTGCCATTATCCTTTGCTGTGGCCTCCTCCCCTTTGGGTACTCCCTAAAATATAGATGATTCCTTGTGTGAAAGACAATCTGAGATATTTATCTCACCTGTCATCTCATTTCAGTCACTGCTTCAGTCAACCCCCAACAATTTTAATCTTTATCAATGAAATTTTAATGGGTTATGTAAAAAATTAATCAACACTAGAAATTGCATGGCTTTCTGGGTGCATATTGAAACTTCTATCCATCTTCAAGAGTTGTGTAATTTGATTTTTTCTGTTGAGAGAGAGAGCAAGGGAGGGAGAGCAAAAGAGCAAGGCAGGGACAAGATCTATGATAGTAAGTGAACAGGGAAACGCTGGGCTAAAGGATTCTCCTAAGCCAGGCTATTAGATAACTTACACTACAGTGTTGTGCCGCAGAGTCTGACTCCATGTGTATGTAGTGTGTGTGTGTGTGTGTGTGTGTGTGTGTGTGTGTGTGTGTGTATACTCCTGTTCTGAGGGAAAAGCGTTGAGATGATGGCTGCAAATTCAATGGGAGGTTGGGCTTCCTCAGTTCTCTGTCTCCACTATAAGGAAGAGAAGTAGATCTATTAAATGAAATGGATTTCAATACTGCTACTTAGCTGTTTGCAAAAGAATTGTAGCATAGAGTTAAGATCTCTGATTCTGCCAAGCCAGACTCATGCCAAATGATTGTGGAGTGTTTCAAGATCCATCAGTCTGATGGCTCTCAAAACTTTGGGAACATTTTTGATAATACACTTTGGGGGTCCATGGGAACTTAAAGATTGGAGCTTTTCACAAAGAATGTGCCAAAATTAGTCCCTCAGACTGAGGGTAATTGGTGTTAACCCAGACTGAGGAAATCTCAGGACATTTGGTTGATACTGAAATTTATTAAGCTAAGAAGAGTAGTGTTTTAATGTGTGAAAACAATCCCACACCAGTTAGAATTTAAAGGGGTATTTATTTTGGCAGGTAAAACTAAAAAAACACCAACCTTCAGGAAAGGAGCCTAGTCGCTGGAGCAGGAGCTAGAACCAAGCGCCAGAACCAAGAGAGCAAGGCGAGGCTTGCCACTCTTTTTTAAAGAGAAATATACCACGCCCCAGTGGGCTAGTATTTCAGCGGCTATTGACTGAAGGAGTGGAAGGCGTTCCCACAGCACCATGGGCTAGTACTTTAGCGACTATTGGCTAAAGGAGCTGAAGGTACTCCAGCAACAGAGTTTCCCTCAGAAATAGGCAAACCTGGAAGTCTTTTAGCCATCAGATGGTTATAGTTTTTGGGTTCCATGGCTGAATGCCAAGAAAAAAATTTTTACTTAGAGTTCAATATTAAGATTTTAGAATAACTGAAGCCACAAGAAAGGCAAAAGGCACTTGGCTGGTCTATCCAGGTATAAACAGAGGCAGTGCTTTTGTTTCCAGGCTGCCCAGTCCCAAAATAATCACACAGAAGCTTAATATTAATTACAAACTGTTTGACCTATTAGCTAAGGCTTATTACTAGCTACTTCTTTTTTTTAAGTAATTTTATTAAATTATAAAAGATTCCATTTACGCCCCTCTTCCCAACACCCTCCCACTCCCCCCCTCCCTCTCCTCCTCCCTCTTTGTCCCTAAGGGCAGTCAGGGTTTCAAGCCCTGTGGGAAGTTCAAGTTCGTACCCCCTCCCTCCAGGTCCAGGAAGGTGAGTATCCAAACAGACTGGATCCCAAAAATCCAGTATATGCAGAGGAAACTAGTCCCAGTGTCATTGTCAATGGCGTCTCAGAAAGACTCCGGGCCAGCCACATTCAGAGAATCCGGCCACATTCAGAGAATCTGGTTGGATCACGTGCTCGTTCAGTCGCAGTCCAACTGCCCTTGGTAAACTCTCATTAGATCCGTCCCCTTGTATCAGTGGGTGATAGCATCCCTCGCAGTCCTTCGTCATTTTCTTCCTCTTCTGCTCCTGATTTGGACCTTGGGGGGCTCAGTCCGGTGCTCCAATGTGGGACTCCGTCTGTATCGCCATCTATCGCCAGATGAAGGATCTATGGTGAAAAGCAAAATATTCATCAGTATGGTTATGGGCCAAGGCCGGTTCAGGCACCCTCTCCTCTGTCCAGAGAACAATCTGGGGATCTCTCCTTGGACCTGGGATCCCATATATAATCAAGTTTCCTATAAACCCTAAAATGACTCCCTTAGTTGAAATATATTCTTCCCTGATCCCATATTCATCCTTCCTCCCTTCCCCCCATCCCGGTCTACCGAGCTTTCTCCATTCCTCCCCTACTCCCTTCTCTCTAACCCTCTCCCCTTCCAACAATCCTCCCACCCACCCCCATGCACCCAAGGTTACCTGGGACTCTTGTCTATTTCCTACCTCCTGGCGGATAGCTAAATAATCTTCATCAGGTTCGTCTTCTTATTTAGCTTCTCTAGGATCACGAATAATAGGCTCAAAGACCTTTAAAATTATGGTTAGAATCCACTTATGAGTGAATACATACCGTGTTCCTCTTTTTGGGTCTGGCTTACCTCACTCAGTAAAGCGTTTTCTATGTCCATCCATTTGCATGCAAAATTCAAGATGTCATTATTTTTTACCGCTGAGTAAAACTCTAATGTGTATATGTTCCACACCTTTTTTAACCATTCTTCTATTGAGGGGCACCTAGGCTGTTTCCAGGTTCTGGCTATTACAAATAGTGCTGCTATGAACATAGTTGAACAAATGCTTTTGTAGTATACTAGGGAATCTCTAGGGTATATTCCCAAGAGTGGAATTGCTGGGTCCTGAGGGAGGTTGACTCCCAGTTTCCTGAGAAACCGCCACACTGATTTCCACAGTGGCTGCACAAGTTTGCATTCCCACCAGCAATGGACGAGTGTTCCCCTCACCCCACATCCTCTCCAGCATAGGCTATCATTGGTGTTTTTGACTTTAGCTATTCTGACAGGTGTAAGATGGTATCTCAAAGTGGTTTTGATTTGCATTTCCCTGATCGCTAAGGAGGTTGAGCATGACCTTAAGTGTCTTCTGGCCATTCGAAGTTCATCTGTTGTGAATTCTCTGTTCAGTTCAGTACCCCATTTTTTAATTGGGTTAATTAGAGTTTTAGTGTCTAGTTTCTTGAGTTCTTTGTATATTTTGGAGATCAGACCTTTGTCTGATGAGGGGTTGGTAAAGATCTTCTCCCAGTCAGAAGGCAGCCTTTTTGTCTTACTGACAGTGTCCTTTGCTTTACAGAAGCTTCTCAGTTTCAGTAGATCCCATTTATTCAATGTTTCTCTTATTGTCTGTGCAGCTGGGGTCCTGCTTAGGAAGAGGCCTCCTGTGCCTATATCTTGTAGACTACTTCCCACTTTCTCTTCTATCAGGTTCAAAGTGGACGAATTAATGTACTAGCTACTTCTTACAACTTAAATTAACCCATTTATATTTATCTGTGTATTGTCACATGACTCGTGACTTTACCTGTGGTCTAGTACATCTTCCTGCTCTATAGCACGCTGGTTTCTGCCCAGACTCAGTCCTTTTCTTCTCTTGTATTTTCAGTTTAGATTTTCTGCTTGGTTCCATCCTGCCTTGCTATAGGCCAAATCAGCTATTTTTAATCAATGGGAATAAAACATATTCACCTAATACAAAAGCGTTATACCACAGCATTTCCCCCTCATCTAAAACAACTTCAGGGCGGCTGAGATGATTCAGTCTCACAGACTACTCCAGTCAAGACTTAACAATTATCTTAAATCCTCTCTAGGTCCCTAAAAGATTGATGGCCAACCATCAGCAGGAAGTAGTCTAGAAACCTATGCCCAAATTCCCAATTTATTGTTTACAAATGTTTGTTTTCATTTCAACAGGGTTGGTTACAAATTGTTATTGATCATAGTCAATCCCTTTCTAAAAGAAGAAAGGGTGATATGATATGAAAATGGGGGAAAGGGTAGATTATAAATATACCTTAATCTAAAAAGCAATTGTTAATCTCAAAATATTTTACATTGGCATGGATTTTAGTTTATGGAATAAATTCAAGGTTAATTTAGTTATACTAAATGTAAATTTCTAATCTTGCTTAAGATATTGTGTTTATACAGATCAATAAAAATGTAATATACAATTAAATAGAAATTTGCAGTTTTAGTCATCTGTAATAATCAAACTTAAAAGTCTTATCAGTTAGTTTTTCTAGATATACAAAGATATATTTCAGATAGGCATTCTTCAAACATTTCAAAGACATACAAAATATGGCATTTAAGATGTTTCAATAACTCTTACTTTTCATGATAGTGAGACACGTCTACTCTTGGCAGCACCAATGTATTCCAAAGAAGATGATGAACATCAAAGAAACTCTGTGTGGAGTCTGTTCTCTTTATGACAAAAGCTAACCATGTGTGCAAAGAAATTGCCATTGCCTCAATTGCTGACAGTAACTCTCTACACTGGACGAGGAGGACCCAAGAAAGGCGACTGCTGACCTTCACAGAAAAGTCTGTCAGATATGCTAGGCCTATAGGCCAAAGACGGATGCCCCAATGTTACAGAGGAACCTTGGGTGACTGTCCAGGCAGCCAACTGTTTCTGTCATTTCTCACACTTTTTGGAAGTCACTTTCTTCCACTTCCTGCTTACTCAGGTAATATTTCCTTCCCCGGCCTCCAATGGAGTTGAAGACTTTATAGTTATCATTATAGTTTTTCTTAGTTATGATAAAAAGTTGGATTAGATATAAAACTTTAAACTCACCAAGATAGAGTAGATAATTAAATATTTTCTTTAATTTTGTCAAGTAAAAGTAGACTGAATATAAATTACTAGTAACTGCAATTCCTACTTAATAACCTTTATTGTCTGTAGTTTTCTATGTTAAAGTTGAAATATTCCTTATTAATAAGACAGAAAATTGTAAATGCTGTGGGATAACCCTTCTATATGCTGTGAATATTTATTCTTCTCATTGTGTAATAAAGAAGCTATTTTGACCTATGGTAAGGCAGGATAGAGCCAGGCAGAAATTCCAAGCAGAGGTACAGGAGAAGAAAGGTAGAAATACAGAGATGCCAAGAGCCGCCCAAGAAACAACATACCAGTAAACCAATAAAAGAGATGGCCACGTAGCAATATATAAATTAATAGAAATGAGTTAATTCAAATGTAAGAGCTAGTTAGTAATAAACCTGAACTGTCAGGACCTGGGGTGACTACTGCTACAGTCCTAGCCACGGCGGGTTCATATGTTCCATGTTAGGGTCAGGAGACTTAGAAAAGTTAGACAGGAGGAATAGAGCTAAGAAAGAATCACAGAGACATAGGATAGTCCTGGGAGGGCAACTCCTGAATGCTGAATTCTGACTTCTGAGTCTGCCCATGTTTAATTATCCATACACAATTATACCCCAGTACAACAAGGGGAAGAAGACAAAAGACTGTTTTAACATGATACAAAGAACAACTAGAGCACTTACTTGTGTCAATACTTTAAGACATCAAGTCATTAATTCTTGAGAAAAGCATTTTGTTGTTTAGGCAGTGAGCCCACCCTAGACCAAGCATCCTGAAGGCAGCCACTTTCTAGGTCAAACCTCCTAACTCAAAAGAAGGAGCAGAAGTGTGCTTGAATTCTCTGACATTTGGTCAGGATGGAGTCGATCTATCTGTGTGGACCATCTTAATTTTCAAAACACCTAGTAACCACACCATAAGCCAGGGTGTGTAGCCACACTTGTTGCCAACAACTTTGAGCAAGCCAAAACTCTCTGACCTCCAGGCAGGATGGAAATAGGCTCACATTTTTGGGCCTCCACACTGAATTATTGGCCAAACGGTTTATAATTAATATTAAGATTCTGAGTGATTTAGAAGTGGCTGTGGGACAGGAGAAGGACAGAGAAACCTCCATTTATACACAGGCTCTTTGGAGATCTAACTGCTCAATTTTAATTTGGTATATATCTCAGAGTGTAGTGGCATTTCATTTATATTTTAATAAATAAAGCTTACCCGAAGATCAGAAAAGTAAAACAGCTATACTGGCCAGCCTTACAGACCAGGCAATAGTGACACACAACTGTAATCCCAGTAACCACAATGACACATACTCTTAATCCCAGTAGCCATGCTAGTTTGCCATAGAAACCAGGTGGTAGTGGTGCATGCCCTTAATCCTAGTACTAGAGAGGATTATAAAAAGGGGGGGCACAGGGAGGCAGATCTCACACACAGTCTCATTCTGAGATTCCTGGAGACAGGATTTCCATTTTGGATTGAGATAGAGGTAAGAGCCAATGGCTGGCTCTTTTGCTTTTTTGAACTTCAGGTTGAACCCAAATTTCTGTTTCTGGGTTTTTATTAACTGTGCTATGTCAGAGAGAACCTACCTCAGACAAGAAGGGATCAGGAATTGTTTCTCTAGGAAGAAAGAAGATGGCTTGATTCAGCCAACTCTGAAGGATCAACCAACTAGAGTGTCCTTGAATTCTCAAGGAAAGTGGATGAAGCAAGCAAGGTAAGAATGGGAAGTACTACCCCAGGGTTGTATTCCAAGAAGTACTTCACATTGGAGAGGTGGTTCTTGAATGATCCTGCTTAAATTAGCATCTTTGATCTTCCTGACACTGGCTACCCCAGGATCTGTTGACCTGTTGAAATGCACGTGCCTATGGACACCCAGGATTTCCTGTAAGTCTAAATTGCATGATTCCAACCGGGTTTGCAGCTCTTCACCTAAAGAGACGATCTGTATGCTGACGCTCCCCATCTCAATCCCTCACCTCAGTCTCTTTCTGCCATAGCTAGTCTATCTTCCCATTTCTCTGTAATAACCTCACAAATACTCAATACTTTATGAAGGTAATATTAGAGTTTAGAACCACACCATTGTGTGCCTTTTTCATCAAAGATCAAGAATTTGAAAAATATTTACTGTTTGATTTCTAATCAATAGTACAAAAGAATTGATCTATAGTAGGAAAATCCTTGCATTTGATTAGAATTTGTGTGTTCTCCACTTGATTTCTAAGTAACTGTGGTAAGATATTGTCTCCTATGTTGGTAACATGTGAAAGCAATGACACCAGTCCCAAGTCCCTAGGCTTTACTTCTAGAGATCAGAACTCCCAACTTTGCCTTTCACAGAGTGACAATGTCCCCTTCTCTGACATGTGCCCCACATTCAATCTTTCTCTCCTTTTGATTTTACTTTATTTAACAAGGGAATTACTTTCTCCCTTCTTATAAATTGATTTTTAGGTTACAATTGAGGGTTGTTAGAGTCCTCATGATATCTTCATACACATTTGTATTTATGCCTACATGTTCATGTGTGTCTGTAGAAGTGAGCTATCCATTATGACTACATGTGCACACAAAGATTGGCATGACACTCCCTCCTATGTAGTTTCTCTACTTCATTTTCTCCCACTGAACCTGTAGTTCACAGTTTAGGCTACCTTGAATACCTAGATTGGATGGACTATGTGTCCCCTCCTTTCAGTTCTGAGATTACAAGCATGTGGGGTCATGCCTGGCTTTTACATCCTTAATGGAGATGCAAACATAGTATCCATGCTATATCAGTAAACCTCATGTTACACTATCTTACTTAGTGTTCTAATGCTGTGAAGAGACACCATGAACACAACAAATTTATAAAGGAAACCATTTAATAGGGGTTGGCTTCAGTTCAGAGGTTTAGTCCATTATCATCATGGCGGGAACCAAAAGGCATGTAGGCAGACCCATGCTGGGGAAGAAGCTGAGAGTTCTACATCTGGATCAGCTGGCAGCAGGAAGAGACAGTGATACTGGGCCTGGCTTGGGTATTTGAAATCCCAAAGTCTACCCCCAGTAACACATGTCCTCCACCAAAGCCACACCTATTCCAACAAGACCACTTCTCCTAATGTCACTCCCTAGGCACTGTAAACTGAGACTCTACTTCTGTTTCCTGGCCACCCAGACCCGAATAATCACACAAAAACTATATTAATTACAACACTGTTTGGCCGATGGCTCAGGCATATTTCTAGCTCACTCTTATATATATTATTAACCCATACATATTAATCTGTGTATCACCACAATGTTGTGGCTTACTTGTAAGATTCTAACATCTTTCTCCTTCAGCATCTACGTGGCATCTCCTTGATCCCACCTTTTTTTCTCCTCTATCTCTGTTTGAATTTCCTGCCTTGTTATATTCTGCCATGGATAGGCCAAAGTAATTTCTTTATTAAGCAATGGTAATAAAACATATTCATAGCTTACAGAGGGGAATCCCACATCATCTCCCTGTTTCTGTCTAAACAAAAAGGAAGATTTTAACATTAACATAATAAAATTACATATAACAAAACAGGTATCAAGCAAAATTATAGTTACAATATTTCTTTGTAAGTCTAAAGCATCATATCTAATTTATCTTTTATCATAACTAAGGAAAACAATTATAATTATCGTCTTCAACCTCATCAAAGACCCCAGAATGCTATAATACTACCTAAATAAACTGGAAGTGCATTGTAAGCAAGTTCCAAAACTTTACAATTGACAGAGACATCTCACTGTCTTGACAGTCAGTCATCCAAAGTTCTTCTGTCACGTTGAGACATCCATTTTCAGCCTTCCAGATTCATAGTATAAAAGACTGTTTCTGTATCCTGATGAATGTCTGGAAGACTCTTTCATGAAACAGGAACCCTGAAGAACTGTCTTCATCTTATTTGACAAGTTCATCAGTCATTTGGGGGGAGGGGGGCTGCTTGTTTAATTCATACAGCATACCATCAAGCAGTCCAGGCAAGGTTAGCAAACTCCATAAGGAGCCTCTTCAATGCCCATCATCCTTTTGAAGTAGATTGGTGCTGCCAGAAGCAGACATATCTCACTGTCAAGAAAAGTCTAAGTTCTTTTTTTCTCTTTTTTTATTACTTTATAAATAATACTAATCAAAATTTCCACTTCCTCCCTTCCTCCCACTACCCTCATGCTCCCCTACACACACCCCACTCCCTCCAGTCCTAAGAGAGGGCAAGGCACCCTGCCCTGTGTGAAGTCAAAGGCCCTCTCCCCTGCATCCAAGCTTAGGAAGGTAGGCATCCAAAGAGAATAGGATCCCAAAAAGCCAGTACATGCAGTAGAGACAAATCCCAGTGCCATTATCATTGGCCTCTCAGTCTGTCCCAGTTGTCAACCACATTCAGAGAATACACTTTGATCCCATGCTCATTCATTCCCAGTCCATCTGGAGTTGGTGAGCTCTCACTAGCTCAGGCACACTATCTCAGTAGGTGACCCCCTCGTGATCCTGACTTCCTTGATCATATTCTCCCTCCTTCTGCTCTTCAACTGGACCTTGGGTGCTCAGTCCAGTGCTCTGATGTGGGTCTCTGTCTCCATCCATTGCTAGACGAAGGTTCTATGGTGATATTCAAGATAGTCATCAGTAGTACTATAGGACAAGGCTATATCTCCTCCACTGCCCAGGGTCCTAGCTGGGGTCATCCCCGTGGAATCCTGGGAACCCCTCCAGAGCCAAGTCTCTTGCCAACCCCAAAGTGGCTCCCTCAATTAAGATATCTCCTTCCCTGTTCCCATAGCCATCCTTCCTCCATCTCAACCGTCCCACTCCTCCAAGTTCTCCCCAACCGAGACTCCTCCGAAAAGTCAAAGTTCTTAAAACATTTTAAATGCCATACTCTGTGGGTCTTTGAAGTGTTAAAGATAATCTAACTGAAATATATCTCTGTATATCTAGAAAACCTAATAATTTAATTAAAAGTCTTATTATTATAGATGACTATCAATTCATCTATATTTCATAACTATACATTACGTTTTTAATTGAACTACACAAACACAATACCTTAAACAAGAGAAGAAATCCTTATAAACATTGTAACAAAATCAACCTTAAGTTTTTATCAATAAATGAAGATCCATATCAATGTAATATATTTATTTCTATATCATATCCCCCTTATTTTTTAAAAAAAATGACTGTGACCATTAACCACTGATGATCAACCCCTTTAAATAAAAACAAACGTTTGTAAACAATAATTTTGGAAATTTGTGCATAGTTTTCTCCAAACTGCTTCCTGCTCTTTGTTGGGCAAAGTATTTGGGGGGATTCATGGAGACCTTTTGGGGGTCTTGTTCCATAAAATTACATTAACTTGGAAGGAATCCACAGGTTCTCATCTTCTGTGGAAACAAAATCAGAATCTCTTTTCCAAAGTAACATATCCTTAGAATCAAATTTAGAAGTCAAGATACCTTTAAAATATGTATGTTGGTTTAGCTTAGCAATTACCAGAATCAAATGCTTTTATTAGTTAACTCATTAATAGTCAAAAATCTAAAGAAAACACAATAATATACATAATCAAGATTCTCTGCGTATATTTTGTCTTTACATGACTTTTTTCTCTATTACTTTTTAAATTTTATTTTATTATCTCTACTCCTTTAACTTGTCTCTTTAAAGACTTTGTTTTAATTTTAATACTATTACTTTCTATAACTCTCTATACCCATTTTCTATTTTACTTAAGCTGATGTACATTTTTTTAAACACACTGTGACCCGTTCAGATGTTTATTTTTGTCTGAATCTGTCTTTATTGTGTATGTGTAATCCTTTTTTGATCACTGTTGTAAACTGTTAAGCAGGCATAGCAAGGACCAAAGCATCTGCTTTGGCTGTTGGTTCCGCCCTGCTCGGCTTTCCAACATGGCAGAGGTCCATTTACTGCAGCTTTGGGAGTCATGTTTACCATCCCCACTCTGGGACCCAGTTGGCCCATGCAGGCACCACGTAACTTGAAGCATACTGCCCACACACCTCATTCAAGTGCTCTGTAACAGGACCTCCTCAAAGAGCCAGAGCCATTTGTGCTACCAGCACAAAGCAAGAAGCTGTTTCTTAAAGAAGCCATGCAATTTTTGCTGCTAATGCTGAGTCAGGAAGCCTTCTCTTAAAGGAGCCACACATCTGCTCGCTGCCAAAAAACAGAGCCTACCTTTAAGCTTCATTGGGCTTTATGTGGATATTCTTACCAAATGTTTTGGCACCATTTGTAATCAGCCCAGGCAAGAGCAGCAGAGGGAAGTGCCACATCATTGCACCTGTCCCCTCCCACCACCAAGAACGAAGCCCAATGTTTACTGGGCCTATTTGGATTCTGATGAAAGCACATTCCCCATTTAGGTATACTACTCCAGTCCATATACCAAGTGACTCAGAAAGCTGCTAGCTTTGTGTGGGCATGGAACAGGAGAGGATCTTCAGCAGGTCCAGGCTGCTGTGCAGGCTGCTCTACCACTTGGAACACATGATCCAGCACACCCGATGAGACTTGAGGTGTCAGTGACAGATAAGGATGCCTTTTGGAGTCTTTGGCAAGGCCCTATAGGTGAATCACAGAAGAGACCTTTGGGCTTTTAGAGCAAGGCTTCCCCATCATCTGCAGACAACTCTTCTCCCTTTGAGAGATAGCTCTTGGCCTGCTAATGTACCTTAGTGGAAGCTGAATGTTTGACAGTGGGCGACCAGACTATCATGTGACCTGAGCTCATCATGTGCTGTTATCTGATCCACAAAGTTACAAAATAGGACTTACACAACAGCAGTCTATTATCAAATGGAAGTGGTACATATGAGATCAGGCCTGAGTGGTCCTGAAAGCACAAGCAAGTTACACGAAGACACTGCCTAAATGCCTATGGTTTCTACTCCTGTTACAATGCTGCCTGCTGACAAGTATGCACCTACAACCTCATGGGCTGTGTCCTATGACTGGGTGAGTGAGGGAAAGAAGACTAGGGCCTGGTTCACTGGTGGTTCTGCACTTGATGCAGGTACCACCTAGAAGTGGACATCTGCAGCATTGCAACCCCTTTCTGGGTCAACCCTGAAAGATACTGGTGAAGGGAAACCTTAACAGTAGGCAGAGCTTTGGGCAGTGTACATGGTCAAACAACTTGTTTGGAAGGAGAAATGGCCAGATGTACAGTTGTCTGCTAATTCATGAGCTGTAGACAATGAGTTGTCTGGATGGTCAAGGATTTGGGAAATTAGCAAGAAAGACATCTGAGGAAGAGGTATGTGGGTAGATCTTTCCAAATGGGCAGAGGTTGGGAAGATACTTGTGCCCCATGTAAATGCTCATCCAAAGGTGTCTTCAGTGGAGGAGGAGTTCAGTAATCAAGTAGACAGGACGACCCATTCTGTGGGCATTCAACCTCTGTCCCCAGCCATTCCTCTCATTGCCTGATGGGCCCATGAACAAAGTGGCTATGGTGGCAGAGATGAGACTTATGCATGGACTCAAAAACATGGACTTCTACTCACCAAGGCTGACCTGGTTACAGCTGCTGCTGATTCCAGATCTACCAACAGCGGAGACCCAGATATGACACCATTCCCTGGGGTAACCAGCCAGTGACTTGATGGCAGGTTGACCACATTGAACCACTTCCTCCATGAAAATGACAAAGTATTGTCCTTACTGGAGTAGATACTTATTCTGGTTATAGATGTGCCTTTCTTGCATGTATTGTTTCTGCTAAAATCACCATCCGTCGACTTACAGAATGCCAGACCCACCATTATGGCATTCCACACGGTGATCCTTCTGACCAAGGAACTCATTTCACAACCAGAGAACTGTGACAGTAGGCACACAATCATGGAATCCACTGATCTTACCGTGTCCTTCAGCATCCTGAAGCAACTGGTCTGATAGAAAGATGGAGCGGCCTTTGAAGACACGGTTACAGTACCAACAAAGTGGCAGCAGCCTGGAGGCCTGGGGCAGGGTTCTTCAGAATGTGGTATATGCTTTGTATCTATTAGATGTTAATAGTCCCTATATAAAATTTCTCCCATAGCCCAGATCCACAGGTTCAGGAATCAAGGTGTGGCAAAGGGAATAGTTCCACTCACTATCACCCCTACAGGCCCGTTGGGAAAATGTTTGCTTCCTGTTCCTGCAGTTTTAAGTTCTGTTGGCCTAGAAGTTTTGGTTCCATATGGGGAGCACTCCTGCCAGGAGCTACAGCAAACATTCCATCAATCTGAAAGTTCAGACGTCCCCTGGCCACTTTGGGCTTCTGATGCCCTTAAACCAAGAGGCTAAGAAAGGAATAATAGTGTTAGGAGGGGTGATTGATCCAAATTACCATGGGGAAAATTGGATTGCTTCTCCACAATGAAGGTAAGAAGGATTATGTCTGGAGTGCAGGAGATCCTTTAGGGCATCTCTAGGTGCTACCGTGTCCTGTGATTAAAGTCGATGGGAAATTAGAGCGGCCTCATCCAGGCAGGATGACAAACGGCACAGACCCTCCCTTCAAAAATGAAGGTATGGGTCACTCATCCAGGAAAAGAGCCAAGGCCTACTGAGCTTCATGCTAGGGTGGAGGAAATACAGAATGGGTAGCATAGAAAGGCCATTATAAATTCCAGCTAAGGTCATGTGACCAATTACAGAAATGAGGAATGTAATTGAAATGTGTGTTTTCTGTCATATTTTGTTAAGAATGTGTTCGTACAGATAGTTGTAGGGTTTTTCTCAATTTCTTCATCATGTGATGTAACACCAATTAAGAGAATATCAATGGTTATCACATTTAAGTTTAAGATAGTAAAAAACTGTCCCTCAAGGGACATTGCCACCTATTCTAAATTTATTATACATTTATGGTTACAAGATAGATAGTTATATAATGTTAGCTATAATTACGACCTGGTTAAATACTTAATGCAGTTGCTATTATACATGAGATAACTCTACCATGTTGAGGCATTATTATGACCTTGTTATCATTTTCATTTGGAGACTAAACATGATATAAGGAGATATGATTATGTGGAAGTTGGAGGGGGTGAATTGTGATGGCTATTTTGGTTGTCAACCTGACTCCATCTGGAATTAACTAAAATCCCAAAATTGAGGGCACACATGTGAGGGATTTTTGCTTAATTTGATGTAGGAAGATCTAATTTTAATCCAGATCTAAGATGTAGGAAGATACACCTTTAATTCAGATCTTATAAGGTAGGAAGATACACCTTTAATCTTTGCCACATCTTCTCTGGAAGTTTATATAGGGACATGGAAGGAGAAAGCTTGCTCTCTTTGCCTGCTTGCTCTCCCCTTACCTGCAACTACTATTCCCTCACTACTATTAACTATGTCTTTGGTAATGTGTGATGCCCTTCTGTATATGTGCTGCTATTATTGGTCGATGAATAACACTGTTTTGGCCAGTGACTTATCAGAGTAAAGCCAGGTGGGAAATCCAAACAGAAATATAGAGAGAAAGTAGGTGGAATGAAGAAGATGTCATGTAGCTGCTGAAGGAGAAAGACACCGGAACCTTACCAGTAAGCCACAGCCTTGTTGTGATATACAAATTAATAGAAATGGGTCAATTTAAGATATAAGAGCTAGGTAAGAATATGCCTGAGGCGTTGGCCGAACCATATTGTAATTACTATAGCTTTTGTGTGATTATTTGGATCTGGGTGACCAGAAATGAAAGGGCAGTCTCTGATTGCAAAATGGTGCCCAACACGGGGTGGCAAAATGTAGGCATATTTAAGAGGTCCACAATAGCCCAGAAGGGAGTATAACAAAAGTTTATTTATTTGGGGATAAAACTCACAGTAAGGATAGAGATCCACGTTCCTTTGTGTGTGCTGGAAGCTGGGAACTGAATCCAGCACAAAAGGGACCATACACACTTTTCATCTGTGCCTAGAGTATCTCAGATCATGCCCAAAATGGGCCAGTATCTAAAAGGCTATCGGCTGAAGGAGTTTCCACAACACTTTGGAATTTTGCTTGATACTGCAGAACAGCTGAGATATCCAGCCTCATGCTCTGAACAAATACTGGATTCCTAGACCTTTCTATAGGTAGACAGTCATGGTTGGCCTAGCTAGACCACAGCCTGTAAGTTGCTCTAATAATGCCCTTTTCTATTTATTTAGATAGGTTCATTATATAAGTTCTGTTACTCAAGAAAACCATGACTAATACATTTCTACACAAATGAAAAGAAACCTAGCAACAAACAAGGAATAACCTAAATCAAGCATGTTTCCAGGACAACGATGTTTGTCTTTATATTCTGCTAGACTGACATTTGTGCAAGCAGAAAAGATGTACATGTAATCCGGAGTGTGGTATAAAGTCAGTTTGGGGAAGAAAAGCAATGGATGGATCCACAAGTCCCGTGAAAGGCATGAATTCTATGAAATATGAGGCCCCACACAGAAGCTAGTGCACTAGGTGGACGGTAAATTTAAGAATGACTGGAGGGGAGAAGACAGTACTGTGCCATGATGGTGTCTGCTGATGAATGCAGGGGATGGAAGAGAAAGAAAAGAGACACCGTGATCTTTATCAGAGAATGTGGTGCCAGGTGTGGAATGACACGGAGTGCTGGTGAGAAGACTCACGTGGCATTGGACAAGGGAGCACAGGTACCAACTCTGCCTGCAACAGGAGGTGTTGCTGGTCACTACTCCTGAGCTACCTTTCATTCAGCTTTCCCAGGTTTGCTGGAGAGAGACTATGTGCAATTAGCTGAGAGAAAACATTTCTGATGTTGGGAACATTTCACTTTAAATTTTTAATGTATATTTACATCTATTCATGTGCAGTGTGTATATACTTATGTCATATTCATATGCACACCTGGGGGAGGGCACAGGATTGTGTCAGATTCCCTACAGCTGGAGCTACAGGTGTTAGTGAGCACTCCAACGTGGGTGCTGGGAGCTGAACTCAGGTCCTCTGAAAGAACAGCAAGTGCCATTAAATACTGAGAGGTCTCTCCAGACCCCTCTTTCCCCCTCTTATTTCTTATTTGGCTTCTGGTTCTGAGACTGTCTCTTTGTATCTTGTGTAAAGGTCTAAGTGTCATGACCGTGGAGACCTGAGAGTATATGCATGCCTCAGCACACTCAGAGTAAACACTGTTTCAATGGTGCAACCATGATATTGAGTACTTTCCAGGGATCCGCTCACTGCACTTGATCTTCAATTGTACTGTCACCGCCCTCCACCTCACCCTTACCCTCTAAACCTCTGGAACGTGCATCAGAGGAAGCAACCAGTCCGTAAAGTCAGTTGCCTCTGAGGGATCCTCTGGGTTGGTACTGAGGAGCAGGCAGTTCCCAAGCGTAGACAACATCCTGAAGGAGACCACAGTTCAGCAGAGAAAGCCCTGTCATTTCCAGTCAGGGGAGTGACTAGTTCACAGAGCAGAGACTTTCTGGTCTATCCTGCACGGGGAGCTCACAGGCCCAGCGATGAACTTGGGATGATTACTTTGATAAACAGGCCCATATGGAGCTGCCCTCTACATGGATGTCTTTATACCCATAGATTAGTGTAGCTCTCACTGTCCACAGGGAAGTTTCTTTCTGCAGTGGATGGTGGTTGACGCAGAAACCCACAAGTGGTCACAGTGCCGAAGATGCATCTATTTAGCCACTCCAGGGGCTCGTGCTGAACTCAAGGCTCAGGGACTAGGGCAAAACGGGACAGAAAGATGACAAGAGGCAGAATTCAGGGGGGATCTGAGGACGACTGTGTCTTCTAGTAGTGACAGGTTGGCTGCACTTTTGAACTCACAGCAGTGGAGTTTGTGTGCATAAGACCTGCACAGATAACATCAGTCAACATTAGAGTGTGGGTTTCAAGGGACTCACAAGCCCCCACAGCTAATGGAGGAGCTGCTGACAGTTTATGGCTTCTGGGGGAGGAAGAGTTGGTTTCCTTCAAGAGTGTGACTCCTGGTATATTGACTATAGTCCAGTGGATGGCTGTACTCATGAGGTATACATATTTCAGTTCTTTGGGGGTAATAATGAAAGAATAGAGTAAAAGGATCATCTACTAGGTGTGGAGTTATGTTTCTGTGAAACTGCCCAACTATTTTACAATGCAGCTGTACCTTCTTTTTTCATTTTGTGGTAGCTTCTCACTATGTACCCTAGACTGGCTTAGGACTCCCTCTGTAGGCCAGTCTGACCTTGATCTTACAGGGGTTTCTTCTGTCTTTGCTTACTTAGTATTAGGACTACATTTATGTGCCTCCATCCTTGAGTTATTCACATTGTCCATCCTTCTCGAGATAGGGTGAAGTGGTCCCAGCCTTGAAGCCCTATTACTTTGTGCACGTGTATGTATATGTGTGTGTGTGTTTTATATGTTGATGAATGTATATGTATGTGAAAGTGCACAGTGTCCATGAATGTCTATGTACCTGCATGTGAGGAGGAAAGGTTGGTTGTGGAGTGTCTTCCTTGATTACTCTTCACCTTATTTTGGATACAAGTTCTCTCACTGAACTGATCATTCTATGTCGTCTACATCGACTGGCCAGTGAGTCTCAGCAATAATACCCACGTCATACTAAAGATAAAGAGGCCTATAAGTATGCCCACTTCTTCATGTGGTCCCGGATACCCATATTCAGTTCCTCATGCTTGTGTAGGCAGCACTTTACTACCTGAGTCATCCCCTCCCCCACTCTAATGTTTCTTCTTCAGTCTTCAAAGCTCCTGGGCCTAGAGCCACATTCAATCATCCCATGTTCTGGTTATACGATTTCAAATTCCTTGAAGCAATGATTGTGTGTACCAACTCCTTCATGTATCTGTTCACACCTAGTATGCCCTGTGTTAATTGAGACTGTCAAATTGATCTAGAAACACTTTGAAGGAACAGTTTGGGGTAGGCCAGTGAGGGACTGTCTAAATTAGCTTAGTTGAAAGGGTAACACACACCCACTGTGGGTGGTTCCTTTCCTTATGCAATAGTCCTAAACTGAATATACAAAGGGAAAGTAAGCTGAGCATCCATCCCTCTCTACTTCCAGACTAGGGAGAATATGTGACTACCTGCCTCAAGCTCCTGTTACCATAATTTCTCTGCCATGATGAAATGTACACAAAAACTGTGGAACAAATTTAAATCTTTCCTTCAATTCCTTTTGTCAGGTATTTTCTCACAACAACAATCCAAGGAACTAATGGAACCAGTCCCTCTAATATTTTCCATTTAAAGAGATATGTAGTGATGTATTATGTTTAAATGTATATATATTTAATTATGGTAATGCTGTTGAGTATATTTTCATGTGCATATTTGTTATCCAAAGATCTTTGACTCAACTCTTAACATTTTCTCTTCTGTATTTTTCTGCTTTGTTTCTGAAGATCCAGGAATCAAACACTGGATGTTTGCCAGCTGAACAATTGATCTACCAATGGTCTACACTCCCAGACTTTATTGATTTGTTGGCTTGTGTATTTGGTGTCAGATCTAGGTAACATTTGATTATTCACATATTAAGAAATTCACTTACTGTGCTTATTTCTGGAAGGTCTACACTCTTACATTTTACGATGTTGGACTCCGAATCTGCTTTATTTTTGGATCTAATGAGATGCAGGGATTCGAGCACGTCCAGTTGCCCACCAGTAGCCATCTGCCACAGTGCCATTTACTTCACTAAATTGCCTCTTTCTCTTCAAATTGTTGCTTTTGGTTGCCACCTGATAAAATGGTAAACACTTTTTCTGGAGATACCAAACTTTGGTCTCAGGTCATGGAAAAATCAAACTGATACTTAGCAGAAAGCTTCCTCTGCAGTGGCTAGCTTTTATAGTACAGAATTTTTCTGTACAGTTCTGGAGCAGGAAAAAGCCATCAACAGTCTTTGTCAGCTGTAAACCCTGTGAGCTACAATAATGACCATCATGGCAAGATATGCCTAAAGGTGCACAAGGGCATGAATGCTGTCTTAGTCAGGGTTTTTATTGCTGTGAAAAAGACATTGTGACAATGGCAACACTTACAAGGAAAACATTTAATCATGGGGACTCACTTACGGTTCAGAGGTTCAGTCCTTCATCATCATGACAGGGAGCATGGAGGCAGGCAGGTGTGGTGCTGGAGGAGTAGCTGAGAGTCCTATGTCTTACAGATAGAAGGAAGTCAACTGAGACACTGGGCAGTATCCTGAGCATAGGAAACCTCAAAGCCCATCCCCCACAGTGATATACTTCCTCCAACAAGGCCATCCTCATTCCAACAAAGCCACACCTCCTAATAGTGCCACTCCCTATGAAATTATAGGGACCGATTACATTCAAACTACCTCGGATATTATGGGGTAACCAAAACATTTGTGGTTGGAATTAAGGCTTCCACAGGAGGAATCACTTGTCTAGTATGGTAAATCTGGCCAAGAATGCAAGTCTGGGAGCTCCCAGGCCCCAGGAATAAGCTACTAATGTTATTTTACTGAGTGAACACAGTATCAAATTACCCTGGAAATTCTCATCTCATTCTATATAGATCAATATAGCTCTCAGACCCCATCAGAGTTGTTTCTTTGTGTAGTGAAAAACAATGAATGCATTAAGGCACAACTGGTCAAGGTGCAGAAAAGTGGGAAGGAGAGAGGAGCCACAGATGGGACATCACATCCAATTGCCTTACCCCAAGGCTATGAAAACATTAGGAAAGGAGAGACAAAAAGTCTCTAAGATCCAGATATCAGGGAGGACTGGAGCAAGAGAATATCTTCCTAATATGACAGGGTCACTGCACCCATGAATTCATAGCATCTGTGGTTGTACAAGACCCAGACAAGTCTACGCCAGACAATATTCTAGTGCAGGGGACTAACTGGCAAATAACGACAGTCAATGACTTCTGGAGAAGAGAGAGAGCCAGTTTTTTTTAAGGGTGTGGCCCCATTCTCCAGTGGATAGTAGCATACCCATGACTATATAGGCAGGACAATTTGGATTCAGTAGACTACTTAAAAAACAAGAGAAAGTGGTGTTGGCAGAAAGTGTAAAGTTCATGGACCAATCTGGAAAGATATAGGGAGAAGAGTAGGGGGTGAATGTTATTAAAATACATTATGTGCATATATGCAATTTTCAAAAAACTCAATAAAGTTTTATATTTAATTTTTTTCTGCTAACCTATGGGGAGGTATATGTCTGGGCTACATTCTTTTTCTTTATTTGCTTTTTTTTCCTTAAAGGGAGTGCTACTCACAGTGTCCTAAAATTCTGATATCAAGCCATTCTCCCACCTTCACATCCTGAGTAGGTGGATCCCATCTAGAAGCCATCACACTTGTCTCTTTTTGTATTTGATTTGTTTAAAATAAGAGTTCTTCTATGTAGACTTGGGGAGCATGCAATTTCCTATGTAGATCAGGCTGGTCTTAAGTTAGTGTTGATTCTGGTTGATCTCTACCAGGATCACCTGGTGTAAATGCCTGAAGCATTAGAATACATAAGTCAGGTTGTGTCTCATCCTCAACCCTTGTGCCTCTAGTGTTGCTTTGACTATCCTGCATGTTTTGCATGTCAGTATGAACCTTACAATCAGCTTCTCAGTTTCATCAAACATTTTGCTAGTATTCTCACTGACATTACACTGATACGTGAATAAGTTTGTGGTAAGTTTGCATTTTAACAATCTTAGTGTGCTAACTATGGAATAATGTATGTCTCCATTTCTTTAAATCTCACTTCGTTTCTCTCAGTCCTACCTATTGTGACTTTGATTGTACATGTCATTTTTACTGCTTGTTCATTTTCCGGCTGCACAGACTCCCGAAAATAATCACACAGAAACTTTATCATTTAAATCACTGCTTGGCCAATCACTTAAGCATATTGCTAGCTAGCTCTTGCATCTTTGGCTAACTCATTTCTATTATTTTATATTTTATCATGAGGCTCACAGCCTATCAGCAAGATTCCAGATGGCAGCCCGTGTCTTTCCCCTCTAGCGGCTCCATGGAATCTCCCTGACTCAGTCCTCTTTCTCCCAGCATTCAGTTTAGTTTTCCCTGCCTAGCTCTGTTCTGCCCTGCTATAGGCCCAAAGAAGTTTCTTTATTAATCAATGGTAATCACAGCATACAGAGGGGAATCCCACGTCATTCGCCTAAATAAGTCTTTGAGTATATCATTGTATATTAATACTTAATTTTTAATTGCTTGAAAGTGGGAATTGACTTTTCTATATTACTCATGTACCTGTGTCAATGCTAGGGGGTCACTGGCTGAGTTTTAAAATTTTTATTATTTTTTTAGGGAATTTTGCACGATGGTTTTTGGTGGTATTCATACTCCTTCCCCCAACTAATCCTAGACAACTCCCCTTTACAAATAATCCAACTTAGTGTCATTCAAAAAAAAAGCTCACCAAGAACTGACAAGATGGCTCAGTTGGTAAAGACACTTGCTGTCAAGCCTGATGACCTGAGTTCACTCCCTGAAACCCGCATGGTGGAAAGAAAAGACTGACTCCTGAAAGTTGTCCTCTAACCTCCACACAAGCACCATGACAAAGTATGCACCCACACATACAAATAAATGTAATTTAAAAAAACAACCTCAAGACCAATTTGTTCTTCCCAAACATTTTTAGATGCGTGACCTTCCCCTAGAGTGAGTTTGACTTCCCAGGGTCTATACTATCAGAGAAAACTGCCTCTCCTTCTTTCAGACACCTACTGTTCCTAGACTAACAGCAGGACATCATGGCCAATTATCTTGATTATACTGAAGTCTTGTGCAGGTTTTAAAAACCTCTAGGAGACTGAATGCTTAATCTTAGAATATTTTATTTTGTCATGTTTTGCTGTTATCTCTTAGAAGCCTGTTCTTTTCTAATGAGGGCCAGAAGAGTGGATGTGGATGAGAGGGGAGGTGGGGAGGAACCAGAAAGAGTAAAAGGAGGGGAAATTGTAATCAGGACATATTGTGTGAGCAAAGAATAGGTTTTCTTTTTTTTAATGTTGGGATGGATTTTATTAGGGCTTCTCACAGTGTAAGGGCCAGTCTGTCTTCAGAACAATCACAGCACAGGATGTACATCACCCAGACTGCCCAGGAAGTCTGAGCAGCTGAGTCTTATTGCTTAAAATACACATATTCACAATAACTGGCGGACATTGATTTGTCTCACACAGGAATGTGTTAGTGGCTGCAAAGCTGACCATAGCACCAAGTCTTCTGCCAATCTGCTTCTCCCATTTACCTGAAAACCCAACTCAGTCATATCTCCCTGTCCCCTAACTCACTCTTTCTGGTGCTCTCTCTCTGAGCATTTGTACGGCCTAAAGCAGCAGGGGCGAGGCTTTAGCTCAGTCATCATGGTGGGTGCTTCACTGAAGCTAGTCAGCCCCTAGGCCGGCTCCCCACTCTGTCAGGGGAAAGAAAATGAGAAGTCCTACCTCATTATCAGTTGACTAAAGAGAGGTTCATTTGGAAAAACTTATTCCCCTGTGGAAGCTTCATTGTCTGAGATTTTAACAAGAAGGCTGCAGCTCAGGCCCCTCTGGACACACATCAACCATCTAGACCTCCACAGAGAAGGTGCACACGTGTGGCAACAAAGTGTCTGCCAGAGATTCCTGGCGATCCTGGGCAGGTTGATGGCTGGGCCTGCTAGAGAGCGGTGACTCACTCTCCTGTACAACCTGTGAAATGAGTCTCTTGGGCAGGAGGTGATAGCCATCTGCAGGAGGACCTCCGGGCCTTGTTATTGTCGTCTGGCTCTAGAGAACCAGTCGTGCTTTGATAGGAAAAAGGAGCACAGAAGGAGCTGACAGGGACATTTCTCACACAGCTCGGATCATGCAAAGAATCTGGTTCTTTCCCTGCACTCGAACGATCTTACGTAGACTCAGCACTGTTGATAAGAAAGGAAAAGGAAGAAAAAAAGTCAGGATGTAAACACACACAAACAAATTGGAGGTTGTGAGATAATGCATGTCTAGAGACAGGGGCAGCCATGAGAACCACAGATAACCAAGGTATTCATTCTAAGTGGTAAGTTTAAATAAACAACAGACTTAGTCAAACTCAAGAGAAAATAGTGTATGAGAGACAGGCTATGAGGTCACTGCAGACTGTGTTCAGGACTGACGATGACCATTGGTCACCTGTGTGCATAGACAAAGGGCAAAGGTAGAGGAGGCTATATCTCAACCAGACATCAGACTTATGCTCCGACTCACAGAAAACCCAGTGCTACCACCACCAGGCTTGCTCACACTCTCTTCTCCTGACCCAACTGACTGAGCTCCCAAGGTCCAAATGAGGAGCAGAAGGAGGGAGAACATGAGCAAGGAAGTCAGGACCACAAGGGGTGCGTCCACCCACTGAGACGGTGGGACTGATCTAATGGGAGTTCACCAAGACCAGCTGGACTGGGAGTGATGGAGCATGTGATCAAACTTGACACTCTGAATGTGGCTGTCAATGAAGGCTGACTGAGAAGCCAAGGACAGTAGCACTGGGTTTTGATTCTACTGCAGGGACTGACTTTGTGGGAGCCTGGTTTGTTTGGATGCTCACCTTTATATACCTGGATGGAGGGGGGAAGACCTTGGACTTCCCACAGGGCAGGGAACCCTGACTGCTCTTAGGACTAGAGGGGGAGGTGGGGAGGGAAGGGAAAAGGGAGGCAGGGAGCAGGTGGAAATTTTTAATAAATAAATAAATTTAAAAATTTTAAAAAAGAATCAACAACACTGTTTTTAAAAAAAAGAACACAGCGTAAGCTTATCCACCTGAACCAGGCTGAAACCAGCCAAAGCCTACTGGGAAGGACCCCCTCTACAATGCACAAATGTGTACTTTACACCCGGGGCTTGCCAGATCAACAAGTCACTCACCAACCTGTCCATTGGTTCTCACCCTCCCACTAGACTAGACCAATGTCAGCTCTGCAGACACTGGCAGCCACAGGTGACAGCCAGAGGCTCAGGATTTCCTACTTCACTCAGGGCCAAGATAAACTGTCTCTCCCAGACTGAGACACAGTGACATTCCCTTCCAAATGCACTCCATCACAGAGAACTATCTTGGAGCACAGCCCCAACCTCAGTCCTTGAGGGCTTTCCAGACACATGTGTCTCAGCTAAGCAGGTAGGTGAGATACAGCTCTGAAAAAGGGGAATGCAGAATTAATTCCAGAACTGTTATAATTTAAAAAAAAAAAAAGGCAGGAGACTGAGAGACGCCATCCTGCAACAGGGCTCACAAGGAGGGCTTATTGGGGGAAGGGAAGAAAAAAGGGGGGAGAGAGGTGCAAAGGTCTGTTTGCCTCTTCAGTGAATCAGCAGGAAAGAAAGGGGGAATGGGCAGAGCTTTTAAAGGAGGCTTAGTGCATGCGCACAGACTACATAGTGATGTAGCAGCCATAGAAACCTGGGCTGGCCAAGTATCTGCCTGAATACTAACAACACATGCATAGAGGGGATGCTCTTAGTGGCTACAACTGAGGACCCTAGGGGCAGGCTACCATAATGCCTGAAATACTAGCAAGTGCATGCGCATAGGGAGTGGTTGGGGTTGGTGACACAGTCTGTTAGGTCACCAAGGGCAGGTCAACATAACGCCTGAATGCTAACAAGAACCAGTCTCTCAGTCTTCTACTGAAAGACTCAGGCCCCTGTAGATCTGTAGCCA
This sequence comes from Myodes glareolus, assembly GCF_982192425.1. Classification (NCBI taxonomy): domain Eukaryota; kingdom Metazoa; phylum Chordata; class Mammalia; order Rodentia; family Cricetidae; genus Myodes; species Myodes glareolus. Next base: position 132,670,531 of record NC_142053.1, on the reverse strand, counting down.
TAGCACAATCCCTGAATCCCTGAGCACCCTGACTCTGAACCCAGAGCCGGTGAAAGAAACAAACAAGGCATCTGGAACCTGAGCCAGCAAAAGAAACACCTTATCCCAGAACCCAGAACCAGAGAAAAACACCCTGACCCTGAAACCAGAGCCAAAGAACACACTTGCCCTCTAGAATCAGAGCCAGTTTAGGAAATACGCCCTGACCCTAAAATTAGAGCCAACTAATCCCTACACTGGAAAGTAGCTCCCTCTAGTCTAGAAGCATCACCTCCCCCTGACCTTAGCCCACAGGGAGAAGCCAATCAGAAACAGATAGCACATCACCCCACCAAGAGAGACCAATCAGGAATGAGCAACACCTCACCTCCACAGGGAGAGACCAATCAGAAATGAGTAAACAATTCCAGGTGTCCTCATGCTGAGACAACATTACTGCAATTCCCCTTAGACCCAAGGCAGCCAGTCAGCTCAGTCTGGATATTCCTCCTCAAAGCTTGAGCCAATCCCAAACCTGTAGCTATGCATTTTATGATTTTTTTAAAAAATGCTGCAAGATCCCCGCAGCAGTAGGCAGCAGAAATGCTGTAGGTCCCAAATGGTGGTAGCGGGCCATGTGGTAGCAGGCAGCGGGCTCTGGGAACAGCCAGTCCCAGGCAGAGATGGCTGCCAGTCTCCGAGCAGTGGCTGGTCCCAGGCAGGGAGACACACAGTGGGCAGGCAGGAGACAGAGACATGGATAAACACGACATGCAGAGTGAGGTTGAATATTTATTCAGGGGGTTATGGAGGGGGAAGGGAGAAGGTGGGGGCAGAGAGAGAGAGAGACAGAGACAGAGGGAGGGAGGGAGAAAAGAGGAGAAAGAGACAGAGAAGGGGGGAAGTGGAGAAGTGGGGAGAGAGGCAGAAGCGAAGCTGCCTCTCCAAGAGGAAGATGGAAAAGAGAGTGAGCTCAGGCCAGAAGCTGAAGATCAGCCTGCCTCAGTGGATGGGGGAGGGATTGGGCGTGGTTTGTCTCTTAAAGAGACAGAAAACCATTACAATGCAAGTTTGAAATTCCCCAAACCTGCCCCTTCTTACATGGCCACTATAAAAATCCCTTCATCGTGCTGCCTGAGATCTCTCCTGATCTGCTGCTGCTTCAGATAGATGGACAGAGAGGCCTGAGTCAACTCACAATAAAGACTCTTTGCTTTTGCATGGGATTGGTCTCGTGGTATTTTGGGGATCTGGACTTTGGGCATAACACTACAATTCTGTGCTTTTGTGGGGGAGATGAGGCATACACCCCAAGTGTGTTCATGGAGATGTGGAGAAAGTTTGACAGAAAGGAAAAAAATAAAAGGACAAAGTGGTTGTTATAGAACCCAGTCATGACAAGCTCAATAGAGGCCTGAGTCTCAGTAGTTTACCCTGAGGCAATGTATGGTTTAGATAAAGACCACAAACTGAGACAACCCAGGTGCCACCCAGGAACAGACCATCCAAAGGAAATTCCTAGCATTCCAACCATTGTAGATGGGATCACCAGCTAGCACACACCCATCGCTTTTCACTAGGACATCCCTAGACAAATACCAGCCAACCAGGGTCCTAAACCTTAAAAATCCCTCACTCCCACCTTTGCTACTATAAAAACCTAACTCTAACTAAGCTTGGGGCTCTCCGATCACTGCAATGCGTTGGACACATGGAGAGACCGAGTTTGCAAACTTGTTTAAGAAAAAAGCTTCTTTGCTTTTACATACAGGACTCAGTTTCTTGGTTGGTTTTGGGGGCACTCCGTGATCTGGGCATAACAGTTGTACCACTTCTAAAAGTCACTTAATGCTTCTCTTGTGGGTGTCCCCTACCCTGGTTGTTTGTCAAGCTCTCAGATACAGTCAGGGCCTGGTCAAGCTGGGGGAGCTGCTGCACTGTGAGTGTGGGGAGTCCTGTTCATTGATGGCATTTAGCAGTAGGCATGAAGACAGCGGTGGCAGATGGGGGAGCTCAGGCTCTCGAGACTACTCCTCAGAGGACAGACAAAGTCCTTCAGTGACAACTGTCACAGAAGTCCAGTAGCCCATCCAGGACATCATCTGAGAGTATTAAACTCTTTGAGACCATCATCATGGTGGCTCCAGTTGCACACAGCTTAATGCCTGAGTCATTTGTGAAGCAGTGATGTCTGCCACGTGCCTTATCTTTGCTGTTGCAGGAGGAGGGGACACTACCATGCTCAGAACCTGAAACTTTCCATAGCTTCCTCCTATACTCCAAATCCCTGTCCAGCAAGGCCCCTGGGTCCAGCTCTCCAAGGCCAGTCACTGAGGCACTGGACTCCATTCCTTCAAAGGACTGAGAGTCAGCAACACTTGGGGGTCTTTGCTGCTCGGGTCGATCCAGACAAAGGACTGCTCTGTGCTCCCTGGGAGCCCTGGGGTAGTCAGCACCTGGGGGAATGCCACCTGCAGGGCCACCCTGAGGAAGTAGCTGCTGCTGATGTTGTGACTGGAAGGCCCTGCATGATGCAGGAGGAGTTGTATAATGGATTATTAAAAATTGCTGCAGGATCCCCAGAGGGGGCAGGCAGTAGAAATGCTGCAGGACAACAAGCGGTGGCAGCATGGTGTAGGAGGGTCTTCTGTCTATGTGTTTGTTTAAACAGAAAAAAGGGAAAATGATGTAGGAAGGTCTTCTTTCTATGTGTTGCTTTCATTGGTTAAATAAAGAGACTGCTTTGGCCTTTTTGATAGGACAGCAGCTTAGATAGACTGAATAGACAGAACAGAATGCTGGAAGAAAGGAGGCAGAGACAGAGAGCCGCCATGAAGCTACCAGGTCAGACATGCTGAATCTTTCCCAGTAAACCACGAGCTCGTGGTGACATACAGATTATTAGAAATGGGTTGAATCAGGATGTGAGAGTTAGCCAATAAGAGGCTAGAAGTAAGGGGCCAGGCAGTGTTTAAATGTATACAGTTTCCGTGTAATTATTTTGGATAAAGCTAGCCAGGAGCAGGGCAACGGGAAGTGGCCCACTGCTCCTTTTACAACAGCAGCAGGCCATGTGGCAGCAGGCATCAGGCCCTGAGAGCAGCCAGTCCTAGGCAGGGACGGTGCACGAGACCATACAGCAGTTCTCTGAAGGTGACTGGTCCCCGGTGGTGAGTCATGTGGCAGTGGCAGACAAGAGACAGACAGATAGGCACACCATGCAGAGTGAGGTTGGATATTTATTTAGTGGGTTATGGAAGGAAGGGGAGAAGGGGAAAAGGGGGGAAGAGACTGAAGCTGTCTTTTAGAGAGAGAGTCAGGAGAGAGAGAGAGAGAGAGAGAGAGAGAGAGAGAGAGAGAGAGAGTAAGGCTGCAAGCAGGAAGGAAGACCTGCCTGCCTCAGCAGATGGGGGATGGAGTGGGCATGGTTTGTCTCTTAAAGAGACAGAACAATCATTACAAGTTGTAGGTAGGTTTCACCACATCCTCATAAGGAAGTAGTAAATAGTTTGCCAAAACCCTAAAGTAAAATGACAGCATTGAATAATTGTTGACTTTCTGGTAGACAATCAGACTGACTTCATGTTGCCACTGCTAGGCTTGGCTCTGCGATGATGGTGGCAGACACAGCAGTAGCTCAGGATGATGGTGATGGTCCATACCAGTCATAACAGTAACTCTTTAGGAATTGATGTCAAACTAAGTCCACTAAGCTGAGCAATAATAGTAATAGGTTGTTCACTAGAGGTTAGAGCCTGCCTAGCCATAGGTTCTTGGCCTAAAAATGGTGACAGATAAGGGGTATATCTTGCGGAATTGAAATTAAATCCAATCAGAAAGTGGCTGGTTATTTCCATGATGTTTGTGTTATTATTGCAACAATGAGCATGTCTTGCCAGGTCAACTGTTATCACAGCTTGCAAGTTTCTCAGCTTGGTAATACAGATGATTCTTTTTCTCTTCTGTTAGCATGCATGGAACTTGTCAGCTCCATAAGATAGGATGGAGCTTCCAGGTCAGTTAGTACTTGATTTATCATTGTACATTTACCCATTATACTCAAGCGTATGCTGTCTTCTGAAATAAAGTGCTACCTTCAAGTTCTGTAGGACAGTCAAGAGCGTTGCCATGTTTGAGATTCTATGATACCTTACTGAGAAGCAATTCCTAAAGTGGTAACCTATTCCTGACACAGGGATTTTGTTAGACTGTAGTGTCTAGTAGGAGCATTGCTGCTGTACTATAGAGTAACTCCATTTTTAAAGAAATTTATTTATTATGTCCATAGTATTCTACCTCCATGTATGCCTGCACACCAGAAGGCACCAAAGATCTCATAGATGGCTGTGAGCCACCATCTGGTTGTTGGGAATTGAACTCAGAACCTCTGGAAGAACCACCAGTGCTCTTAACCTCTCTCTGAACCATTTCTCCAGTCCTGGATAACTCCATTTTAACTCTTTTGTTGTTGTTGTTGTTTGTATGTGTTCATATCTATCTGTATCTGTGTCTATCTATATCTATAGGAAGTTAGATATAGCTATAGATATAGATAGGAAGTTTTTATGGTAATAGACTTCCATAAGACTTTTTGAAAGGTCTTTAGTATTATAATTGCCTTTTTCCCTCCTCTATCCTGGCCTCTCATAACTCACCCTAATTTAACCTTTCCTGTTCTGTAATTTCCCTTTAATCTTTTATAATTGTGCATTCTATCTCCCTTCCCTTAAAAATCCCTCCCCATGACTCCTTGTGAATTTCCCAATATCTATGAATATTCCAAATTAAACCCACATAATCAAAGCTAAAATTCACAAATGAGAGAAAACATATGACATTTGTCTTTCTGGGTCTGTGTTAACTCACTCAGAATGAGTCTTTCTAGCTCCATTCATTTCCCTGTGCATTTCTTAATTTCATTTTGCTTAAAAGTTAATATTCTATTGTGGAAATATAACCCATGTTCATCATCTATTTCTCAGTCTATAACATCTAGGCTGCTTCCATTTCCTGGCTATTGAGCAGCATTGAATATAAATGAGCATGTATTTCTGTATTAGGGTTCAGAGTTCTTGAGGTATATGTCCAAGAGTGGTGTACCTAGATCATGTGCTAGATGTATTTCTAACTTTTTGAATATCTTCCAAAAGGATTTCCACAGTGGATGCCCCAACTGTAAACAAAGGCTCCCTTTCCACATCTCAGGCATTATTTGTGGTAATTTGTTGTTTGGATTTTAGCCATTCTGACAGGTGTAAGATGAAATCATCTTTTATTTTCATTTTCTTGATGGCTAAGGATATTGAGCATTTTTTCAGTGTTTCTTAGCCATTTTTTATTTCATCTTTTGGGATCTGTCTGTTTAGTACCAAGTCAAGATTCATTTGTTTCTTGATGTTTAGTTTTTTTTTTTTTCAGAAAAGGACAGGCCTCCCAGGGATATCAACCAAACGTGGCATATTAAGTTATAATAAAATTAGGCACATCTCCTCATATTAAGGCTGGATGAGGTGACCCAGTAAGAGGAAAAGGATCCCAAAAAGAGACAAAAGAGTTAGATACAGTTCCCGCTCCCACTGTTAGAAATACCACAAGAACCCCAAGTTATACAGTCATAACATTTATGCAGAGTAGGTAGATCAGGCCCATACAGGCTCCCTGATTGCCAGTTCAGTCTCTGTGAGCCCCTATGAGCCCTACTTAGTTGGTTCTGTGGGCTGTGTTCTTGTACTTTGTTGACCCTCTGACTCCTACAATCATTCCTTGCTGCTTTTAGTGCTGTTTATATATAGAATCATCATCTGAAAATAAATACATTTTGACTTCTTATTTGTATCCCCTTTATCTCCATTATTTGTCTCATTGATCTTGTCAATACTTCAAGTATTAAATTGAATGGGAAAGAAGAGAATAAAAGTCCTTATCTTGTTCCTGATTTTAGTGGCCTCTTTTTTTGTATTACTTTAATGGACTTTACATATGTATGTACACACACACACAAACACACACGCATCCTTTGGTACACAAATATTACCTGCTCAGTCTGTATGATATCACATGTACATATATTTTCAGGGCTGATCATTTGGTATTAGATAATAAGTTGGTGTGCCCAGCACTGGTGAAGACTATCTCTCTCTCTCTCTCTCTCTCTCTCTCTCTCTCTCTCTCTCTCTCTCTCTCTCTCTCTCTCTCGTTATTCCTTAGTTGCCTGCAGTTCTTTCTGTAGAACTGAGACTTCCTGAGTCTTTCTCCTTTCATGTTAGCATTTATTTTGGTGTCATCCTTGTTCAATTCATGTTTAGGCAACCATGTTGGTGAGCCTTCATGGGTGTAGCTTTTGACATTCCTAGGAAACACAATCTCACAGCAAACCCCATTCTTCAGGCTCTTACAATCTTTCCACCCCCTCTCCTATGATCTCATGATCTCAGAGCCTATCAGTTGGGACTGGGTTCCAAGACCCAGGACTTCACTAGTCCTGAGTTTTTGGTCAGGTTTTAATACTAGGCATTGTTTCCTTCTTGTCTTGTTGAGCAGATTTTAAGTCCAACTAGAGAGCTGTTGGCTACCCTCAAGCAATGTATGTCACTAGTGAACCCTTGTAGTTATTGTGCCATGCTGGTCATTGTGGTCCACAGGCACCAGATCTGGGTAAGACTGTTGGTTGCTTCCCTCCTTTGGAAGTTTGCATGATGCCTTCTGAGACCATGAAAGCTAGTCCTCAGGGAAGAAGCATTCAGGTCAGCTCTAGCTCAGGAGCCTCTGGGTCCTTTATCTTACATACATGGTGTCTTCAGCAATAGGAACTTACCTTCTACCTCTGGTATGTGTAGGGGAGTGGACCTAGGGCAATAACTTGCGATTTTGACTGTGATAAAATGAATTCTCAAAGTTGTTTTGTTTTACATTTCTCTAATTGCTATAGATAATGAATATTTTTGAGATATTTCTTAGTCATTTTTTTCTTTTAAAAAACTCTATTCAGATCCCAGGACCATTTCTTGAACGAGTAATTTTTGACTTATTTGTTGTTGTTGTTTTGTTTTGTTTTGTTTTAATTCTTTATATATTCTAGATAGTAATTCTCAGATATATAACTTGCAAAAATTCTCTCCCATTTTGTGAACTTCCTGATCACTAAGTTGGTTGTTTCTTTAGCTGAACAGAAACTTTTTAGTTTTAATGAAATACCACTTGTCTATTGTTTGCCTTATTTCTTAGGCAAATTGTGTCCTTATTCAGAAAATCATCTCTTACACCTATATCATGTAGGGTACTGCCTATATTTTCTTCCAGAAGTGTTTCAGGTTTCACATTTAGGTCTTTGATCCATTGGAGTTAGTTTCTGTGTAGTGTGATGATTCAGGTCTAATTTTACTCTTCCCCACGTAGACATCCAGTTTCCCCAGCACCACTTGTTGAAGTTTATATATATATACAGGGTTTCTCTGTAGCTTTGGAGCCTGTCCTGGAACTAGCTCTTGTAGACCAGGCTGGCCTCGAACTTACAGAGATCTGCCTACCTCTGCCTCCCGAGTGCTGGGATTAAAAGCGTACACCACCACTGCCCAGCTGAAGATGTTTTCTTTTCTCCAGCTTATTTTTGGAATCTTTACCAAATATTAAATGGATAAAGTTACATGGACTTATATTTGGGTCCTCAATTTTGTTCCATTGGTATTCACATGTTTTTCTGTCAATACCATGTTGTTTTTATTACTATGACTCTGTAATATATTTGAGAATTAGAATGGTAATCCCTGCAGCATTGTTCTTTTTGCTTGGGGTTGTTTTGGTTATATAGGTCTTTTGTAGCTCCATAAGAACTTTAGAATTATTTTTCTATTTCTATGAAGAGTGAGATAAAGATTTGGATTGAGATTGCATTGAATCTACAAACGGCTTTTGGTAAAATTATCACTTTCACAATATTAATTCTACCAATCCATGTGCATGGGGTGTGTTTCCATTCTCTCTCTCTCTCTCTCTCTCTCTCTCTCTCTCTCTCTCTCTCTCTGCATGCGTGTGTGTGTGTGTGTGTGTGTGTGTGTGTCTCCCCCATAGGTTTGAAGTTTTCATTGTAAAGGTATTTTAATCTCCTTGGTTAGACTTATTCTTAGATATTTTATTTTCTTTGAGGCTATTATGAATGAGAGTGTGTCCATAATCTCTTTCTATGGACGTTTTTGTAGAAAAGCTATTGATTTGTGCAAGTTGACTCTGTATCCTACCACAATGATGCATTTGCTTGTTTCTAGAAGTTGGCTGGTTTTGAATCTCATATATAATACTATGTCATCAGCAAATAGGGGCTAAAATAAGTTGTAAGAGTTAATAAGAAGCCTGAGATAATGAGCCAATCAGTTTATATCTAATGTAGATTCTCTGTGTGACTTTCTTTGAGACCTAAAGACTGTGGGGACTGGGCAGGACAGAAACCCCAACAAGCAGGCCCTCGTGTTACATCTGATGACTCTTTCTATCTGTATCCCTTTTATTTCCTTCTCTTGCCTTATTACTCCAGCTAGTGCTTTGACCACAGTGTTGAAAAAAAAATGGAGCTAGTGGACAGCCCTGTCTCATACACAATGTCAGTGGGATTGCTTCAAATTTTTCCTCTATTTAGGATTATCTTAGCTGTGGGCTTATCATATTTAGCTTTTATTATGCTGAGGTATGTTCCCTTTAGTTCTGCTTCATCCAGGACTTTTATCATGGTGGGCATGTTGGACTTTAATCAAAGGCTTTTCTGCCATATATTGACATGATCGTGTGATTTTTGTCTTTATCCCCACTTTTTATTACATTTATTAACTTGCATTTCAGGGATAAAGCCAGCTTGATCATGGTGGATAATCATTTTTATGTATGTGAAGCATTTTGAATTTACAGTCATCAGGGATATTGGCCTGCAATTTTTGTGTTTAGTTTTGTCTTTACCTGTTTGATTTTAGAATTATACTGGCTTTGTAAAAGAAGTTTGGAAGTATTCTCTCTGTGTGTGTGTGTGCGTGTGTGTGTGTGTGTGTGTGTGTGTGCACTCATGTATGTGCACATAATTAAATATATGTATTTATTATTGTTTAAAATAATTAAAATTATTTTAAAATATATTAATTTTTTATATTTAATTTTAATAAATATATATTTAATTTTAAGGATTGCTTATAGATCTTCTTTGAAGACCTGATAGGATTCTGCTGTGAATTCACCTGTGTCTGGGATTTTTTTAGTTGGAAGGCTTCTCATTACTGTTTTGATCTCATTTGTTATGGATCTGTTTAGGTTGTCTTCTTGATGTTTTAATTTTGGTAGTTTAGCTGAATCAGAATTCACCTATTTCTTTTAGGATTTTCAACTTAATGGATTACTGGTTTTTAAAGTATTTCTTTATAATATTCTGAATTTCTTTAATGTTCATTGTAATTTTTTTCCCTGATCACTTTTGATTCTGTTAATGTGGGTCCTGTCTTCCTTTTGTTTAGTTGGGTCAGCAGCCTGCAATCTTTTTTAATCTTCTCAGAGCACCAGCTCTTAGATTTGTTGATTATTTGTACTGTTTTCTATTTTACCAGTTTCTGCTCTGATTTTTATTACATCTTACTGTTTTAGACTTGGTTCATTTTTATTTTTACAATTTTTTGAGTTGCATCATTAAGAAGTCATTTATTTGTGCTTTGTCTATTTTTGTTGAATATATGTATATTCAACATTCATTGAATATATGTTAAATATATGTATATCCAATACCATTCAGTGATTTAAAGGACTTGAGAAAGTTTCCTCTGCCCTAAAATTCATCCCCTGAACACACAAAGTAATTATCCCTCCTGCAAATACACCTTCATAATAATTATCTCACTACATTTTGACACAAGAAAATGGGAAACTTGTCTGATTTTTTGCTGTATTGTTCACAAGAACATCAATGTCACAGTAAAACAGATCCAAACACATAATTACACATATGTTAAAAGTCTACTCAAGTAAGTACACTGATGTGACAGTAACATTTACAATTCATTGGCAGTTAATTCAGTAACAATGAAAGTAGCCAGGTTCTCCTGAAGATTAGTCCTAAGTAGTCTCATTTAAATATCTTCCACACTGAAAAGTCAAGTTCTTATGTTTTTGTCTTCAGGAAAAGGCATGGGAACAAAGACAGAAAACAAGGGAGCAAATAACTTAGTGTAAACTATCACAGAGTTGTCCCTAGCTCTGATAAAGCAGGAGATTTTACTTAGTAATTGACAGTGACACAAAATTCCCCAGGCACTTCACTTTTTCACGCACCCAACCCCCCAACATAAAAGAATTCTGACTTCTGATAATTCATTGCATATAAAGGCAAGAATGTAAGAAGGAAAAACAACAGCATACACAACAGTTATTTTTTTCAAGTCAAGCGGGCCAAAATTCCCTAGTCCAAGACCCAAATTTGCTTTTTAGTTTACAAGTATGGCCTTGAACCAGTTCATTCAACCATTTTAAGTCCATCTAGATTGTTAGTTTCACAAGACAAAACGAAAACCCGTCGTCTTCCTGGCTCACTACTGTGAGCCATCTGTAAACCTCTGGAATGTCAGTTGCTTTTTGAATACAGGAAATATTAACGGGACTTGTCACAGAGCATCAAATGGAGGAATCCATGAGATTTGTATATATAAAGCTTTGATACAGTGATTGATCACGGTACATGCTTAATTGCAAGTTATTGGCACTAACTAGCAGCTATCAAACCTGAAAACAGTTTGAAAACGTTCAAACACCAGTATGTAAAGTTGTTACCCACCAAATATAAATTGCTCAAATGTGCATATATTTATTCCACAGAAATCTAATAGTTTCTATATCAGGATTTGCTAATGCAATGAATGAATCCTGAATTGTGAGAACAGATCTAATCTACTACAAGGCATTCAGCAGACTCCAAGCTTTTCTACTTCAAAACAGGGCCTTAAGCACAGGGCCTAGCGGCTTCCCAGTCTCCCCTTTAGGCATCCCCGGTTGCCAAGAAACCCCGCTCCTCCGTGCACAAGGGGGCGGGGGATGGGGGGAGGGGAGAAAGCCTCGGGAGGGCGGGGGCCGGGGATTGGGGGGGGGGGGGGGACTGGGCCTAATCATCCAGATCCACCTCAAGCACGATGGACCCCGGCAGCTGGTTAACGTCTAGGGCTTCGGGGAGCGGCTCCCTATGATAGTCGCAGGGATTTTCGGGGATCTTCTGACATTCCGCGTCGCGGACTTCAGACTGTTGGGCGAGCCAGTGGGCGATGCTTCCAGCTCGGAGGTTGTCCCCGGCGGCTCCAAGGAGGTCACACTCTGAGGCAGGAGAGGTGGGCCTGGAGCCGAGCGGTGACAGGGGCTGCTCCAGGGCCTGGCAGCATCCTGCATCCAGCGGCTGCATCAGAGAGGCACCTCCCCCCACAGGTCCTCCCCCGCCGCCGCAGAGAGGCTGCTCGCAAAAGCTGTAGTCGGGAATCCCAACCCCCTTCCGCTTGCACACGATCTCGGGGGGCATGGGGTACTCAGCCTGCGACGGGAGCCCCTGGAAAAGCTCCGCGGCGGCCGGCGGCCCCAGGAAGCGCAAGGGCCCCATGCTGGCCAGGAAGAGGCTCCGGCCCTGCTGCTCCCAGGCGGCAGCGGCGGCCAGCCCCAGCTCTTTGCAACGGGTGGCAGGCGACGAGGCCGAGGAGGCGGCGGCGGCGGCGGCCGACGATAGCAGGAAGCGGCGGGCGGCCGCGGCGCAGTCTTCGGCCGCTAAGGTCGCATAGCGCGGCTCCAGGTGCTGCAAGGGGGCGGCAGCGTAGGCCCCGTCCCGCAGCGGCTGCGGCGACAGCGGCGGCTCCTCCTCTGGGCCGGCGGGGGCGGGCCCGCCGGGGCTGTGCACGATGAAGCAGAGCATGCACGGCCCGCGAAAGAAGCAGTCCCGGTTCCGGGGAGCCGAGGGCTGCGGGGACGCCTTGGCCGGAGTGCGGCCTGGCAGTCGGATGAGAGGGCGCCGGCGGCGACACCAGCTGCAGCAACGAGGCTTCTTCTGGCTCGGGCGGTTGCGAGGCTCTTTGGACAGAAGCTGGCCCATAAAGACGGTCCCTGGGGGGACGAGCGGGACCTGGTAGAAAGGAGGCCCAAGAGGAGGGCTCCGGTGGCCAGGTAGGCCGCTGGCTGACTAGGCCTCTGCCCGCCGCGAGCACCTGGCACAGGCGACGACACGGGTGGGCGTCAGCTGCGGGGTACCCAGGCGGCCAGATGCGGGCTACATAGTTTGGCCCGGAAGCCAGGAGAAAGATGGGCCCGAGCTGTGGAACCTCGAGGGAGGAAGCGAGGATGTCGCTAGGCCAGGCGGTTCGATCTGCGCGGTGGCGGGGGCAGTGCGGGTCCTGCTCAGACCACTGTAACTGCAGCTACGCCAATGGTGCGTGTGCCTGCGACACGACTGGAGCCGCAGGAGCACACCGCCCACTCCAAGAGGGGGCGGAGCCGGCCTTGGGGGCGCGCCGGAGGGGGGGGGATGGAGGAGGGAGGGGGGCGGTGGAGGAGGTGGGGGGGGCTGTAGTAATGCTGGCTCACCTGGGTGGGTCGCCAGACTGACCAAAGGCTTGCTACTCTCCCAGCCCTCCTGTAAGAGGTTCTTTAGGGGCTTCAGTCCACACCTCTCTTTTGAGGTGGGCATTTTTTCTGATTTTTTTTAATGTAGACACTACTTTCATTGAATCCCAGAGATTTCATATTGTTTCTCTTTAGTTCCAAGAAATTTTTTATTTCTTTTTTGATTGCTTCTTTGATTCATGCATCGTTCAATAATGTAGTGTTTAATCTCCGTGAGTTTGTATATTTACTAGAGATATGTCTGCTGTCAATTTTAAGGTTGATTGCATTATGATCAGATTGGATACACAGTGTTATTTTAATCTTTCTGAATTTGTAAAGATTTTTTGTGGTCTGTTTTAGAAAACCTTCCTTGTGCTGCTTAGTAGAATGTGTGTCCTTTGGTGTTTATGTGGAATATTCTGTAGATATCTGTTAAACCTATTTGATGTATGATGCCATTTAATTCTCATGTTTCTCTGTTTCTTTCTGTCCAGCTGACTTGGCTGTTGGAGAAACTGGGGTATTGAATTCACATAGAATTAACAGGTTGGTGCTAGTCTGTCTCTTTAAGTCCACTAGGAATTTTTAAATGAAGTTAGATGCACCAAAGTTTGGTGCATACATGTTGAGAATAGCAATGTCTTCTTGGTTAATTGTTTCCTTGATTAGAATTAAGTGTCTTTCTTTATCTCTTCTCAGTAATTTTAGTTGGAAGTCTATTTTGTCATGTATGAGGGTAACGATGTTAGTTGCTTTCTTGTCCCCTATCTCATTTGACTGCAGTACCTCTCTGTCCATCCTTTTACTCTAACTAAGGCAGTGCCTATCTTTAAAACTAACATGTGGTGGGGCTGAAGAGATGGCTCAATAGTTAAGAGCACTGACTGCTCTTCCAGAGGACCTGAGTTCAATTCCTAGCACTCACACTGCAGCTCACAGCTGTCTGCAATTCTAGTTCCAGGGGATCCAACACCTTCACACAGACATGTGGGCAAAACACCAATGCACTACAAATAAATAATTTAAAAAACTAAGATGTAGCAATAGATGGATTTTGTTTCTTGATTCATTAAGCCAATCTGTCTTTTAATTGAAGAATTGGACCATTGATTCTGGTGTAATGTGGAGCGGCGGCGCATCCCACCACCCGGCTAGCTTACACCCGAAATAATTACACAGAAACTATAAAGTCTGTGCTGACTGTAGTTATTGTGTTGTTGATTTTGGTGGTATTGTGTTCTCAGCAGTAATTTGTGTTTTGCAATTATGGCTTTGCATTTCTTTCTACAGTTCCTATGCTCATTTCTCTCTTCAGTCTGAAATATAACTTCCTGTATCAGAAACAGAAGGCTGTTGCACATGTAATTGAAAGAGGGGCCCATGTTCCAGCCCTGGCAAGAAGCAGAACTTGACAGCTTTGGCTTTAAAGTCAAGGATATAAGAAAGAGGTTATGGAATTTCCCACTGCAACTAAGGAAAGCTACTGAGGCCAGGCATATGTCAGGGTTGTTCCTGCATGGAGTCTCAGAGAGGCCTTTGCACATGAAGGTGTGAAGATGGAGCCTGGATTGCCTTGGAGACCTCCAAGATGTTGGAGCTATCAGAGCCGTGGGATACCTGCCAAGGAGAGCTGCAGACTGGGTGTGGACCAGCCGTAGAGAGAGAAGTGTGCTGCAGTTAACAGACCTGAAAGGAGTGGAGATCAAAGAGTGTTTTGACATCAAACATGAAGATGCAGAGTTTGAAGTTTGCCCAGATGGTTTTCTGTCTTTTCTGGTCCAGTATTTCCTCACTATGCTCCTCTCCCTCCATTTTTTAATAGTAATGTATATGCTGTGCCATTGTATGTTGGAAGTATGTGACCTGCTTTTTGATTTTGATTTTATTGGGAGATTACAGTTAAGAGACTGCCTTGAGTCTCAGAGGGGATTTTGAACTTTGGACTTTTAAACAGTGTTGAGACTGTGATAGACTATGGGGACTTTTGAAGTTGGACTAAGTGCATTTTGTATTATAATATAGTCATAAACTTATGGGGGCCAGAAAAAGGAATGTAGTGGTTTGAATAAGAATGGCCCCATAGCTTCATAAACTTCAATGCTTAGTCATCAGAGACTGGCACTATATGAAAGGATTAGGAGGTGGGGTCTTGTTGGAGGAAGTGTGTCACAGGGGTGGGCTTTGAGTTTTCAAAAGCCTAAGCCTGGACCAGTAACTCTGTCTTCCTGCTTTTTCAGATCCAGAACTCTCAGCTGCCATATATGCCTGTGTGCTGCCAAGTTTCCCACCATGAGGATAATGAACTAAACCTCTAAAACTGTAAGCCAACTTTTTCTTTTGTGAGTTACCATGATCATGATGTCTCTTCACAGCAACGGAACATTGGCTAAGACAATGCTCTTGTTGGATTTTTCCTTTAATTAGTAAGAAGTGTTCCTCCTTATACCTGCTGATTGGTTTTGGTTTGAAGTCTATTTTTTTCTAGGTATTAGAAGAACTGCACTTGCTTATTATTAGTTCCATTTAATTTGTATACCATTTTCATCCATTTATCCTAAGGTAGTGTTGATCATTGTTAGTGAGATACATTTCTTGGACGTATTAAAAAAGATGAATCCTGATTTCTAATCCAATTTGTTAGACTGTGACTCTTTCTTTATTGGGGAGTTAAGGCCACTAATATTAAGAGTTATTATTAAACAATGTGTATTCTTGTCATTTTCTTGCTTTGTGACGTTTCACTGACCTCTTTTGATTCAATTTTCTGAAACTGTTCATTTCTTCCTTGTACCTTCTTGGGCATATGAAACCTCTCCAGAACTGAGGATTCCCTTCATCATCTTCTATGGAGGTAACTTGATGAACATAAATTCCTTTATCTATTTTTAGAATAGAAAGTTTTACTTTCTTCTTTGGTTAGAGTTGAGTTTTCCCAAATATAGTATTTGATGCCTGTGGTCTTTACCAATATGTGTAACAATGGTCTACTACCTTCTGAATTTCATGGCCTACATTGAAAAATCAGTTCTTATTATGACAGGCCTGCATTTGTATGTGAATCTCTTCCAGCTTTTAATATCCTTTGTTCTGTACACTTAGTGTTTTAACTGCTATATAATATGAGGAGTTTCTTTTCTGTTGTTCTGAATATGTCTTAGACATTAATAGGCCCCTCTTTTCCTTAGTTTATCTTTTTATGACTTTATTGAAAATATTTCCTGTGCCTTTGACCTGGGTCTCTTCTTCTCTAGCTATTAGAATTATTCTTTTTATAGTGTTCCCACATGTTTTACTCTTGCATTTATTTATTATAGATTTGAAATTTTCTTTGAATTTCACATTTTTTCAATACTTCTACCTTGTCTTTAAGACTCAATATTGTCAGGCCAGAGAGATGGCTCAATAGTTAAGAGCGTTGGCTGCTCTTCCAAAAGACCTGGGTTCAATTCCCAACACCCACATGGCAGCTCACAACTGTCTGTAACTCCAGTTCCAGAGGATCCTACACACTCACAAAGACATGCATGTAGGCAAAATACCAACACACTTAAAAAATAAAAATAAAAAACAATTTTTAAAAAGACTCAGTATTGTCTCTCCCACTTGATCCAATCTATTGGTGGGGATTTCTACTGAATTTATATTTAAATTGCTGAAATTTTCATTTCACATTTCATTTCATTTTGACTTTTATTTAGAGATTCTCTATTAAATTTTATTTTCATATCATGAACTGTTTTCATTATTTCTTTCAATTTATGTTTAAGCAGTCTTCTGAAATTTATTCATATCCTTTTTGAGTTCCCTTAATTATGATTATTACTGATGTTTTGAAATCATTGTATGTCATTCAAGTCATGATTATGGGGGAACATTAATGTTGGAGTACTAATTTTTTTATTAATTTTTATTGAGATCTGCATTTTTCTCTGTTCCCCTCCCTGCCTCTCCCCGCCCCCCTTCAACCCACCCCCAAGTTCCCCATGCTCCCAATTTACTCAGGAGATCTTGTCTTTTTCTACTTTCTACTTCCCATGTAGATTAGATCTATGTATGTCTCTTAGTGCCCTCATTATTGTCTAAGTTCTCTGGGATTGTGGTTTGTGAGTTGGTTTTCTTTGCTTTATGTTTAAAAACCACCTATGAGTGAGTACATGTGATAATTGTCTTTCTGGGTCTGGGTTACCTCACTCAAAATGATGTTTTCTAGCTTCATCCATTTTCCTGCAAAATTCAAGATGTCATTATTTTTTCTGCTGTGTAGTACTCCATTATGTAAATGTACCACATTTTCCTTATCCATTCTTCGGTTGAGGGGCATTTAGATTGTTTCCAGGTTCTGGCTATGACAAACAAAGCTGCTATGAACATAGTTGAGCACATGTCCTTGTGGCACGATTGAGCATCCTTTGGATATATACCCAAAAGTGGTATTACTGGGTCTTGAGGAAGGTTGTTTCTTAATTTTCTGAGAAATCATCACACTGACATCCAAAGGGGCTGTACCAGCTTGTATTCCCACCAGCAATGCAGAAGTGTTCCCTTTACCCCACAACCTCTCCAGCATAAGTTGTCATCAGTGTTTTTGACCTTGGCCATTCTTACAGATGTAAGATGGAATCTCAAAGTTGTTTTGATTTGCATTTCTCTGATGGCTAAGGATGTTGAACATTTCCTTAAGTGTCTTTCAGCCATTTTAGATTCCTCTGTTGAGAGTTCTCTGTTTAGGTCTGTACTCCATTTTTTTTATTGGATTATGTGATCTTTTGGTGTCCAATTTTTTGAGTACTTTGTATATTTTGGAGATCAGACCTCTGTCTGATGTGGGGTTACTGAAGATCTTTTCCCATTCTGTAGGCTGTTGTTTTGTCTTGTTGACTGTGTCCTTTGCTTTACAGAAGCTTTTCAGTTTCAGGAGGTCCCATTTATTAATAGTTTCTCTCAGTGTCTGTGCTCCTGGGGTTATATTTAGGAAGTGGTCTCCTGTGCCAATGTGTTCAAGTGTACTTCCCACTTTCTCTTCTATAAGGTTCAGTGTGGCTGGCTTTATGTTGAGGTCTTTGATCCATCTGGACTTGAGTTTTGTGCATGGTGGTAAATATGAGTCTATTTTCATTCTTCTACATGTTGATATCCAGTTATGCCAGCACCACTTGTTATATATGCTTTCTTTTTCCCATTTGATATTTTTCGCTTCTTTCTCAAAAATCAGGTGTTCGAAGATGTGTGGATTGATATCCAGGTCTTCTATTTGGTTTCATTGGTCCTCCTGTCTGTTCTTATGCCAATACCAGGCTGTTTTCAGTACTGTAGCTCTGTACTAGAGTTTGAAGTCAGGGATTGTGATGCCTCCAGAAGTTCTTTTATTGTACAGGATTGTTTTGGCTATCCTGGGTTTTTTGCTTTTCCATGTGAAGTTGAGCACCATTCTTTCAAGGTCTGTGAAGAATTTTTCTGGAATTTTGGTGGGCATTGCATTGAATCTGTAGATTTCTTTTGGTAAGATTGCCATTTTTACTATGTTAATTCTACCTACCCAAGAGCAAGGGAGATCTTTCCACTTTCTGGTGTCTTCTTCAGTTTCTTTCTTCAAAGATTTAAAGTTCTTGTCATACAAGTCTTCCACTTGTTTGGTTAGAGTTACTCCGAGATATTTTATGCTATTTGTGGCTATTGTAAAGAGTGTTGATTCTCTGATTTCTTCCCCAACCCTTTTATCATCTATATACAGGAAGGCTACTGACTTTTTTAGTTAATCTTTTATCCTGCTATATTACTGAAAGTATTTATGATTTGTAGAAGTTCCTTGGTAGAATCTTTGAGATCGCTTATGCAAACTATCATATCATCAGCAAACAGTGAGAGTTTGACTTCTTCTTTTCCAATTTGTAGCCCTTTGATCTCTTTTTATTGTCTTATTGCTCTAGCCAAGACCTCAAGAACTATATTGAATAGATATGGAGAGAATGGACAACCTTGTCTTGTTCCTGATTTCAGTGGAATCGCTGGGAGTTTCTCTCCATTTAGTTTGATGTTGGCTGTTGGCTTGCTGTATATTGCCTTTATTATGTTTAGGTATGTTCCTTGTATCCCTACTCTCTCCAAGACCTTTATTATGAAGGGATGTTGTATTTTGTATAAAGCTTTTTTGGCATCTAATGAGAAGATTATGTGGTTTTTATTTTTCAGTTTGTTTATAAGGTGGATTATATTGACAGATTATCATATGTTGAACCCTCTCTGCATCTCTGGGATGAAGCCGACTTGATCATGGTGGATGATGGTTCTGATGTGTTCTTGAGTTCAATTTGCCAGTATTTTATTTAGTATTTTTGCATCAATGTTCATAAATGAGATTGGTCTGTAATTCTCTTTCTTAGTAATGTCTTTCTGTGGTTTGGGTATCAGGGTAATTGTAGCCTCATAAAAAGAGTTTGGCAATGTTCCTTCTGTTTCTATTGTGTGGAATAATTTGAGGAGTATTGGTATTAGTTCTTCTTTGAAAGTCTTATAGAATTCTGAGCTGAAACCATCTGGTCCTGGGATTTTATGGTTGGGAGACTTTTGATGACTGTTTCTATTTCTTCAGCAGTTATAGGTCTGTTTAATTTGCTTATCTGGTCTTGATTTAATTTTGTTAAGTGATATTTATCCAGAAAGTTGTCCATTTCTTTTAAGTTTTCCAATTTTGTGGAGTACATGTTTTTGAAATATGACCTGATGATTCTCTGTATTTCCTCTGTGTCTGTTGTTATGTCCCCCTTTTCATTTCTGATTTTGTTAATTTGGATATTCTCTCTCTGCCTTTGGTTAGTTTGGATAAAGGTTTGTCTATTTTATTGATTTTCTCAAAGAGCAAACTCTTTGTCTCGTTGATTCTTTGTATTATTTTCTTTGTTTCTATTTTGTTGATTTCAGCTCTCAATTTGATTATTTCCTGCATCTAGTTCTTTTAGGTGAGTTTGCTTTTTTTGTTCTTAAGTTTTCAAATGTTCTGTTAATTCACTAGTGTGGGATTTTTCCAACTTCTTTATGTAGGCATTTAGTGCTATGAACTTTCCTCTTAACACTGGTTTCATTGTGTCCCATAAATTTGAGTATTTTGTGTGGTCATTTTCATTGAATTTTAGGAAGTCTTGAATTTCTCCCTTTATTTCTTCCTTGACCCATTGATGATTCAGGTGGATATTGTTTAATTTCCATAAGTTTGTGGTTTTTCTGGAATTAGTATTGCTGTTGACTTCTAGTTTTAAACCATGGTGATCTCATAAGGTACATTGGTTATTCCAATTTTTTTGTATTTGTTGAGGTTTGTTTTGTTACCAAGTATGTCGTCAGTTTTCGAGAAGGTTCCATGAGGTGCTGAGAAGAAGGTATATTCTTTTCTGTTTGGATGGAATATTCTATAGATGTCTGTTAAGTCCATTTGAGTCATAACATCTGTTAGTTCTCTTATTTCTCTGTCCATTTTTTGTCTGATTGACCTGTCCAGTGGTGAGAGGGGAGTGTTGAAGTCTCCCACTATTAGTGTGTGTGGTTTAATGTATGATTTAAGCTTTAGAAGTGTTTCTTTTGCATATGAGGGTGCCCTTGTATTTGGGGCATAGATATCCAGTATTGAGATTTCCTCTTGATGGATTTTTCCTGTGACTAATATGAAATGACCTTCTTTGTCTCTTTTGACTGACTTTAGCTTGAAGTCTATTTTGTTAGATATTAGGATAGCTACACCCGCTTGTTTCTTAGGTCCATTTGATTGGTATATTTTTTCCCAACCCTTTACTCTGAGACGATATCTGTCTTTGAGGTTGAGATGTGTTTCTTGTATGCAGAGGAAGGATGGACTCTGTTTTCTTATCCAGTCTGTTAGCCTGTGCCTTTTTAAAGGTGAGTTGAGTCCATTTACATTAAGGGATATTAATAACCAGTGATTGCTATATCCTGTTAATTTAGTTTTCGTTATTGGTGATGTTAATTTTTCCCTTCTTTGGGATTTGCTGCTATGAGACCATCAATTGCCTGTGTTTTTGTTGGTGTAGCCAACTTCCTTGGGTTGGAGTTTTTCTTCTAGTATTTTGTGTAGGGCTGGGTTTGTGGCTAGGTATTGGTGAAATCTAGTTTTGTTGTGGAATATCTTGTTTGTCCTTCTATGGTGATTGAAAGTTTTGCTGGGTATAGTAGTCTGGGCTGGCATCCGTGGTCTCTTAATATCTGCATAATGCTTGACCAGGACCTTCTGGCTTTCATTGTCTCCAATGAGAAGTCAGGTGTAATTTATGTTACTTGGCCTTTCTCCTTTGCAGCTCTTAATATTCTTTCTTTACTCTGTATGTTTAGTGTTTTGATTATTATGTGGTGAGAGGACTTTTTTTTTTGATCCAGTCTATTTGGTGTTCTGTAAGCTTCTTGTATCTTCATAGGCATATCTTTCTTTAGGTAGGGAAAGTTTTCTTCTATGATTTTGTTAAATAAATTTTCTGTGCCTTTGAGTTGAACTACTTCTCCTCCTTCTATACCTATTATTCTAAGATTTGGCCTTTTCATGGTGCCCTATATTTTCTGGATATTTTGGGTTAAGCTTTTGTTAGATTAATGTTTTCTTTAACTGACGAGTCTATTTCCTCTATTGTATCTTCAGCGCTTGAGAGTTCCTCTTCCATTCCTTGTTTTCTGCTGTTCATGCTTGCGTTTGTGGTTCCTGATCGTTTTCTCATGATTTCTGTTTCTATAATTCCCTCAGGTTGTGTTTTCTTTATTGTCTCTGTTTCAGTTTTCAAGTCTTGAATAGTTTCTTTCATATGTTTGACTTCTTTTTTGTGGTTTTCGTTGAGGGATTTGCTGATGTCTTCCAATTTTTTGTTTGTCTTTTCCTCCATTTCTTTAAGGGAATTTCTCATTTCCTCTTTAAGAGTTTTATACATTCTCTTGAAGTTATTTTTTAGGTCATTTTCTTCTACTTCATCTATATTTGATTGTTCATGTCTTGCTGTTGTAGGATCTTTAGGTTTCACTGGGGGTATGTTGCTCTTTGTGGTGCTGCATGTGTTCTTACCTTTTCTACTTATCTTTTCCTCTAATAGGTGTGGTTGGGGCTGTCTGAGATTCTGTTGAATAATCTTCCAGGTGCCAGTGAATCCCAAGCTCAGATGGTTGTTCCTCATGGTACAGTCAGTGTCACAGTTCTAGTTACCCCGTTGGTTACTCCGTGTTCCTGGAGATAGCTCAGTGTTCCTGTGCTTTGCTCTGCTCCCTTGGAGTTTGCTGTCGAAGGCCTACTTTGGACTAGGTTACCAGCTTTGCCCTGTTTCTATAAAGCCTGGTCTGCATCCTCTCCTGCAGAAGTCCCTGGCTTGGAGTTGGCCGTGCAAAGGTTTCTGGCTCCCGTCTACTGCCTCGAAGTTCCCAGGCTTAGGTGCGCCCAGAACCGCAGAAAATCTGGCACAGGCTTACTCCCTCAGAGGTCCCAGACTCACTCTCGGACCCACAGAGATTCCAGGTTCCTGCCTATTCCCTTTGATGTCCCAGACTAATGGCCAGACCCAAAGAGGTCCTGGCTCAGGCCTACTCCCTCTGAGGACCCAGACTCACGCCTGGTTCCTGCCTACTCCCTTAGAGGTCCCAGATTCACTCATGCCCAGACTGGCAGAGGTCCTGGCTCAGGCCTAGTTCCTGGGAGGTCCTAGACTCACACCCAGACCCACAGGGGTCCTGGCTTAGGTCTACTTCCTTGAAGGTCCCAGATTCACGTCCGGACCCTCAGAGATCTCTGGGTCTGGCTCATTCGCTCAGTGGTTACTCCCATGTCTGGAGTACTAATTTTTGTCAGAGATTGTTTTGCCTGTTCTTGTTGTGTATTTATGATCAGACTTAAGTATCTGAAGTTAAGTATCTTAAGTATCATTGATCTTGTTTCTTGGTATGGAGATCCTGTCTCTCCTCTGTTGAAGCTTTCTTTCCTGACATCTGTATGGGATTTAGGATTCAGTTTTTGAGCAACTTAATGTTGATATTCAAATGGGTATCAGAAGCAGTTTTTACTCAGCCCAGACTAAGTAAGGTTGATGACTTTCAAATTAGAAGATTCCCTCAGGCAATCTTCAGTAATCTGGGAGAGGTGTTCAGACTTTCCTCCAGGAAAGGGGTCTGAGATGGTGATAGACTAGGACCTCTACATAAAGAAGAGGGGCAGGATGGGGGCTGAAAGGCAAGGATGAACATGTGATCCTACAGTGAGTCAGTAGAGTTGTAGATGTGGGTCTAATGCCCCTCTCTGGAAAGGTTGCAGGGATGAAGGTATTTGGCAGAATGAGTCTAATGTCTCTGCCTAGAGAAGGGACCAAGTGTACTTGGGAGTATGGGTCCAGTGAGTAGGGTAGATGAAGTTCACAACATAATTGTAGGCTTTCACTATATATGAAGAACAAAGGGGCCTAGTGGGGGTAATGGCAGGAGTGAAATGGAGTTAACAGCACAAGCTTGAGTTCTGTTATTCAAGAGGAGCAGGAGCACATGCACAGAACACATTTATTGAGATCTTTAATGAACTGTCACATTGCCTATGCAGATGATCATGTCATTTTTAAACATGATTTTACTTATATTTTACCTATATGAATGATTTGCCTACCTGTATGTATATGCACAATGTATGTGCAGTGCCTATGGAGGCTAGAAGAGGGAATAACAACCCTAGAAGTGGAGTTAAATACTGGGTGAGATGCCATGTGGGTTCTGGGAACCAAATCTGAGTCTTTTGTAAGAGCAGTGTGTACCCTTAACCACAAAACCATCTCTCCATGCACTGATCAGATCACTTTGTACTTTACTGTTATTTTTTGCAACTCTAGGGATCTGTCCCAGGGCCTGACCCATACTAAGGAAGTGAGTTACAAACCCAGGATTCCAACACACTGCAAAGAGGTAAGTTGCAGTTGTTTTAACCTATTTTTATTGGCATGTTTTAACACAAGCATATAATATGTTTTGATTGTTACTATGTCCTATGTCCCATCTCCAAGTTGTGTCTTCTTCTCACTCCTCCTGGTCTCAGTATTTTTCTCAACTAGTCTTCTTTCTATTTTCATGGGAGTTTTTTGTTTGTTTTTATCAACCTGTAATCTCAATTAAGGTTACCTAGAGAAGCATGTGTGGAGGGCTTATTTAACAGATTCTCGCCCATCCATGTATTTTTATCCCCATCACCTCCAAGTACCCTGCTTTTTCTCTCTACCCACTACTCTTAATCCCAGTACCCAGGTAGAAATCATCCAATTCCCAGGTACTTTCTTTTATATTTTCAGGACTCATTTGGTAAACACATGTTTTTCATTTGTTTCCTATAGTGGCATGTGCTGAGTTAGAATCATGGGCACCTTCCTAGTGGCTACACCACTGAAGTAAATTTCTCTCATCCTCTGAAAGCATTAACTGCCTAGACATCCATAGGGAGGGGTAAAATCTCCCAAGCCCATCTCCCTAGCAACTGTAACAACTTTCTACCAGTCCTCAGGAATGTGTGAAAGGCTCACGACCTTTCTACTCTCTCCATGACAGAATGATGAGGGCCCAGTCTTCTGCAACTACTAATAGCTACTGCGCTTTCAGGCATGCAAAGGCTGTTCATGTCCTAGAGAACTAAAGTCCACACCACTCCACCCTGTCTTCTACCTCTTGTATTCTTTCTCCACCTTCTTCCATGGAGTCCCCTGACCCATGGAGGGGATACTATGTGTCTCATTTAAGACTGTGGATTCAACAGCCACATGTTCTCAACACTTTGGCTACCTAAGAATCTCTGGAGTAGTCAGATGGTTGGTGCACACCTTTAATCTCAGCACTTGGGAGGCAGAGGCAGGTGGGTCTCTGAGTTTGAGGCCGGCCTGGTCTACAGAGGGAGTTTCAGGACAGCCAGGGCTGAGAAAACTTTCCACAGAGAAACTCTGCCTCAAAAAAGTATCTCTGGAGCAACTGCTACCAGACACTTCTCTGGACAAGCAATAACTTATGGGCGTAAACATAAATACTTAGAAGGAAGTTTGACCTTATACCCAAATTTGACATTTTAATGTGCTAAAATTCACAAAAGTAAACACAGAAGCCATCCACGGGAACTTTTCTTCATTACTTGTTGTCATTGTCAAGCTTGGTTAAATGGGTGACTTGGAACCAGATTCTCCACTCAGGAAGAGTTTCTGGGGAAAAGGGCTGGTCCAGACACACTGAAGATTAGAGTGGAAGTGAAGAACATCTGGGCAGAGCCTCTGAAGGGTAGCCAAATGAGCTGACTGAAGATCCCAGTTTACCAGATCTACAATAACAACACAGTGTGCAGTGGCTCTGCTTTCATTTCCTTGTGCCAACAGTTTCTTCAGTGCATAAAGTCTTAAACTATAGATAATGGCTCAGAATTGGAGCCTAAAACTTTGGTAGAACTGATTTGTTAAAGAGGCTGGGTGGATTTGATCCTTACAAGAGTAACCCATACCAGTCAACCTAACAAGCAGAGTACCATTTAAGCCTGGCAGCCACACCCAGATTCAGTGTCCTTTCCAGGTGGATAGATATCTGCTGCGTATCTCCAGGGAACAAAATCCAGATGTAAACCCAGACTGAATTCTGAATACCTTGGATACAGAACTTCCAAATTTCTGCATTGGCACTTGGATCATTTAAAGTCTATTCATTGTGTATTTGGTATTTTCATAAATAGTTACTATTTGGGGGGAACCTTATATGCTCAAGGAAAATCATATACATTTTAATTCCTATAGGTGCATATAAAAATACTTAAATATTCTTAAGTCAGTTGAGCCATGGGTATTTTTCTTCCATTATGCAAGAATTCAGTCCAAAATTGTTTAGGCCATATTTTCAGAAACCTAGAACACAAGGTCCATTGCCCAGACCTCTGAGCATGGTACTGCAGCTGGAAGGCATCAGTCTGCCACTATTAACATTTACCTTGGAAGTAGTCTTCAGTTTCTGCTTAACATGTGTGACTATTCTGATGGCCATACAGTGAGTGTTAGTGAGACAGATAACTAGGTAAGAACATTTCTAGAGAGTGACAAGAATGGCCAGTTTTCATCTCTCATTTTCCTGGATCCCAGTTTCCCCTAAATATAAGATTTTTTTCCACCAGAAGACCACTAACTCTGCTTCAGAAGTAGACTCTTTTCTCTTTGCATTTCATTCTCAGGACCCTATTTACTTAATGTTTTAAGGTAGCATACAAGGTAATGGTTCTCAGAATGACATATCCCCATGTTATTGGTTTTAACCAACAATCGCCATGTCCCACTGTCTATCCCCTTGGCTAGTCCCTTTCTTCCTCCCCAATTGTCCCTGTTCCTTCCATGCCCCCCTGTATAAACAGTCACTTTTTCCCTCTTTAAGGACTCAGCCTCCCATCTTATGGTACCTTTTCTAGTTTGGTGTCCCACACACAAAGTTACACAAGAATTCAGATTTAAATGTGGTTACTCATTGAAATTAAACTTGAACCATCTGCCTTTCTGCACTTACTTGTTTTGTTGAACATGATCATTTATCGGCACCTCTGCATCCTCACATGATGCTGAGGCAGAGATCTGATATCTCCTCCCTTTCCACAAGGCCAACAGGTCAGTTCATGAGAGCCATAACCATAGGAACCCACATTACCACTATCACTCCTAGGAGAGCTACACTGGGCATTATGGCTCCTACATATGAATGGCGTGTGAGATGGGTTACCTCATAGCATCTGCCAAGTAATGTTAATGAAGTCTAGACCTTACTGCAGCACACACAGATTCTGTGTACCTTGTCTACATTGGTCCAGAGCCCTAGGTCTCATTTGTACCATCTATGTTCTTCAGACATGAGCCTTAAATCCGTTATTCTCTGAACTCTTCTAACTTTGGTGCCATTCAGGTCTGACCTTGTACTTGGCATCTGTTAATCTTTCCGCCTCTAGTCACACACTTGTTGGGCCATCTTCCTTAGATTTCTGTTAAGTTACTACTTCACCATCTATTCATGTTCATACAAAATCCTAAATCTCTGTCAGTGTGTCTCTCTAGAGTGGCATCTTGACCCCTGGTCCTGTTAGGTATGTTAGTCAGTCAGAAAGGAGGAACAACCTCTCCTACATGTTGTATGGATGGGAAAAGCATCCGTCAACCGAACCCACTGAAACTAGAAGCCCAAAAGAACATTTCTTTCTTTATTTTTCTCAGGCATTTGGTCAGCAATAAAGAAACTACTCATCCAATGTAGTTGAGTGGTAGAGCACTATCCTTGCATGCATGAGGACCTGAGTTCAATCCCTAGAATCAGATGTTACAACTTTCTTCCAAAAAGGTAAGATTAGAGGGTAAAAAAATAAGTTTTAATCTTCATATAAGCAAACATTGGTCTACACTGAGCCTCAGGCTCTTGGGTAAATGAGGGTTACACATGTTGTCAGGCAAATCCAGATTCTCCTACATCACAGAATTTGGATTTGTCACCTGTGTGCAACCAGGGGTGGAAGTACGTACTGACCAGAAAATGGAATAAGGTGGTTCTGAGGAGACACAGTGCTAGCGGAGCATGGCAAGTGACAACCGATCATAGTGATGACATGTATATGTGTGTTCACATACAGAGAAATGCGCTAACGTAAGCAATACAACTCTGCTCAGTAGTCCTGGGCAAGGGAAAGGGCAGTGTGCTTCAGTGCAAAGGATGACTGATAGCTCATGGTCCCTAAGACAGCTAAAGGACAGACAAACAGCTGTTTGCATTAGGGATGTCTCGCTGAGTGGAATATTGATAGACTTCTTTTATCTTCATATATATATGAATATATATGTTGTGTATGTACAGTCGTGAACATCAAAAGACATTATCAAGAATCGGTTCTCTCTGCCACCATGTGGGTCGTTAGGATTAAACTCAGGTCATCAGGCTTGGCAGCAGGATCCTTTACCACTGAGCCATCTTGTCTGCTTGAAACATTGATATTTTACCAGAGTGGTTTTTATACAGTAAGAAAAATATTTAACAGAATGCTTAGCATGTAGTCTCCCCAGTGTGACCAGATACCATGCAGCAAGATTTATGCTTAAAGATGGCCTAGCAAAAGGAAGAACATTCTAATGGAACTTAGCACAGTGTCAATAATACATAGGGAATGCTTGGCACAAATTTCTGACAGAGTGCTTGACACATCCTACAAAATTGCTAAGAGATCACTTGACAAATAATATGAAAACCGGTACTTAGAAGTATAATGACTCTTTATAAATAAATATATGCATATATCTAGAGAAAGATATAGTTGATATTTAGTCTTTCAAAGTCGTGGCAATGATCCAGAATTCCCACCACATTCTGCTTCTCCTCCTGGGATTATTTCGACTCTATGGTTGAAACAGAAAGAAAAGAAATGGTAGTGAGTTCGCACTACCTACTCACTGGTCTGTTTCCTCCCATCCTTCAAAGCCTACATGCTTCCCTCCGACCAAACCTCAGAGCCTCTGTTCCACAGCTCAACCCTCTGCTCAGAGCACAGTGACTACCTCACCTTCTATTTGAATTCCTAAACCAGAGGAAGGCATGGCTTGTACTTTGAGAACTGACCTGGGTTTTGGGAGCCCACCGCATCCTGGGTAGGGAAGGTCTCCAAAAGACCCAGCTTTGAAGTAAAGGAAACGTTGCATAGTACTTCAACTTCATTGTAGCACCCCAAAGACTAGAAGTGGATGACTGATCCAATACCATATGAGAAAAGTGTGTATTCTGGGGTTTGGGAGATGTGTCAAAGGACCACTTACAGATTCCATCATCATCATCTTTTTTGGGATCCTTGATCTCTTTGTGGGTCACTTGCTTCTTCCTTTTCCTCAACCGGTGACTCCAGGCATTTACCTGAATGTTGCCAGCTCCTGAAATAGGGAGGGATTAGTACATGAGAGTTAGATGGTTTAGGGCTTTGTTTTGTCAGAAAAGAACAGGACTTGTTTCTCCCTATAGAGAGCCTATAGGCCTTCACCATTGTCTGATTTTTACATCTGCTAGCTCACAAATACTGAGATATTAGCCATACAGCAATACAGACCAAAGGCCACTTCAGGTTATACCATCCAGTATACTGTTTGGTTCCCCTCCCTCATCATCTAGTATAGCTTTCCTGTTTTATCCTTCATTAGAAACACAACTTATTGTCTTTTATTTTATATTTATATTTATGTGTGCATGTATATGCCTCTGTGTATGTGTGACATATGTATGGGTTTGTCAGATCCTCTGGGACTGGGGTGACATAATAGTGAACTACCCAGTGTGGGTGCTAGGAACTGAACTCCGGTCCTCTGGAACAACAGCAGATACCCCTAACCACTGAACAGTCTCTCCATACCCACTCTTTATTTCTTTTGAGTTTTGGTTGGTTGGTTGGTTGATTTCAGTTTTGAGACAAGATCTCTTCACATACCCTAGAAAAGTCTTGATCTAATGACCCTACAGAGCTTTGCAATTATAGGCATGCCCAACACACCCAAATGGAAACACTGTTTAAATGATATAATAATAAAACTGAATACTTGCTCTTTTTTAACTGTGCCCTCACAGGCAACGAAATCTCAGCTCCCTAAACTCTCTACACTAGACTAGAATCTGCAGCTGTGGAAACCACCATTTCATAAATTGTCAGGCATCTGTCAGGGTCCCTGGGTCTGTGAAGCAGACAGTTCTCAGGTGTCGATATGTCCTGAAGTCGATCACAGTGGGAGGAGTCCACAGTGAAAGCCCTGTCATTTCCAGTCAGAGGAGTACATTGGGCCATTTACAGAGCAGAGGCCAGCTGCTGACTCCTGGTTGGACAGTGAGTGTCGGGATAAAAGAACAGACTGTGAGGGAATGCCTGACTAAATTTCAGAAATGAAAGAAGACATGAGTGCATTTCAGTGGCTTGGGCTATGAACTAGGGAACCAATGAAACTGCTGTTCAGGCCAATAATTGGCACGGTTGTGCTGATCCTCATCTTTCCTCTAATTACTAGAATGCTGTGGTTGAAGACATGCAGTCCTGGTACTGTAAATCTGATCAAGAACCTATGGTTGCACAGGCCCCATGGGGAAAACCCATTGCTATGATTTTGCTAAATGAATGTAGTACAAACTAACCTCTAAATCCATATCTCTCTATGCATAGATAGCTCGCAGTCATTACCAGAGAAGTTTTGTTGTACAGTGAGTGGTGGCTAATAAAGAAGCTCCCAACTGGTTAGACTGCAGAAAATAGGTGTCTATCGATTGTTCAGCTAAGCACTGAACATATATGTCACACACCTTCCTCCCAAGCTCAAGTACCATTGTAGAATAGGGGATGGAGAGATTGTAAGAAGCAGAGGACAGGGAGGGACAGAGCATATAAGTGTCTTATGGACATGACAGAAGTGTCAAACTCAAGAGCAACCAGGACTTGTCTTTGCCTATGTAAGACATGCATAGGATCAAGCCTGTCAGCATTCTAGCAAGGAGTGAGCAGGGACTCATGGGCTCCCAGACCTCTGTGAGCAGCTGTGGACAATAGATGGCTTTCGTGGGAGGGAGAGTCAGTTTTAAGGGTATGGCCCCTGTTATGTCAGCCCATATTCTTTTTTTTTAAAAGATTAATTTTATTTATTATGTATACAACATTCTCCCTCCATGTATGCCCATATGCCAGAGGAGGGCGCCAGATCTCACTACAGATGGTTGTGAGCCACCATGTGGTTGCTGGGAATTGAACTCAGGACCTCTGGAAGGACAGTCAATGCTCTTAACCGCTGAGCCATCTCTCCAGCCCGTCAGCCCATATTCTTGTGGATAACTGCACATCACTTAAGTTTATAGACAGCACAAATGGGGCATGGCTGGTTATTTTTAAACAATAACAAACAAGACATGAATTTGAGGAATGTGGGGAAGTGAGAAAAACATCTAGGAAAGATGTTTTATGTTAATTAGGTGAAAGAGTGGGGTATGTGTGACTATGATCAAAATACATTATATAAAATCCTCAAATTATTAAATAAAATACCATATTAAAAAAGAATGAAGAAATTATGTTCAAGAACAGGAATTAGTGTAAGAGGCCACTTGTTTGTTTCCCAGCCGCACAGACCCCCAAAATAACCACACAGAAACTGTATTAATTAAATCACTGCTTGGCCCATTAGCTCTAACTTCTTATTGGCTAACTCTTACATCTTGATTTAACCCATATCTATTATTTTATATTTTACCACGAGGCTTGTGGCCTACCAGCAAGGTTTTAGCATATCTATCTCCAACAGCAGCTCCATGGCTTTTCCATGGCTCCACCTTTCTTCCAGCATTTAGTTTAGTTTTCCCCACCTAGCTCTACTCTACCTTATCACAGGCCTAAGACAGTTTCTTTATTATCGATGGTATTCACACATACAGAGGGGAATCCCACATCAAATTAGATTGCATTCTACCTGGCAAATTGGAATCAGGGGAAGGAGCAGCATCTTCAGAGGCAAGTCTTCCATTTTCATTATGAGGATCTAGATTCAGTGGTGTCAACTATAAAAGAGAATCTTGGATAAAGCATTTTGGCAAATATTAATCTACAGGCAGTATTTCTGCCATGTGATTTAGGGTATTTTAATTCACTGGATATTATTTAACACAGGACCTTGCAAATAAATAAAAACATCACACACCAAAATTACCCAGGCCCAAAGTTTATACAACCCAGGGAATTTCCATACAGTTAGAATTGACATTTGAAACAATATGTGATGCTTCACATTAAATCTTATACTTTAAGTATCAAATATATTTTATACACTCATCCACCACCAAAAAGAAAACTATCCTCAACAATGTGGGTGTGAACTGAAGGCAAACATGGAGCATTCCTACAGAAATAGGCGATACTCACCTTTAGGCGTTTTGTCGGTTTTATGCCAAAAGTCACTTCAGAATGTTCGTCTATGGGAAGTGACAAGTCAGAAGGTTTTGTTTGTTAGTAAATATTTCAAAAGTTCAGAATCCTGTCAGTTTAAGGAATGCTAGAGTGGAGAGTACAGTGCACTCATGGAGGAGGAATGGGTGGAGCATGGCTCTCTTTCACTTTATTAATGACATAGGCATTATCTACAGTATCAGTTTCGAAGTCTCCTTGTGATTGTTTATGAAATGTTGTCCCGGTCTCATCACTGCCTCATCCTATTCCAGGAAATTTCTTTTGCCTCATAATATTAAGTTGATTTCAGGAAATTTTGAACTGTCTATACTTTCAGATGTGAACTAATAAAGAACTTACTTAACACATGAAATGATTTGAATATTCAAGGGTTAACTGCATGAGGAAGGATAAGTAATTTAGCTCAGTGTTTGGGGGGGGCGCTATCTAATGTAATAATTCTCCTTTGCTCTCAAAAACTGTGCATAAACTTCAGGCCTGAAGTTTAAGATCAAGCTTGTGGGAGCTTGTGCAATCTGGCCTGCTTTCCTGGGAGTTACTGTGTGTGTGTGTGTGTGTGTGTTGAGTTGTATCTCTGTGACAATGATTTCATGTATGTGTATAGGGTGGATGCCTATGTTTAGGATGTGATACAGAACGGTGTGCATTCCAACGGAAGTTGTTACCCATTTGTCATTTACTTATTATCCAAAATAATGTACATTCTTTTTAACCTTTTAGACTTTTGTATGACAAGGTCTTCTACATAATCCTCTGAATGAACCCTTTATCCACACAGCCCTAATGTGAAAAAGCAAAGACCTGCCTGTGACCTTACCAGGCATCGTGACTGACCCTAACCACTCACCTTCACTATCATGGCCATGAACTTCAATACATTCCACCAGGAATTCTTTGGCCTGTTGCTTGCAACGCATGAAAACTGGTTGGTTGACTGTGACCCCTAAGAGGAAGCAAAGTGCTTGTTCTTTAGCAGACAGCACAAGAGGGGAAATGAAAGCAGAATCTGGGATGCAGCACACAAGCGCACACAAGAACAAGAGACTGCAGGAAAGAACAGTGCAGACTGCAGACCTGAGCCCTGCTGCCTGTGCACTATGCTCTCAGCCCTGAATAAGATGGAAGAGAGCAGCTTGCTCAGCAAGCACACTGATATTTCTCCAGGAAGAAAGTATCATGTGGGAGAGGGACATGCTACATGGTGAGAAGAAACTGTGGCATAGAAAATAACTGGGAGACACCCAGGCATGTCTGAACCCAGAACTTCCCATTACCTAGGGCTGTCATCCTGATGTAGTTTCTTTTCATATACACGTAGACACTTTTCTGCCATGTGGTTCGTTTTGCCCACTCCTCCTCAGAAAAGTATGTAGAAATATCCTGGAAAGCCTAGAAAAGGAGGAAATGTAAATTCAGCTACTCTGCTGGACATGTGTACCATTCATCTTAGAATGCCCTCTGTGTTGGAGGACCTCAGTGGTCCGCCTAGAAAATCAAGATAATTGGTCCTGGGAAATGTGTGGGTCACGTGAGAGATGTAAACAACAGCCATTTCCCAGTTATGCTGGAAATGCTCAGTGCTGGTTATTTGTTCTCCTCCCCTGCTTACAAGGGACTGAATGTCACTAAATGCGTTTAGGACTAGATCACCAATCTGGTATTCAGGGATGGTTTAGAAGGGCATATCGAGTGTGCATGTGCATGTGTGCATGCGTGTGTGTGTGTGTGCGTGCGTGCGTGCGTGCATGCGTGTGTGTGTGTGTGTGTGTGTGTGTGTGTGTGTGCGTGCATGCATGTGTGTGTGTGTGTGTGTGTGTGTATAGAGAATTCTTGAGACTTGTGGAGGTCCTATGGAGACTTTGGTCCTTGTCCTGAGTGCCTCTGGTTTCCACCTTCTGAGAACTCTTTCTACAATGGCCTTTGGTCACTCAGCTGCTTCTGCACACCCCCTGTCTGGTCACCTCACCTTACACATCTTCTTTGGTTCATGGATGTCTTCCACAGAACTCTTTACACAAGAACTCACTGTTTTCATGTCAGTGGGATCAGTGAGACTTCGAAAAGACACCGTCCGATTTTCTTCCGGAACAAAACAAGGTATCCTGTGAAGGAAGAAGGTGTGGATGGTTAGTAACTCTCAGCCCATGACATCTCTGCGCTCCTCTTCATCCTGAGATCACCTACCCCTGATTAGGTCGACAGGAGAATTAGTGCTTAGGAGTCTATGCACATATATGAAGTTAGATTGAGTCTCAGAGAGTGGGGCAAGCGTCTGTCCTGATTAGTCACCCCGGAGTGTTCATTAAGATGAAGAGACAAGAGAAAGATGTTGAATTGGGCAAGCACAGGCCCATGTTCTCACCCATATGAGGAAAGTGAAAACTGATTTCACAGGTGCTAAGAATGAAGCATTGGTCGCTGGAAGGCGAGTGGTGGGGAGTCCAGAAGAAGAAGGTACAGCAAGCACCCAATAGTTAAAGAGGAAGACTAGCTGCAAGTATTTCGCAGCACACTTTTAGTGACTACAAATTATAGCTCCATATGGTGAATTTGTAAGGGAGGAAAAGAGGAACCAAAGTTCCATTTCTATGCCTGTAATACAAGACAGTTGGGAGGCTGAGGTAGAAGGATCCTATGTTCAATACCTGCCTGAGCTACAAAGTGAGATCAAGGCCAGGCTGAGCAATACATGATTAAATCCTGTAGGATTCCTACCTACCGTGTAAGAGGCCCTTGCTTTAATTTCCCAGCTTTATCAGAGTAGAAGAGAGAGCTTAGAAAGTTTCTCTCACATAGAAATGATGACTACATAATGACAGAGAAATATGAATTACCCATATTTCATAAGTACACACATATGTGTATCTTGAATCACCATACTATTTTTTAATTGTATATGCACTATTGTTGTATAGCAATTAAAATAAATCATGGACAAAACTCAGAACAAATTCCCTTAGGAAGCTAGACTTGGTGGTGAACACCTATGTCCCTAGCACTTAGGATAATGAGATAGGAAGATAGGAGGAGTTCAAGACTATCCTGTACTACATATAAGAAACTCTGTCTCAGAAAAAAGAAGAGCAATGTAAAAACTAACTTATCTGTGTTAAACAGTCAGCAAAGAGACTTCAAAATATGTTTGAATAATGGGTTACATTTTTATTTAGTATTTATTTGTATGTGTGCCCATTATATGTCTGTGGAGGTCAGAGAACACCTTACGGGAGTTCATTCTCCCCTTCTATCATGTGGATCCTGACTACCAAACTTCAGCTTGGTGGCTGGCACCTAACAAAATAAGAGTGCTGTCCTCTTCATTAAGCTATTTTCCTTTGTAAATGTGTTTATTTTTTAAATAGCTTTTGTGGTTTATTTTCAAAAGCTGGCTTTCATGCTGATCTACTCATACATGTATATCATTATACTTTTCTTATATTTTACCTCCCATGCTCCTTTCCCATAGTCTCTGCTAGCTTCAGGTAGTTCCTTAACTTTCCACTATTAATACACTTCTTAGCCTCAAGGCTGTTAGGTACATACTGTTTATTTGTAGATTATTTTCATGTTGAAGACAATCTTGGATATTTATCATTCTTTTTTTCAATTTCAGTCACTTGCTTACCTCTCAGCCCAGCAGAATTTTTTCCTTCGTCAATAAATAAATGTTTTAACCTTTTATTTTATTAAAAAATTAACAGACACATTAAAGTTTTAAATAAAAGATACATTTCTGGGACCCTACTGAAATTTAAATCCATGTATCTACATCATTACCTACTCTTGATTTTTTTCCCCTTGAGATACGGTATGGATATTATGATGCTAAGCTGACAGGGAAACTCTGGGCTCAAATAATTCTCCTGTATCCTCCTATTAAATAATTTAGATTGATGTTTTGTGGTACAGTGTCCTGCAACATGTGTAGATATTTTGTGGTGTATTCTGAGGTAAAGTCGGTGAAGGTTTAATGGTCTCCCCAACTTATGGTTTTCAGAGATCAAAGAAAGGAATATATGGTTCTGCTGTGCTAAAAAGAGATGGATCTATTAAGTAGAGTGTGAATTACTGGACTAATTTAGAAATTCCTGCCAAGATAAAAGAGCTGGAATATTCACATCTACAGGACAGACTGTCAATGAATTTGGTTTGTCTCAAGGTACAGGGGTCCACAAACTGAAGTCATCCAAAAAAATTTAGTGAGTGGACATTGAGGTATCTCTAGGACCATGAAGATTGCAGATTTATCCAAGAGGAAGTTGAAAAGTAGCCCCTCTAATGGAGGCTATTTGGTGTCATTGAGGATGGAGGAAATCTCAGGCATATAGGTAATTTCAAAGTTTGTAAAGCTAAGTAAGAGGCATACTACTGCTTCTCTCCAGAATAGTGTCACATGAGTCTCTTATAGTTTCTAAGATCCTTAAGGGATTGCCCAGTAAGGGTTTAGCTCAAAACACGGTCCTGAGTGTTGAAGATTGCTAAAGACACAAGAAAGGCACAAGTACTTGATTGATCTACACAGGTTCCTAACATTTCTGTCTGCTCAGCTTTAACTTATTGGAACATCCTTCAGAAAGAACCTTCCTCTACACAGGAAGGGATGAGGGAACCAGAACCATTCTCCAGAAAGAAACCAAGTACCTTGATTCAGTTGACCCTACAGCATCAGCCAACCACAGCTGTCAGTGCCTTCGAAGGTCTCAGGAAAGTGGGTGGGAAAAATAGGATAAGAACAGAGTATAGGGGCCCTATGTTCTGGAACAGAAGTATGTCACAAAGGGGGTGTACTCCCACCTAAGGTGTCATCATTCTCCATGATGCTGGCTACTCTAGGACCTGCTGACCCATTGAGATGTACGTTTCTATGGATACCTGGGCTTTTCCTATGTCTAGACTATAATTCTACCCTCTACTTCATCTAAAAAAAAATGTCTAGACTATAATTCTACCCTCTACTTCATCTAAAAAAAATGCCTTGCCTTTTCAAATCCTTCTCCTCAGTCTTCCTTAATCAGTCTAACCTGGAATCTCTCTACAATAAAGAATAACACTTATTACATGGTGGAGTACTACACAGCAGGGAAAAATGATATCTTGAAATTTGCAGGCAAATGGATGGATCTAGAAAACATCATATTGAGTGAGGAAACCCAGACCCAGAAAGACAAATATAATGTGTACTCACTCATAAGTGGCTTTTAGATATAAAGCAAAGAAAAACCAGCCTACAATTCACAATCCCAGAGAACCTAGACAACAAGGACCCTAAGAGAGACATACATGGATCTAGTCTGCATGGGAAGTAGAAAAAGACTCTCTTGAGTAAATTGGGAGTGTGGGTACCATAGGAAGGGGAAGGAACAGAGGGAAGTGGAGACAAATGAAAAAAATAAAAAAGAATAACATTTAAATTACTAAGGAAAGTATTAAAGTTGAAATTCCTATATGTGCTATTTCCCCCCAAAGACCCAAGAGCTTGTTTTGTATTAATATTCTTATGAATAATAGTGTACAGTGTGCATGTGATTAGTTATTGTGCTCTTTAAGGGCTTTCCAAGTGCTTCTGTTAGGAAGGTTTCTCTGATAGCATATGCTTCTGCTGCCCTCCCAATGCTTTCTAGCTTTTCCGCCCAGAGGACTGCTCTATCAGCAATGCCATACTCAGAATGACTAAGACTAATTCAGTCAAGGAAATGGTCCATGGACCTTGGGAGCCGCACTAAAACTTTCATTGCATAGTCTCTTTGTGTTGTGTTTCCTTCTGACTTTTTTTTTAAAAATTAATGCTAAGTCATGTTACAAAGCAATGGCTTCCCCACAGCCAGCCTTGTCCTAAGTGGCAAAGAACAGGAAAAGAAGTGATCCCTCTAAAAACAGAAACAAGTCAGGGCTATTGCTACCCCCACTCATTTTCTTTTCTTTTCTTTTCTTTTCTTTTCTTTTCTTTTCTTTTCTTTTCTTTCCTTTTCTTTTCTTTATTTTATTTTATTTTATTGAGAATGTAACTTAAAGCATCGGAAAACACATTCCTATGGTCAGGTGTCAAAGGTGAGGACGTAGAACGTGGAGGAACCAAGAGGAGGTATGTGTGAAGGGGACATCACAGGGACTCTTAATCGTGCAGGGAGGTTCATAGAGAACAAGGCTGCCGGAGCATGGGTGAAGCTGGTACATCATCTCCCGGGCGTGGGTTCGCAGGTGGCGCAGTAGGTGTGAATTGCGGCTGAAGCCACGGCCACAGAGTGCACAGGAGTAAGGCCTTGCGCCTGTGTGACCCATCAGATGGCGCAGCAAGTTACAGCTGCGAATAAAGCTCTTGCCACACTCCAGGCATTCCTGGGGGTCTTCCATCTCTTGCCTGGATGTGGTGTGTGTGATCAGGTGCCGCTGCAGGTGCACATTGCTCCAGAAACTGCGGCCTCAGGTTGGGCAGCTGTAGGGCCCTTCGCCAGTGTGGCTGCGGTGGTAGTGGGCCAAGTTGGAGTTGTTGAGGAAGCGGTGACCACAGGTGTCACAGGCGTGGGGCTTCTCCTCCGTGTGGATGCGTTGGTTACATGCCAGGTGGGCACTCTGGCTGAACCTCTTTCTGCAGTCGCTGCATCGGCAGGGCTTCTCTCCTGTGTGACTGAGTAGGTGACAAGTCAGGCCTTGCATTTGGCTGAAGCTTTTGCCACATTGGGCACAGTGGTAAGGCCAGAGGCCACCGTGGGTCAACAGATGGCAGGCAAGGCTCGCACGTCTCACAAAGCGTTTGTTGCACTGGGGACAAGCGTGAGGCTTCTCACTTGTGTGTACCTGCTGGTGGCTAATCAGCTGGGAACTTTGGGTGAAGCAGGGGCCACAGGCCTGGCAAGAAAAGGGTCGTTCGCCGGTATGGAATGGCTTGTGGCTCATCAGGTGCTTGCTTCGTCGGAAGGCCTTGCCACAGTCACTACACACATAGGGCTTGCTCTCTTGGCGAGAGCTAGGGCTACCGAGGTCTTTCAAGGACTGATGATCCTTGCCCTTTGCATGAATCCGCAAGTGACGCTTTAAGCTAGAGCGCCGTTGGAAGGTCTGCCCGCAGTGGGAACAGAGGACAACTGCCTTCTCTCACACTTTCGTCTTGCCTTCTGGGTCTGGTGTGGGATTTTGTTCCTGGGCATGTGCCAGCAGGTGCTTCATGAGGTTGGAGCGACGCTGGAAGCCCTGGTCACACTCAGCACATCGGAAGGCAGGCTCAGAAGGAAGAAGGCGTTAGCAAGTGCTTGAGGTGTGAGCTCTGGCGAAAGCGGTGGCTGCAGAGGTGACAGGCATGTGGTCTCTCATCTGTGTGTATGCGCACGTGCAGCTTGAGGATGGAGCTGCGCCCAAAAGTCTTTCCGCACCACAGACATCAGAAGGAACGGGAGCTTGGCTGAGATTGAGAGCCCGAGTGAGACTGTAGTTGGTGGGCCTGTAGACCGGACAGCTGCAGGAAACTGACTCCACACTCCGTGCATATAAACTGCGACTCTGTCTCGGACTCTGGGGCTCCTACTCTGACCTCCACAAGTTCACTGCTGTCTGCAGGGGTCCCTCCCCCACCAGTACGGCTCGCCTCCTGCTCTGCTGTCTGGTACAGAGGCTCTACTGTGACTCCAGCGCCCTCTGCCAGGGACTCAGATAAAATGATGACAGGCCAGATAGTCGATTTAGGTTCTTCATCTTTAAGTTCCTCCTTGTCAGGCATTCTGCTCTTAAGTACAAGAGGGTTTGCAGTCCAGGCTTTCTTCTCTGAGGTGTCCTCAAAGGTAAGGGACTCCAACACAGCTGCCAGCTCTTGGTCTCTGGAATTCTCCTCAAACCATGAGGGACCCTGGGAAAGGTGGCTTTCTTGTGGGTCCTGGAGCATCCCCCTGGGGCTCTGGGCTCA
The DNA here is from genome assembly GCF_982192425.1 of Myodes glareolus. Lineage (NCBI taxonomy): Eukaryota > Metazoa > Chordata > Mammalia > Rodentia > Cricetidae > Myodes > Myodes glareolus. The sequence continues at coordinate 132,631,100 of NC_142053.1, read as the reverse complement.
CTGGTCAGTTTCAACTTGGTCCAAGTCTCCACTCCTCAGGTTCAGCAGGCCTGGTGGAAACTGGCTGAGATGGAGGCAATTCGTTCAACGGGTGCAGGGCTGGAGTCTCTTCCAAGGGCAACTCCCTTTTAGGGCTTTGGCTGGGGCCCTGGGGAGGGCTCTGCTGCCCCTCTGAGATGATGTCTGCAGGGGCATTCTTGCCAGCACTGAAGCTAAACTCCAGTGTCCCCACGTGGCTGGAGTCTTTGGGGACGCCCTTCAGCAGCTGTGTCACCTCCTCTCCATCCCTGAGTGGCTGGCCCTGCACGCAGCTCAGCACGTACCCCCCACTCATTTTCCATATGATATTTCAAACACTAGCTATAGACAAAGAAAGGTACTTTATTTTAATCAAGGTGTCAATTAATTAGTAAAATATTGCAGTGCTAAACACATGCATTAACCTCTGGTGCACTCAATTTCATAAAAGTATATTAACAGAATTAAAGACCTGGGTTAACATGAACCCAATAATTGTAGGCAATTTCATCACTCCAATTTCTTATACATATAAGATATCTGGACAGAAAAAGAAAGAGAAACTTCAGAATTAAATGACCTCTTATATCAAATGAACCTAAGAGATCTATTGAACATTCAACCCAAATACCAAGAATATACATTCAGCAGCACATGGAAGTGTCTCCAACATAGAAAAAAATGCTGGAACAGAAGCATTAATAAATACAGAAAAAATGAAATAATTCCATGTATCAGACCCAACCATTATGCAATAAACTTAACAGCAAACAAAACTCTACTAAATGTATAAAATGGAGATTAAACAACAAATTATTAAATGATGAGTGGATCAAAGAAGAAATCAAAATATTTCTGGAACTAAATGAAACAAAAATACCACAACAAAACCTTTGAGAAACAGTCAAGACATTTTAAGAGGGAAGTTAATAGACCTAAGTGCCTACAAAAAAAAAAGCAGTACAAATAAATTACTTATTGGTGCAACATAAGAATTTGGAAAAACAAAACAAACTCAAACTCAGTAGATAGCAAGAAATAATTTTTTAAAAATCAGATGGTAGTGTCTGGTACTGGAAACATAGCCAGCTATCCAGGCCTAGTATTATCATGGATCTCAGAAGAGAACCTATATTACAGCTTTATTAAACCAGCATAAACCCTAACTACATTCTTAATATTTGTCCTTATACCCACAGATAAGTGTGATCCTCACCCCCAATCAAGGCAACTTCTTTTTACAACAGGAGACCATTATTACAGAAAACCACAACCGACGAAAGTGCAGAGTGGTGGAGCCTAGTCCCACCCACAGTCAGACCGACTCCTGCACCTAACGCTTAGGGAGCATAAAGGAATAGGGAACAGAAAGATTATGAGAACTGGAGTAACAGGGAGTTTACTGTGACATTGTGCCTCCTAGAAAAGTCAGAAGCTACACCTATGAACTCTCACCACCATGACTACCTAAACATGACCTGAACAAGACAGATACCTGTAGACATGGTAATGGGGGAAGGGGAGAGTTCAGGAGGCCTCTACCCTAGACCAAGAACCACAGGTAACTAAGGAATGCTGAGTGAGAGGAATCTGTCTCTCCCTCTCTCTTACTCTTTCCCTCTTTCTTTGTGTGTATATCCGTGTGTCTGTGTGTCTCTCTCTTAAACCACAAGAACACAAACATGAAAATTAAATAAGAGAACAGTAAGACAAAAATGCCAAAACAAAATGAAACGTTCCCCAAAAGAAAAACCCCATAGAGTCCATTTTGTGTTGGCCAACTCCTTACTTCACAGTACGCCCTGGAATGTACTTGATAAGCCCAGTGACAGTCCATCTGAGAAAACTGATTTTCCTTTTGCCAGCAGATACCAGTTACAAGTAGCTTTTTGGTTTGGTTGGTTTGGTTGTCCACTTTTTCCTCTCAGTACTGAGTTCCCTTCTGTCATGGGCCTGTGCAGGTCTTGTGTGTTCTCGCTCAGTCTTTGTGAGTACACATGTGCATCAATTCTGTTGGGTCTAGAAGACACCGTTTCCTTGGACTCATTCATCACCTCTGACTCTTAAATTTTCCACCTCCTCTTCTGCACAGATCCACGAGCTTTGAGAGACGGCCCTGAGGAAGACATGCCACTTAGAATTGAGTGCTCCAGAGTGTCTCATTCTCCGCACGTTTCCCAGTTGTGGCGCTCTGTGTTCATTCCCATCTACTCTAAGAAGTGTCTGGAGAGCTGTGAGTGGGACACTGATCTATGGTATGGTGGTATGACACTAGGAATCATTTTATTGCTATGTTCCTGTAGCAAAATAATAGTAGTAGGTTTTCCCCTAGGCCAGTGACATATCTACCCTCAGATTCTGACCACTTTAGCAGTGTCAAATATGGATTCCATCTTGTGGAGTGAGCCTGAAATCTGTTCAAAAAGTGGCCGGTTACTCCTATAACATTTGGACCCTTATTGCACCAATATATCTTGTATGCAGGTCATTGTTGTAAGGCACCTGGTTTGTAGCTGGACGATAATGGAGATCACCTTTCTTCTCCAGTAGCATACAAAGTACCTTCCAGCACCACAAATGCTAGTCAGTAGGGGTAAAGCTTCTAGTTAGCCAACTCAACTTCTCTATCATAAAGGTTGTCTTCTAGTAGAATCTTATCATCATGTTGTGAAGAAAATAACCAAGAACCATGGCAATAGCCTGTTGTATCTTTGAGGTTTCATGGGGCTCCCTTGACCAAAGATTCAAGAAGATATAACCTGTTCCTAACACTGGAGATTTTACTTGATAATATAGGATATCTAGTTGGTACATCATCTCCCCTTTTATGTGGTGACTCCATTTAGTCATATGTATGTATGTATATATAGAAGGAAAATATACATACATATGTGTGTGTGTGTGTCACACACACACACACACATGCAGAGGTGTGGCTCAGTAGGAGGGAAAGAGGGTGGAAAAGAGAGAAGGAAGAGGGAGTGAGAGACAGAGATCAAGACTTTATAAGAACATGTCCTGAATGACCTACATCTCCAACCAGGTAGGGACCTCCAAATAACCCATTCAATTGTAACCTTATAATAATTAATGTAATGATGAGGTTAACCCTTTCATTAGTCATTTCAGCAATGTCACAGACTGGGTACAAAGCCTTCAAAGCATGAGTCTTTAAAGGACATTCCTGATCTTCTACACCATGACAGGCTATCTAGCTCCAGCTGTCTCCTCTCTCTCTCTCTCTCTCTCTCTCTCTCTCTCTCTCTCTCTCTCTCTCTCTCTCCCTCTCTCCCTCCCTCCCTCCTCCCTTCCTCCCTTCCTCTCTCCTTCTCTCCCTTCTGGCCTCCAGAAAATTTACCTCATGATATGCTCCTAACATGAGGTGTTTCCTCATCTAAGGCTCAAAGGGACATGGCCAAGGGATCACAGATTGAAACCTCTGCAATTATAATCCAGAATCTTTTCTCATCTTAATTTTTCTTAGGTATTTTGTCACAGTGATAGTGGGATGCTGGTTCTGAAGTTGATGTCTTAAAGCCTACTTGAACTTTTCCTGTATGGCTTCGGGAGTCAAATAGTCCCATGGATACAGTGGGAACCTTTACTCTGCTCAACATTTTTGTGTGTCCTTAATCAAAAGAAATGATAGGAGGTTTTTTTGGAGCCTCAAATCCATCCCCCAAAACACACCTTCTCCAAGAAGACAATACCTCCTGATCTCCTAATCTTTCCCAAACAGTTCTGCTAACTGAAGACTAAATATTCAAACATAAGAGATTATGGGGGCCATTCTTATTCAAACCTCCACATATACATTACACTGCATGGCATCTATAGACTCCTGGACATATCATAATGCAAAATGCATTTAGTCCAACTTCAAAAGTCTCCATAGTCTATCAAAGTCTCAATACTAATTAGAAGTCCAATATTCAAAGGCTCTTTCTGAGACCCAAGGCAACCACTTTTTTTAAAATCAATTCTGTTTTTTGAGATTATAAAATAATTAACATCATTTACCCCTTCCTTTTCCTCCCCACAAACCCTCCCACATACCCTCCTGCTTTCTTTCAAATTCATGTCCTCTTTTTTCATTGACTGTTGTTATATGTATGTATTTATACATGTATATATTCTTAAATATATACATTAAACCAGTTCAGTCTATATAATGTTACTTGTGTGTACATTTTCAGGGATGATCATTTGGTATTGGATAAAAAATATTAGTATACTCTTCCATGGGGAACACTGTTTTCTTCTGCTCTCAATATTCCTTAGGTTGTTTGTTTGTTTTACTGCTTGTAGTTCTTTGTGTAAGGTTAAGGCCCTGTGGCCTTTTCCCTATTCACATTTACATATCTGTTGGTTTTTTTCTTTGTTCAGCTCATATGTAAGCAGTCATGTTGGTGATATTTTATGGGTATAGCTTCTGACATTACTTGAAAGCACTGTCTCCCATCAAATTCCCTGTTTCTCTAGCTCTTACACTCTTTCTGCCTGCTCTTCCATATATCCCCTGAGCCTTTGGTTCAGGAGTTATTTTATAGATGTATCCTTGGGCTTGGGCTCCACAACTGCGTGTACATAGATTGACTGTTTTTCTGTGCCAGTCTCTATCTTTTGCAAAGGGAAGTTTCCTTAATGAGGGCTGTGAACTACACTTAACCTGTGGATATAAGGACAAATATTTAGAATGTACCTATGGATTGTATTGGTGTAATAAAGTGGTGGCCGTGTGTTTTCTGAGATCCATGATTTCATTAGCCTTGGGTAGTTCAAAAGTTTCAAAAAAGGCATGATTTCCCTGTTATTGACTGGGTGTTAAGTCCAATTAAAGAGCTGTTGGTTAACACCAAGGTAAATGTGTCACTTCTACACCCTTAGGGTTATTGTGTCATGATGGTCAATCATTGTTGTGGTTCATTGGCATCATAGCTAAATGAGATTCTTGCTTGCTTCCTTCCTGTGGAAGCTTACATTGGTGCCTTCTGATACCATGAAAGCTAGTCCTCACAGAGGAGGCTTTCAGATAAGTTCCAGTTCAGGACCCATTGTGCCTTGCATCTGAAATGCATGATGTCTCCAACAATAGGGTCTTACCTTCCACCTCTAGGGCTGGAGGCAACTAAGGGCAATAGCAATATCAAGGCAATCTCTTAATTGTAACCTCATGAAAAATAAAAGGGCAGAGTACAAAGTATATGCTTCTACCACACAGTGGCACAGAATATACATTACTATTCCAAAAGGGAGGAATGAGAAAATAGTAAGAAAATACTGACCAAAGCAAGACCAATGCCCTGCAGGGCAAACTCCAAGTCCTGTAGCTCCATGTCTGATATCAAATGGCTTAGATGGATCCATTTTTCCAGATATACTGCCTGCATGATTCTTCTCTTCCTTGGTCTTCTTCCATGCCCTGTCTGAGCTATCCTACTATCCTGGTCCCTCTAACATCTGTTTCACACAATGGCCTCTCAGGGCCTCCATGATGGGACTCCCCTGCAATACTCATAGCCTCACTACTTTCCTTAACCATGGAAGACTATTTCAAGAACTGTTTTATCCATGTATCCTTCATTATTTTAAAGCCAGAAGCACATAGACAGCATTGCTAAGTTTGACTACCAACCTGGAGTGAACCCTGGCCCCCTGGAATCACATTCCTAGAAGGTTTGATTGGTGTTACATTTTAAGGGCCAGGAAATTCCTTGTTTCTTTCCACAAGTTGAAAGCTTAGCTGGTTGGGGTCTTGCTTTGAGGGCACCCTGCCCTAACACTTTATTCCTTTATTCCTAATAAGATCAGGCTTCTCACTAATCTCTTGTTCAGCACAGGCCTTGGCTGGTGTTCCTTTTTACTTCAAACTCCATTTTGTATTTCTTTTTGCTCCACGTTTTCTCATTCTTTGTAGACCTGCACAACCGTGATTGCTAACCAGGTGGTAGAGTCAAAGTTAGGCTGTCTTGAAATCTTCTCTACCAAAGAAATTAGTCCATTACTTTTCAGTTTAGCCTCAGTCAACTTCTTCGGACAAGGGCAATAGAGAGCCAATGTATCACAAAATTCTATCTAGTCAAGTTACTAGTGTTGGTTCCCTCTAAAACCTCCACAGTCCACATGGTTTTCACCACTTCTGTATCCTAAGCTCCTACCCAGGATAGCTCATTAAGCTTCTCTACATCATTCTACTGCTTTACTAATTAAAGTCCCCAAGTCTTCCACATTTTTCAAGAAAACAGCATGGTCAGGCCTGTCACAGCAATAACACATCCCTTGGTACCAAATTCTATCTCAATTACTTTCTGTTGCTTTGATAAAACACCATGACCAAGACAACTTGTAAAATTAAGTGTTGAATTTGGATTCCAGTTAGAGGATCAGAGTCTATGATGGCGGAGTGAAGAAAGGAGTAAGGGAGAGAAAGCACTGGGAATTTCTTAAAACCTTAAAGTCTGCCTCCACTCCAATGACAAGATCGCAGCTACTAATTCTTCCCAAACAGTTCCGCCAAGTATTCAAATAGATGAGGCTATGAGGCTCACTCTCATTCAGTCCACTACAGCAACCTGCAGTATCCTGGAGAGTGAAATTGGCTTGAAGTGTGGTTCAGTAAAAGAGAGAGGACTAGAGGGAGAGAGGAGGAAAAGAGGGAATGAAGAGGGTAGGGAGAAAGAAAGATCAGTAGACTTTAAGGGCCTGTAAATATTCTAACAGTGAGCCCACAAACCCAATATTCTCACATGATTTTTTGGAGGTAGTTGTGTTGTTAATTTGAAAACATTTTCATTGTGATATCCTAATATATGCATACAATGTGCTCTGATTTTAATTGTCACATATTATGTTCTCTTGTTCCCACCTCACACTCCTGCTTATGCTCTTACTCTTCCCAAATAATACTTCTTCAATTTTCATTTTCTTTTACTGTGTCAAGCCATGTGTTTTATTATGGTTTTCTCAAGGAGCATGGATATATGGGTTATTTCACAGAAGAATGGGTACCTTAGTAGGGGCTAGTCCCCCTAAAGTAATTGCCACACCCTTCTTCATAGATCCTTGGGGAGTGGAGGGCACTCATGAGCATAGTGTGAGGTGATTATAATCAAAATACATTACATGCATATATTAAAATACCATAATGAAAACATTAAAAAATAATGCTACGTTATTGGATTTGTTGATCACTGGTAGAGCATTTATTTATCATGGGCAAGACCCTTGAACAGATCCCTAAAACTGAAAAAAAAATACCATTGTCAAATGTGGAATGATCATCTACATAGAAAATTTGATGAAATTATTTTTTAAGTTTTAATATTTAGGGTTTTTAATTGTTTTTATTGAGCTATACATTTATTTCACACCCCGTCCTTCATCCTCTCTCCCCCTCCACCCTCCCCCTGCGCCCCACATTACAGTTTACTCAGGAGATCTTGCTTTTTCTCCTTTCTAGGTGAATCTATGTATGGGTCTTCTTGTCTAGATTCTCTGGGGTTGTGAACTGTAGGCTAGTTATCCTTTACTTTATGTCCCACCAGCAATGGAGAAGTGTTCCCCTTACTCCACATCCTCTCCAGCAGAAGTTGTCATCAGTGTTTTTTATCATGGTCATTCTGATAGGTGTAACATGGAATCTCAGAGTTGTATTGATTTGCATTTTTCTGATGGCTAAGGAGGTTGAACATTTTCTTAATTGTCTTTTGGCCATTTGAGAGTTCTCTGTTTAGGTCTGTACCCCATTTTTATTGGATTATTTGTTCTTTTGATTACCAATTTCTTGAGTTCTTTGTATATTTTGGAGATCAGACCTCTGTCTGATGTGGGGTTACTGAAGATCTTTTCCCATTCTGTAGGCTGTTGTTTTGTCTTGTTGACTGTGTCCTTTGCTTTACAGAAGCTTTTCAGTTTCAGGAGGTCCCATTTATTAATTGTTTCTCTCAGTGTCTGTGCTGCTGGTGTTAAATTTAGGAAGTGGTCTCCTGTGCCAATGCATTCAAGTGTACGTCCCACTTTCTCTTCTATAAGGTTCAGTGTACCTGGCTTTATGTTGAGGTCTTTGATCCATTTGGACTTGAGTTTTGTACATGGTAATAGATATGGGTCTATTTTCATTCTTCTACATATTGATATCCAGTTATGCTAGCAGCACTTGTTAAATATGCTTTTTTTCATTTGATATTTTTTGCTTACTTGTCAAAGATCAGGTGTTCGAAGATGTGTGGACACAATCAACATTTTTAAAATACCAACTTTCCCCAAATTAATCCACAGATTCAATGGGAATACTATTATAATGTTTGATGGAGACTGAGAAGACAACTGTAAAATTCATATTCAAATGCAAAGCATGTAGAATAACCAAACAACACTGGAAACAGAAGCACAAGCTTGGAAGAGAAATATCCTATGACTCATATCATTCCAATGCTTCAGGTTTTGGCACCTCATGGTTCTGGGTTAAAAAAAACAGAGATGGTAGTCAACACCTGTAGTATGCACCAGTGATATATACAGGTACAAGAGTGTCTCTGCCAGTTTGAGGCCAGCCTGCTTTGCATAGCAAGTTTCAGGCCAGGCAGCACTGCATAGAACTCTTTATTTTTTGTTCTTAATTTATTTTACATCCTACAATTTATTTTACATTAAAATCACAATTTTCCATCCCACCTCTCCTCCCTTTCCCTCCCCCAACATCCCCACCTCCTATCCTCCTCCACTCCTCCTCTGTTTTTGTTCATAAAGGGTCAGGCCTCCAATGGCACATCAAGTTGAGATAAGACTAAGCTCTCCCTCCCCTTGCATTAAAGCTAGGCAAGACAATCCAGTATGAGGAATAGGTTCCTGGAAGCCAGCCAATATGTAGGAACAGGTCCTGCTCCCGCCACTAGGAGTCCCACAAACAGATCAAGCTACACAACTGAAACACATGTGCAGAGGGCCTAGGTGGGTCCCATGCAGATTCCCTAGCTATCAGTCCAGAGTCTGTGAGCTCCTGTGAGCCCAGGGTAGTTATTTCTGTGGGTTCTCTTTTGATGACCTTGACCCTCCTGGCTTATACAATCCTTCCTCCCTCTCTTCAGCAGGATTCTCTGAGCTCTGTTCAATGTTTGGCTGTGGTTCTCTGCATCTGTTTCCATCAGTTGCTGGATGAAGTCTCTCTGATGACAATTGGGATAGTTACCAATCTGATAATAGGAGATGGCCAGTTCAGGCACACTCTGCACTATTTCTAGGAGTCTTAACTGAGGTCATCCTTGTGGATTTGTGGGTGTTCCCCTGGCAGCAGGTTTCTCCCTAACCCCATAATGCCCCCCATCAAGACATCTCTTTCATTACTCTCCCCCTCCATACACCCCCCAACCCAATCCCTCATGTTCCCATGGGTGTCTGGATGGCCAGGTGGTCTAAGGTGCCAGACTCAATACTGTTACTTTAAAAATCAGAAATGAAGAACACTGGGTGTGCTGGTTTCTAAGTGGAATCCCAGCTACTCAGGAAGAAAAGCAGGAGGATTCATTGATCCCACAATTTAAGGTCAACATGAGCAGCACAGTGAGACCATCTCACTTAAAAAGAGAAAAAAAAAACAGCAAATAGGTAAATAGAACATGCGAGGCAACCCAGACATAAACTGTCACATGGGTAAATAGGAAAACCTTTAAAGATACAGAGCCAGTATGATGAAGTGACTAGTGCTGGAACAATTGGAGATCAGTAAGCAACAGAATGTGCTTGGGCACTTCCCCCTATATTAAAACATGAATAAAGTTCTAGCTGAGTCCAATAGTATAGCTCCCAAGTGTACAGAATTCCAGAAATAAAGACAGGAAACAAATGTTGTGGCCCCTGAATGAATAAACATTACTTAGATGTGACATCAAAATCACAGCTAACAAAGTAACAAGTTGATGATGTCTGAGAGTGTAGCTCACTGATAGATCAGGTTTCAAGCAAGCATGAGACCCTGGATTCAGCCCTCAGAACACCAAAAATAAGAGAAAAGGAAAAAAGGAAACTCCAAGAGGTTATCAAAGATACTCACGTGACAAACACATGAAATGTACTCAGCTTCATCAGTCGTTGGGGGAGCATATGTTCATCTTTATTAAACTGGGAGAGGTGAAGTGGCAGGCTGTCCTAGCTGTCTTGTCTGTGTGACAAAATACTAACACAAGAAACTGAAGGAAGCAGGCACTCGTTTTGCCTCACAGTTTTGTTTTGTTTCTGTTTAGTAGAGTATCAGGAAGGAAGGAATAGTGAATATACAGTTGGCTTTTTCCCTTTTTTATTCAGTCCAGGCCCCATCCCACGAATGGTGACCACAGTGGGCATACTGTGCACACCCATTAACCTAATCTAGATAATTTCTCACAGCTGTGCTTGGAGGCTAATAGAATGGAGGTGACCACCCATAGGCATGGACACATCTCCTAAATGATTCTAGAGTTTTTCATCTTGGCAATCTAGATTGAGTCTTATACATGCCACAGTAAGGGTCAACACACAGCTGGAGATGCTGGAGCACTCAGTCATTGCTGCGAGGAACTTTTAATTGTTGAGACAGAAACAGAATGTCAGGCTGTGAGTCTAGTCTCAGGTGCTTTGAAGGTAATAGGAAGGCCATTTGGGTTCAGTTAGGAAAATGATTTCTTTTCAAGCATGAGGACCTCTGCTTGGATTTCCAAGAAACACATGAAAAAAATAACTGCTGTGATTGCACAAATCTTAATCCTAGCATATAGCAGGGGGTTGTTAGAAACAGGCTGATCCCCAAAACTCTCTACTTCCAGGCCAGCCAGTATGTGAGTGCAAGATCCAATGAGAGACTTGAGAGACTTGAGACTTGAGAGACTGCCTCTAAACATAATGGGGAGAGCAATAGAGAAAGACACCCAAAGTCAGTCTCTCATCTATACATTCAGAAGAACATACATTTCTCCCCCCCCCCTCGCACACGCACGCGCGTGCACACACACACACACATGTGCATATACACATGTGCATATACACATGTGCACACAGTGACAGTGCGGATATGAGTTCAAGATTGGTCTGGGTAGAACTGGAGTACCCTGTCTGAAAAAATTTTGAAAAAGGCCAAGTTTGGTGGCCCACACCTATAATTTCTGCTTTAGGGAGACAGGCAGGTAGAGTCCTGTGAGTCTTGGGTCAGCCTGATCTACATAGTGAGTTGCAGATTAGCCAGAGCTTCATAGAGAGACCCTGTCTCAAAAGCATTTTTAAATTAAAAATAAGACAAATAGAAAGAAACTGTGAAAGGGTCTGGTATGGTGGTACACACCTGTAGTCCAAGCACTCAGCAGGCAACAGGAGGAGCCACTGCAAGATAAGACCAGCCTGGTCTACATGGGGAGTTCTAAAGCAGTCTGGGCTATATATTGTCTGTCTCAAACCAAAAAGAACAAAATGGAAAATAAATAAGGAAAATGTACAAGCCTTTTGTAGTTTGATCAATCTACTCCATTCTTACATCATTGCCCAAAGTGAAGGGAAGAAATGTACTTAGCAGCACCTGTATCAAAAAAATTGCAGCACAGCTTGTTCATAAAAGTCTAAAGCTAGAAGCATTTCAAATGTCCCTCACCTGCAAAATAAATAGAATTTTTAACACATCCTTTCCCCGAAATCACACATTCCAGGAAAGTTAATGTTAAGATTTTCTGTAAAGAACTTGTGGTACTCCTCAATGATACAGAAGAGAGCTATAGAACAGCACTTCTGGAACTTACTGCCAGCATTTAAAGGAAAAGATAAAGACTCTCTGCAAGCATAAAACCAGTAGCTACAGAATAAATGCACAGTAGCTATTTGTACCAGGTTTATGGTTAAAGTGAGCAACAGCCAACATCAGTTCATTGCTATCATGTGTCTATTCCTGTGTTCAATGTCAGAGTGAGAAAGAGAAATACTGAATGTTTCCTTTCATATGTTAAACCTAAATTTATCTTATATATCAGTTAGAGCTGTGTACATATGCATGCATGCACATATCTATCTATCTATATCCATCCATCCATCTAGGTCACCAAACCTATGTGAAAGTGGATATTAAAGGACAGGAAGACAGCTTAAAGCAGGTGTAGAATAGAGAAAGTAATTGACTACGTATAATAGGCAACTGGAAAGGGGAACTAAGTAGGGGAAATGGAACTAAGGTGGAGGCTGCAGAGCTATAAAAGGGAAAGAGAACAAGTGGGAGCTCGGAATGAAACATGTGTAAGAAGATGCAGTGAAGAAACAATTGGGATTCTAACTTAAAAGTTAATTTCTGAAAACAATAAAGCAGGGTTAGAGAGATAGCTCAGTGATTAAGAACCCATACTGCTTTTGCAGAGGTCATGAGTTGGGTTCCCAACACTCTTTTGGAATAGCTCACAATCACAAGTAACCTCGTTTCAAAAGAATGAGACACTCTTCTGGATTCTTCCTTGAGGAAAAAAAATCACATACAGAAGTGATTTTTAATTTTAATAGTTATTTTATAAAGTACTTAAATGTTGTAAAGTTATTACAGAGAGATCCCAGGATAGACTTCTTAAGGAAAAACCGACTGGGGAGGACTTGAGACTGTAAGCTTAAGCACATCAGCCGTCTCTCTAAAGAAGCTCCTACACAGCAGAGTGGACATGGGAGGGGGGGACTGAGCATGCATAGAAACTCGCACTTCAGCAGGCCAGCAGAGCCTGGAGTAGTCAGCGCCAGGGAGAGCAAATTTGCCACTTTAGATGGGGCATTCAAGGAACATGCCTTGTTTGTGAAATACTTCCTGCCATGGCACCCTGGGCAAGTACTTGTCTCATTTGTCCAACCCACTTTCCCGAACCATCCATGGGCACTGGTTGGTTAATTAATTCTCAAAGGGCAGATGGATTAGGGCACTTGATCTCTTTCTGGAAAATACTGCCTGATCCCTTCACACCAGAGGTAGGTTCTCTATGAGAGACACCCTGAACAAATTAAACCCAGGCAGGTGGAAAATCCATGAGTAACCGAAGTACTCATGCCTTTTCTGTGACCTCAGTGACCCTCAGACCTATTCTTTGAGCTAACCACTTCCTGGGTGATTCCCTGTTGGGTCCAGAAACTACAGCAATTGTCCATCTGACAGCCTCCTGTGCTGCTATTTCTGAGGAAAACAGTACAGTACTCCTGCTCACCTCACAAACTTCAAAACCTGTTAGATGCTTTGAGGTTTTTTTCAATCAGTGATAAGGCCAAGTACTCTCTGTCTTAATGATTAATTTCATATCTCCTCTGATATAAAGGCACCCTCACCATGATCTCAGTGTCCACCCACTGAAATTTTTCTGACTTCATTTTGGGGAGCCCTGGGTTGGTACATATTGAAACATCCCATTTTCCTTCAGTTGAGTGATAGAGTGAGCTGATAGAGTGATAGCAGGTTTGGAGATCCCAGCTCTTTTCTCGCCAATACTTTATAAATTAGCCCAGTGACAGCCCTACAATTCACTCAGCCTAGTAAATCAACTTCTCTTCAGCACACCATATTCCCTTTCTTAACCACTGAAAACCATCAGAGAGATTTCTCTACCTTTGATCTCACCCACTTTGCATCAGATCAAACCACACACACACACAAAATAAAACACTCATGGACCAGAAGTCTGTATCCTAGAGTTTTTTATCAGATTGGCATCATAACCACACAATATCTCATAGGAAATAATCATAAGGACACACCTAATAATGCATGTACATGGATTGATGTTTAAGCATCTTCCCAGGAACATGTATAATTTCTTGTTTCAATAAAAGTTTGAGAGGATGAAGAGATCCCTCAAGAGGAGTTGAGAACACTGACTGCTCTCCCAGATGACTCTAGTTCAGTTTCCAGCATTCATGTAGGGTATCTCACAACTATCTGTAACTACAGATCTTGCATTGGTTCAGTATTTCCTCATGAAAGTCTATGGAAACTTTTGAAATTGGATTAAAGAAATTTTGCATTATGGTATGAGCACAAACCTGTAAAGGTCAGGGAGTAGAATCCTGTAAGGGTCAGGGAGTAGAATGTGGTGGGTTGAATGGGGACAGTCTCCATGAGCTCATATATGTGAACATTTGGTCCTGAGTTGGTGGAACTTTTTAGGAAGGATTTGGAGATGTGGCCTTCTTGGAGTAGGTATAATTTTGTTGGAGGAAGTGTGTCACTTAGGGCAGGCTCTAGGGCTTCAAAAGCCCAAGCCAGGAGCGGTGGCTCTCTTTTCCTGCTGCCTTCAAATCTGGATGTAGCTCTCTCTTGCTACTTCTCCAGTACCATGTCTGTGTGTTATTCCTACCTCTTTTCAGTCTTTACTCAGAATCTCATCACAAAGCCAGAATGGCGGCTGGAGAGATGGCTCAGTGGTTAAGAGCACTAACTACTCTTCCAGAGGACCCAGGTTCAATTCCTAGGGGATCTGACACCTTCACACCAATGTACATAAAGTAAAGTTAAATAAATTAAATAAATACAAAGCCAGAATGGCTTTGATCATGAAGCCAAGGTAATCCTTTAGCAAGTGATCCTTCTTATCCTCCTTCTCTCCTGCTTTACTACATAACTCATCATAACATCTTCTGAACTGCAGGCACTTGAAATGTACTGTGAAATAGCGTTGCTTGGGATAGAGAGAGATGGCTCAGACACAAAGTTTCTTATATAGCTAACCTGTAGCCTAACTATCTGAGTTGAGTCCTTTGAACCCATATAAAGATAGAAGGAGAGAACTGACTACACAAATTTCTTTTCTGACATTCACATGGTGGCACATGCACACAAATAAGCGCATCAGGAACATATGTAGTAGTAGTTGTTGTTGCTGTAGTAGATGATTTTAAGACACTTTAAAACTTAGACCTCGGGGCTGGAGAGATGGCTCTTTTAAATAAATAAATGAAATTTTAAAAAAAAAACTTAGACCTCCTCTCCAACTATATTTGGTACTTATCATCCTACCTAATTTTGATGAACTCCTCATTGCCAAGCCTCTAGTGACCAGTGTTTGATTCTTACCTTCTTTTTAATAAATTTATTTATTTTACATCCCAGTCACAATTTCCCCTCCCTCCTCTCCTCCCAGTCCCTCCCCCATCCCACCCCCTCTGTTCTCACTCCCCAATCCCCTCCTTCTCCATCTTCATCCAGGAAAGGGCAAGCCTCCCATGAGTATCAATAAAACATGGCCTATCAAGTTGCGGTAAGACTAAGTACTTTTCCATGTACTAACATCCCAATATGAGGAGTAGGGTCCCAAAAACCAGTAAAGGAGTCAAAGACAGCCCCTGTTCCCACTGTTAGTCCCACAAGAGGACCAAGCTACACAACTGTAACATACATTGCAGAGAGCCTAGGTCAGTCCCATGTATGCTCCCTGGTTGTCAGGGTAGTCTCTGTGAACCCCTATAAGCCCAGGTTAATTTATTCTGTGGGTTTCTTGTGATGTCCCTGACCCTCTGGCTTCTACCTTCTACGAAAGAAAACTTTTCTCCTTCCACATATGAGAACATTGTGGTTTCAGCCCTCCTGTGCCTGCGGTATCCAGCATACACCTGACCCATCGAGGTCTCCATGGTCTTCGTTATAAAGGATAGCCTTTCAGTCAAGATGGCTGAGGTTATAAGCAGCTCTTTCTTCTTCAGGTCAGTACTGAGTAGACAGGATTTCATTTGGAAGAATATCTAGAAGGACAGGTCACATAAAATTCTCAAACAATAATAGAGAATGTATATTCTTACAGATGATGAGTAAATGACAAGCATGTACAAGCTTCAGTTGGAGTGTGGTCTGTCCTGTATCACATCTTAAACACAGACTTACATTCCACCCTATATACACACATGAAGACACTGATGTTTTCCATGTGTTACAGAAATCACACACACATACACACCTAGCTTATCTTGTCAGGCAATATAAACCTCATAGGGTAAAACTGGACATGGTCAGTAGTCCAGAACTTTGTACTTTTAAGAAATTCGTGAATTCAGGGCACAGGAGACAAGATGTGTTCTTTTGCTCTTCTTCTCGAACACAAAACCTCCAAAGAGAGCCAGGGTGTCCTAACTGCTAGTATGCAGACTTTATAGGGAAGGGGAAAGAGTTTCCTTTTTTGTCAAACAGGGTTTCTCTGTGTAACAATTCTGTCTGCTGGCCTCAAACCCAGAGCTCTGCCTGCCTCTGCCTCCCAAATGCTGGGATTAAAGGCATACAGCAACACTGCCTGGCTCATTGGCATTTTTTTCCTTCTGTCTCCTTGTCTCAACCTCAGGCAGGTGAAAGAAAAATGCTTTTAAAAAAAAGAACATGGTGAACATTCAGAATCATGGGCACAATGCTGAAATCCTAAATATCAGTTTTAAAACAAACAAATGGAAATTGTCCTACAATGAATTATTATTACAGTGTGCTAAGCACACTCTCAATCCTGATTCTCTGTTTTCTTAAGGTTTATTTTAATTTTAATTTATGTGTATGTGTGTTGATCTGTGCATGTATATGTTATATCTGTGCATGAAGAGTGAGGGGAAGGGAGGGAAAGAAGGAGGGAGGGAGGGAGGGAGAGAGGGAGGGAGGGAGGAAGAGAGAACCTGCCTGTGGGGCCTGGAGTGACTGACAGATCCCATAAAGATGGAGTTGTGTGTGGTTGTGTGCTTTCAGGTATGTGCTCCAGGAACCCAGTTCAAGTCATCGGGACAAGCAACAAGTATTTTTCACTGCTGAGACATCTCTTCAGCCACCAAAGCCTGGCTCTTACAATGTGCAAAATTGGTTAGTATTTCTCTTACCCCATTCTATCACCATTGCTCTCATTTCATGCTACTCAGCATGTATTGTTTTAGCCATCTGTGGAGTGCTCTATTAGCCGTGCTCCTACTGAGGGACAAGCAGTCTGTGCCACCAGCCTGACTCTGTGTCAAGCACTCCATTAGTCTTGTCATTAATTGGTGCCAGAACGGATAGCATTGCAAATGGGCCTAACTGAAGAATGAATGAAATATGCCAAAAAAAGAACACAGTTGAATCCTCAAATTATGAAGCTGAGTGAAAGAATACCAACAATGTGGGTACTCATGTGTTGGAGCCTTGGGTTTCAACCACTGGTGTTTTCTGAAAGGCTGTGGAACCTTTTGGAGATGGGACCCAGCTGTTAGACATGGTTCCATAGGGTTAGGCTTAAGGCTATAGCCTAGATCCATTTCCCGATAAAGCAATCTGCATTCAGATCCACTGACGTGGGATAACTGAGGTGTGTCACAAATTCCTACAACCACAGAGAGAGCCCTAGCTTCCAGGCCTCCCCCATAGTAGATGGTGCTCTCTTCATTAGTGAGTCAAAATGAATCCTTTCTCACTTTAGTTTCTTATTTTGATATTTGGTCAAAAACTGTAGTACATTAATACAGAAAGTTCCCATCCAGAAGTAGGGGCATAGCTATGATGAACAGACCACCAGGTATTTCACAGCCAAAGACTTGAGGACTGGGATGAAACAGTCTTCCCCCAATAGATTTTGCAAGGTATAGAGATGAAGCAGTCGGCTCTGGAAAAGGGAAGGGAAGAGGAGAGAAGACTGTATTTCAGAGCGTACCATTTTGTGCTGGGAGACTCCTGTGTTAAAAGAGGTGTACATCTGTGTTAAATTGCCTCCTTCCACGTTTGAAGCTCTAGGATCACCTTCCAGCACTGATCAAAGAAATTGCCAGTGGTCTTGAAACAATATCCCCAAGTGGAGTCATTGGGGAATAATTATAACTTTGTATTATTGGACTACACACAGCCATAGAAGGTGGACTCTCAACTTCCTTACCCTGTAAGCTGGAGACCCTGGTATATGTGAGGCCTCTCACCAGAGCTCCAGTATTTGTCTCCCACAGAAGGAGTTAGGGATTTCATTACGATGTAAGGAACATTGAGGATGCCCAGAGTACAAGCTGGGGAGGGAGAAATAGATGTGCCCAGTATCCAGTCCCACGCTCGGGGTACATGTGAAATTCTTTTCCAAGTGTAGCCCTCCGAGTGTGGAGAGTGAGGTGAGGAAATGGGAGGGGGAATGTTGCCCCCCAGACAAAAGACAGAGGTATGAAAAGTGTGTGCAGAAGAGAGGTGGCAAAGTAGCAAGGCTGAGGCAGACTCTCGCTTTATATCTCTATGCAAATAAGGAAGTGACTCTGACAACTGAAGTCATCTTCCTCCCTGGAGTATAGAATTTGTGGTTGGATTACCCAACACAGGAGGCAGTTTCAAGGAATTACTGCAGAGATTCTGAGCCATCACAGAAAATAGTTTTGAGGAGAGAATAGCTTCTGTGGTTAAGCCACATTGTTGTTCTTTGTAGTGATGTCCTCGGCAATTGACAAGAGTAGATTAGCTTAAGGACACCAGCAGAAGTCACAGGAAACACCTCTGTGACCGGGGACAAGGAACGAGTCTCCTTCCGGCTTCAGCATTGAGCATGATCTGGTGACTTTGCACTAGTCACTGGGGAACACAATGCCATGTTTAACTTCCGGTCTCTAAATGTTGTGTGCAGAACCCAAAGAGAGTAGGGATCTGGAAAAATTCATGTAGACGTAAAGATACAGAGCCAGCTATGCCTACACCAGGGAAACTGGGGTTTGCAGAGCTTAAGTAAGTTGATTAAAGTTGAATGTGTAATGACACGGGAATGCCAGAGAAGAAGACCCTGTGCGTGTGCAGACTCCCTGCAGAACTCATGCACAGTGTCAGGTCTTCCTGGTTCTCTGGGCAGCTCCTAACTGGCATTACCGTCTGCCTACCCTCTAGTTTGTAGGCCATCCCATGAATTTCAGTCTTGCCAAGCTCTGTAATCATCAAATGCAAAGGGCTCCACACAAGCTACAAAAATACCAGAGACTTCAAGAGTTTCTTACAAATCTTAATAAAAGCTCAAGGATCCTCATTGCCAGTTAACCTGGACATCCCACTATGCAGCACCCCCTGACCCGCCACCCCATGTTCAGATATGCATAATCCCCTTCAAGGGCTTAGTAAAGATGGCTAAGCCTGGGTCTTCACCATGAAAAGGCCACACGCAGGAACTGACTGGAACAGCCTACAGTCTGTGGAATGGACAAGGCATCCCTCAGGACATTTGGATCTAAAACACCATGGACAAAGGAAGAAGAGAGGAAATCCCTAGGAGTCGGGACTACTTGTCTTACTTGCCAAAACTTTATACATATAGATGTTTCTCAAAGAATCAAAAATAGGTTTTTAAGTTGAATTTTGTTTTGTTTACAAACACAAGGAATCTTTAGATATCTTCAGTCTCTGACTGCCCGCCTCAGAGACCCAAGTACCAGAATTTAAAAAAAAAAAAAAACGCTTTAGAGACAGGAGACTAGAAAACAGAGAGGAACAGAGAGAAGAAGAGGAGAGGGGAGAGGAGCCTCAGGCCAAAAAGGGAGAGAGGGTAGTTAATGAGTGCTCAGAGGTTGGAGGGGAAGAACACTGCTAACTAGCTGTTCTCTATGGTTTCCTCTGTCTTCTTTATTATACAGGCCAGGACCACCTTCCCAGGGCTGTCACCATCCCCAATGGGCTGGGTATCCACATCAATAATTAATCTGGAAATTGCCCGAGAGAGTTGTCTACAGGGATTCTGATGGGGGCATTTTCTCATGTGAACTTCCTCTTTCCAGATAACTCAATCTGTCTGGAGTGCACAAAAGCATGACTATGACATCTATATAGCAAGAAACTGTCTCAAATAGGAAATAGAGAAAGGTAGTTGGGCAGTGATGGCACACACACTTAATCCCAGAACTTGGGAGGCAGAAACAAGCAAAACTCTGAATTCAAGTCCAGTCTGGTCTACAGAGTGAGTTCCAGGACAACTAGGCCTATACAGAGAAACCCTGTCTCGGGAAAAAGGAAAAGAAAGAAAATAGGGAAAGTAAAAAACAAATAAGAAGAGAAGGGAAAGATAAATCAAAGTCTAATGAACTAAAGCCATAAGAGAGATGAAAAGGGGATGAGATGAAGAGAGTAAGTCAAAAGAACTTCATGAGTGCTGGTAGAAATATTAAATATACTTTGATATATGCAATATGTATTATATGATATATTTGATCATATTGGCCCCTCCCTCAAGTTCTTCCAAATTCACTCCCCGGCTCTATCCACCCAATTTTAAGTTCTTCCTAAAAAAACAAAAACCCATTACAATAAAACCCCCCAAAACCAAGGAAACAAAATAAAACAACACCCAGAAAAAGAAAAAATATACCAAACTATAATCAAATGAAAGCAAACACACACAGAGAGAGAAATGCACTCATACCCCCCCCAAAAAAAGAAAGAAAGAAAAAACTGTGGAATCCATTATATGAACATGACATGTGTTGATATACCCAGTGTCACTCCATTGGGGAAACTGATTTTCCCTCTCCCAGCAGATGTAAGTGACAGTTCAGTTGTTAACCTTTACCCCAGAGGCTAGGTTTGCATTCATTCATTCATTCATTCACTTTTAAATATAGAAACAACAGGACTATTAGTTTTTATGAATTGATTTTGTGTCCAGCTACTTTGCTGAAAGTGTTTATCAACTGTAAGAGTTTCCCAGTGGAAATTTTAGAATCATTTATATATATACTATCATATCATCTGCAAATAAACTTTGACTTCTTCATTTGAAATTTATATCTCCTTGGTCTCCTTCAGTTGTCTTATTGCTCTAGCTAAGGCTTCCAGTACTGTATCGAATCAGTAGAGAGTGGACCACCTTCTCTTGTTCCTAATTTTAGTAGAATTTCTTTGAATTTAAACTGCCTTTATTATGTCCCTTGTCTTCAATCATGAATGGGTGTTGAATTTTGTCAGAGGCCTTTTCTGTGTTTAATGTGGTTTTTGTCTTTCAGTTTATTTATATGGTGGATTACATTGACAGATTTTCATACATTGAACCATCTCTGCTTCTACGAGATGAAGCCTACTTGATCATGGTGGATGATCTTTTTAATGTGTTCTTTGATTCTGTTTGCCAGTATTTTATTGAGTATTTTTACATCTATATTTATAAGGGAAATTGGTCTGTAATTCTCTTTATTGAGTCTTTATGTGGTTTGGGTATCAGAGTTACTGTGGCCTCATAAAACAGATTAGGCAATGTTCCTTTAGTTTGTACTTTGTGGAATAATTTGAGGAGTGTCTACATTAAGTCTCCTTTGGAAGTTGGTAGAAGTCTACTCTAAAATCACCTAGCCCTGGACTTTTACACACACACACACACACACACACACAGGATTTTAATGACTGCTTCTATTTCACTGTGAGTTGCCAATCTGTTTAATTTTCTTATCTGATCTTGACTTAACTTTTATCTTTTATCTTAACTTTAATCTTTTAGATTTTCCAATTTGGTGGAGTACAGGTTTTTAAGTATGTCCTTATTTTTCTGTGAATTTTCTCAGAGTCTTTTATGTCTCCCTTTTATTTCTAATTGTGTTAATTTGGATATTCCCTCTCCACCTTTTAGTTAATTTGTATAAGGGTTTGTCCATCTAGGATTTTCCCAAAGAACCAACTCTTTGCTTCATTGATCCTTTATGTTCTATTTGTTTCTATTTTATTGATTTCAGCCCTAAGTTTATTTCTTGCCATTTACTCCTTTGGGGTGTGGTTTTCTTGTTTTGTTCTAGAGCTTTTGGTGTGCTTTTAAGTTGTAGTATGAGATATCTACAAATTTTTTATGTAGTCACATAGTACTGAGAACTTGCCTCTTAGAACAGCCCTCATACAAGCTTGGGTGTGTTGTATATTCATTTTATTCAATTCTAGAAAGACTTTAGTTTCTTTATTAATTTCTGTTTTGATCCATGTGGTGGTTTGAATGACAGTAGCCTCCATAGGCTCATAAATTTGAACAGTTGGTCACCAAGGACTGGTACCATTTGAGAAAGATTAGATGTGGCCTTGTTGGAGGAAATGTGTCAGTGGGGGTGGGCTTTAAGGTTTCAAATGCCCACATCAGGCCCAGTGTCTCTGTCTCTGATTCTCTCTCTTTCTCTTCTTCTTCCTCCTTCCCTCTCCCCCCTCCCCCCTCCCCTGCCCCTGTCTGCCTGTGGATCAGGATGTAACAGTCTCAGCTACTGCCTGCCGACATGCCTGTCTGCTTCTCACCATGATGATAATGGACTAATCGTCGGAAACTGTAAACAAGTCCCCAGTTAAATGATGTTTTTATAAGTCTTGTCTTGCTTGTGGTGTCTCTTCACAATAATAGAACAGTGACTAAGACAAAGATACAGTCCCCAAAATTATTCCCTCTGAGCAAATTTGACTTAATTATGAAAAAAAAACTTAAAAAAAGAAAAAGAAATATTTTTTTATTCTTTCCCAAAACCAAGAGTACTTGGAATGCACGGGAAAACAGTGTTTTGAGAACCTGGAGTCTAGCTCTCCTTCCCAGACAAAGCTGTGCTCCCAGCGAACATCCGTGTGCACCGCGACCCCTGCTGGACATGTTCTTCTCTGCAGTCACCTCACAAACAGCAGGAAAAGAGGCTCTGGACAAGGCACAGCACAAGGTCAGGGACTCAGCTCTGCCCTCTAGGGGATGAATGGAGCCAGGCACGATCTCCAGAGGAGCCCCTGAGACAAACTGGACAAGAAGCAGAAACCCAGCTACGTGGAGCCAGTTGGCACCTGCATCTCAGCCCTCAGAAACACCATTCTCTACTGGAACAGTGAAACTGGTCCTGGAGGATTAAGACTCTAATGACGGCATCCGTGAGAGAAACTCGCTGCCCTGAGTCTCTTGTGCTGTCTTCCTGCCGTGGCTCCCATAGTTGCCTCAGCTCCCAAGACAAATCAGGAAACTGTTTAGAAAGGGGATCAGATTGGAGAATCTGGGAGGGGAAACTGGAGGGAGGAAATAGGAGAAGGAGAAGGAAGGAAGGTAGAGAAGAGAGTGGATGAAATCTTCATGTTCCACTCCGGGAAGCCATGATTGCAACCCATCCCTTCATTTAGATCCCTCCCCAGAATACCTAACAGCTTGGGTTGTATTTGATTCTAGACATGGCCAAATTGACAACTAAGACTACCATCACAATACCCATGGTGAATGGTTAAATCCTATCCTTACCTTGAAATGTAAAAGAATTCTTCTTCATCGTAATTCAGTTTACTGCTCTGGTGTCTTCACCACTTAAACTTTCGACCAAGGACTGTCTCCTTTCACCAAATTTGAATCGGGGGCTTTCTGTAATCTTTTTCCCCATGATTCCCCAACATTAGGCTTATTCATTAGTTCAGTGCCTCTTCAGTTTTGAACCCACATATGTAGCATGGGTGTGGCGACCTGACTGTAATCCCGATGCTCAGAACCAACATAAACTTCCATATCGCCAGGCAGTGGTGGCGCAAGCCTTCAATCCAGCACTCAGGAAGCAGAGACAGGCAGATCTCTGTGAGTTTGAGGTCAGCCTGGTCTACAGAGCGAGTTCTAGGACAGGCTCCAAAGCTACAGAGAAACCCTATCTCGAAAAAAATCAATAAATAAATAACTTCCATATCAAGACAGCTA
Source organism: Myodes glareolus (assembly GCF_982192425.1). Classification (NCBI taxonomy): domain Eukaryota; kingdom Metazoa; phylum Chordata; class Mammalia; order Rodentia; family Cricetidae; genus Myodes; species Myodes glareolus. The sequence continues at coordinate 132,607,500 of NC_142053.1, read as the reverse complement.
ACAAGACTAGCCAAATCATTGAGTCATTGAGTTCTGACTTTAGTTGAGAGATCCTGTCTCAGTATATTAAAAAGCAACTAAGAAATACACTGGACATCAATATCTAGCCTCTACATAGACCTACATACAAATGTAGTCACACCCAAAATGTTTTGGTCACACATTTGCAAACTCACATTATACAAATGTGTGGGCCAAATCGAGCATATAGCAGGCTGGAGGGGCCAAGTTAATGTCAAAAACAGTGACAGTTAGAAAAAGGCATAGTTACACCAAAAGTGTGACAGCTAATAAAAGGCACGAAATTCAAAAAACAGTGACCTTACAAAACCTGCGAGAAATATTCCCAGCCAAGACGGTGCTGAAGGGGAGCAAGCAGGGAGACCTGACTTGTTTACAGAAAGATGATTGGAGTTAGAGATGGGGTAAGATGACCTAAAGTCCCTGATGCCCTCGTGCTCCCCATTAGGGGTTATAGGATCCTGGCTCACGCAGATGTGACCGTTGATGTGATTGGCTAATTCCCCTTCAATTTCCAGGATTTGTGAGTTTTTGCTTTATAAGTTGCATGCTGTAAGGAAATGAACAAGTTCCTGCTTGACTCGACTCCCCGCTGCACTGCATCTGATTGTCTCTGAGACCTGGAGGCCGGGGGGGGGGGATCTACAGAGGAACCCCACACACATGCATGTGATAAAAAAAAGTATCATGAAGAATCGTTTATTTTTCTGTAAGAGCTCCATTCTACTTTTCATTAATTTAAGTCCTTTTTAATAATTTATTTAAATTCATTTTATGTACATTGGTGTGAAGGTGTCAGATGCTCTGGAATTGGGGTTACAGACAGTTGTGAGTTATCATGTAGGTGCTGGGAATTGAACCCAGGTCCCCTGGAAGACCAGCCATCTCCCCAGTCCCTGGTTTAAATCCTTAAGGGTCACAGCACTGGCACCCAAATAGTCCGACAATAATTTCCACGTAAAACCTGAGAAAGCTTTAAAAACGGATTCTAAACACACAAAAGAATGAAGTCAAGCACAGCGTCTTGGTGGCTGAATTTTCCCTAGTGGGCTCTGTTTGCTGGTGGCTTCCTGGCTCAGTGCTAGTGGCAAAAATCAAGTGGCTCTTTTCAGAGGCCCTGCTACGAAACACTTAAATGAAGTTTATGAGCAGTGAGTGGCACACTACTTGGGGGTGGCGTGGACCCAGAAACTTCCCAGAGTTGGGGCAGTAAACATAGCTCCCAGAGATGGCAGTAAATGTACCTCCAGCCTCTCAGGGAACCGAGGGGGAGGAGTCAGCTACGAGTACACCATGATCTAAGTTACACAACAGTTTAAGTTTTACTCATGCAGACAAAAAAAGTTACAGATGCTCAGTAAAGGGAAGGTACAGATGAAAAATAAAACCATCCAAACGGGTTACAGTGTGTTTAAAATATACATAGGCTTGGGAGAAGAGATATAAGCAGTCATAAAAAAAGAAATATATAGTTCTAAAATAAAGTCCTTAAAAGGGAGTAAAGTAATATAAAAGAAAAAGCCACATGAAGATGGAAATACACAGAGACTCTGGATCCTATTTGTTATTGTGCTGTCTTTAAATTTTTGGCTGCTAGGCCACACTGAATTGTGAGGACTGCTAGATTAAACCAACCAACATATATATTTTGAAAATGTCTTCACTTCAAAATTTAAGTCAAGAGGTTTATTTCTTTGGGGGAGACGTTATGCTTATATTTCCACAGGAAATGAGGGACTAAGAATTCATTCCATGTTAAAGAACATCAAGTTTGATCAAGGAAAATCTCCCCTGAAAATTTTGGCTGCAAACATAAAGAAATAAACCTAAAAGAACTATAAGACATGTAATGTATATTTTACCTGCTCAAACATAAAACCAAAAAAAAATCTTTAACTGACTTGTACACACCACATAGTCTATACTTATATGTTACCTTTTAAAGTTTATGTGTTTTCAGAGCAAGGAGACCAGACACCAAGGAAAATGAATGGCCCAGGAGATTCAGCCTTTCAAAATGCCTCTGTCACAATCTCCTCAGAATTCTGCATCCAGAACAACCTCACGACTGCTGGCTGAGATGATCCAGCCTCACAGAATAATTCAGGCAGAACTTGACCATAATGCTAAATTTTCTCAGGGTCCCCCAAAGATTACCAGTGCCCCCAGTCCACAGGAAGTAGTCTAGAGAACTATATCCACATTTCCAAATGATGTGTTATGGATGTTTATTATCATTTAAGGGGGATTAGTTACAAACTGTTATTTGATAATGGTCAGGAAAAAAGGTGAACAGAAGAGCTCATTTTAAAAAGAAAAGGAGTGATATAGAAATGATATGACAAAAGGGTAGATTATTGAATCTAATTTAATCCAAAAGATAACTATTAATCTTAAATAGTTTACATTGGTATGGATTTTGGTTTATTGATACAAATTTAAATTTTTATATCATATGTATATTTCTACTTTTGTTTAAGGTGCTGTGTTTATGCAGCTCATTTAAAATGCATTAAGAAATACAGATTAATAGTCATCTGTAATAGTCAAGCTTGTAGTCATGTTAGGTATGTTTTCAAGGTCGCACACAAATATATTTAGATAGGTATGTGATCTTTAGACACTTCAAAGACCTATAGAATATGGAATTTAATATGTTTAATAACCTAAGGCTTTTCATGTCAGTGAGACACATCTACTCCTGGCAGCACCAATCTACTTCAAAGAAGATAATGGGCATCAAAAACAAAACAAAAAAGCATATGGCCAGGCAGTGGTGGCGCACACCTTTAATCCCAGCATTCAGAAGGCAGAGGCATATCTGTGAGATCAAGGCCAGCCTGGTCTACAAGGGTGCACATGTCGAATAGCTGATGGTGGAAAGGCACCTGGCAACAGGTGATGACGTAACTGCATTGGCCAGGGTGGCAGGCTGCTGCTGTGGTGGCAGAAACTAACATTCTTCTCTTTTGTTTATTATAGAAAGGTGAGAAAATAGGAAGGAGTAGCAAGTAAGGTGGGAATGGAGGTGCAGTGTTCTCTAGACTGCTTCCTGCTGCCTGGGGGATCCAGTACCTTGGAGGGACCTGAGAAAGCTGGGATGCTGACCAAGTCCTGGATTAGTTGACTGTTTACCTCGCTGTCCAGGCTCTGTGGGACCATCTCCGGTGCTGGGATCTAGGAAAATGCAGACCTAGTTGAAGCAGTCTGTGAGGCTGGACCACTTGGGGCCGCTACTGAAGCTGTCCGGGATGCAGATTTTGAGGAAACTGGGAAGAGGGGAGGAAGTGGAAATTTTGATTGGTATTATTTATAAAATAATTTAAAAAGAAATCTATTCTGTGAGTTTAGCTCCTTTCTGAGTATGGCAGCAAGGCGAACTGTGTCTAGACCTAGTAGAAGCTCCAGGAGAGAGAGACTGTGGCCCGAATATTATACACAGAGAGATGTATAGACTGCCAAGGCTGCAGCTGTTGAACTGGCAGAGCTATCACTGGCCTGGTTCAGCAGACACCATCAGAGATCTGAGGAGGATAAATTTCACCTGAGTAAGCAGAAGTGCTGACCGAGCAGCTTCAGAATCTACTAAAATGGCAGAGACTCCCTGGCTACCTAGACAGCTTCCCTATGTTCCTTTGTGATCATTGGGGCCACAGGACTCAGGAAAATATCAGTCTGTGGCCGCCAGGCCCAGAAGTCTGACAGACTTTCCTGTGGAGTAGGAACATTATTTTTTTTTTCATTTATTTTACATACCAACCAGTTTCCTCCTCCGTCTTCTCTCATCCCTTCCCCTTTCCCTACCCCCCTCCCCACCCACTCCTTCTCCATCTCCATTCAGAAAGGGGCAGGCCTCCCATGGGCCTGCACAAAGCATGGTGCATGAAGTGAGGCAGGACCGAACTCCTCCTCTTATGAGGTGGAGTCAGGTAATCCAGCGTGGGGAACAGGTTACCAATAGCCAGCTAAGCACCAGGGAGGTCCTGCTCTCACCATTAGAAGCCTTATGAAGAGAGCAAGCTACACAATTGTCACACACTTGCACAGAGCCTAGGTCGGTCCCATGCAGGCTCCCTGATTGTTAGTCCAGCGTCCTTGAGCTCCGGTGAGCTCAGGTCAGCTGTCTCTGTGGGTTTCCCCCGTCATGAACCCCTGACTGGTACAATCCCTCCTCCTTTTCTTCTGCAAGACTCTCCTAGCTCAGCTCAGTGCTTATCTGTGGATCTCTGCCTCTGCTTCCATCAGTTGCTGGATAGAGTATCTCTGATGGCAATTAGGGAAGTCACCAATCTGCTTACAGTAGATGGCTGGTTCAGGCACCCTCTCCACCATTGCTAGGAGTCTTAGTTGGGATCATCCTTGGGGGTTTCCCTGGCAGCAAGTTTATTCCTATATCCCAAATGCCTCCATCAAGACATCTCTTTGGTTACTCTCCCCCTCCATCCTGCCTCCAGCCCACCTCCTGCACCCAGCCTGACCAACCTGCTCCCTCTAGCTCCCATCCCTCCATCCCACCAACCCCCGCCCCCAGTTTGCCCAGGAGATCTTTTCTACTTTCCCTTCCCAGGGAAATCCATGCAGTAAGATTTTTTTTGTGGGAGTAGAGTGAAAAGAAATCACAGATAGAAAAGATTTTTAGGAGTGGGGTAGTAGAGCCTTAGAGGTAAGGGACTTTGGAAGTGAAGCAGAGCAAGTTTAGATATAAGATACTTGGGGACCCTTTGCCTGTGGCAGTAGCAGTTGTTAATGATTTAGGAAAATTTGGAAACAAAACTTGCCAATTTAATCATTGATTTGTACTGAGGCCAAATATTGTAATAAAATCTGGGTCCATGGAGGAAGAGAGAGGGTCGTGAAGTGGAACACTGCAAGAATGGTCCCATAAGTTCAAGGAAATTTTGAGAGTGAAAGCGAACTGCAGGCCTGCAGGTGGAAACAGAAATAACACAGTAGCTTTGTAGGCTGGCTGCAAGGTGAGAGAAAGCCGGGAAGGAGCAGAAGAAAAGGGAGGTGTCCACGTGAGTCAGCAAGCCCCACGAGCAGAGCCAGCAAGTCCCACGAGCCAGAGCCACATGGCGAATACAGCTTAAGAATGAACTCTAACATTTGGAATCAGATTCACCCACAGACAAATGATCCATACATACCTTATTGAGAGTTAGGTCAGTAGATATTGCAGGGGAGAGCTGGTGTGTGCTGAGCAAGCTGAAGCTGCCCTCTCCATCTCTGACTCCCACATTGCAACAAACATAGACAGGACATTGACAAAGTTTAGAGAAGGAGAGCAGACACAAACAAGCAGGTCTTGGAGGAAAGAAAAAGAGAGTGGAGACTTCTTTCTCTGTTCCCCAACTGCCTGGTCCATGGCGTTATCATTTTGCTGACCTTCCCTGTCACCTGGGTACCCTGTCCATGGAGGAGCCTGAGGAGTGGCTCTAGGTAGCCATCGAGTAAGTTCTCTGTCATTTTTAATCAATAACTCAAGTAAAGTTTTATCCTTCTCAAAGATCTCTAATGCAGTTGACAGCTGAGAGGTAATGACACTTTCAGTGTAACTTCTTACCATGTTCTAAATAAAAGGTGTTTTAAGATATAAAAGTTCAGATATACAAATGCAAGTTATTAAGGTGTGTACCTACAAGTTATAAAGGTCTGAGGAGAAAAGCAAGTTATCAAATTTCTCTCCCATGCTAGTCTTAACATTATCAATAAAACGCTGCTGAGCTATTAATCTAATTCTGGCAGAGTGCTACCACTACCACTACTGTGAGATCAAGATTTTAAATTCTCTTTGGTCATTTTCTAAAGATACTTTTCATTGTCTAAAAACATCGGTCACAGTCATTCTGACATAAAAATGCTGCTGTTTATACAATGTATATGTCTACAACTTATGTTTTCACAAATCCAAAGAATTCTTGTGAGTTCCAGGAAGCCAAGTTGAAGGGTTCACCTTAAACAGTTCAGATATACCCCTCTCTCAATTCCCCAGTCCTGAAAATTTTTTTCTTCCTAAACTTAATTTGTTCTCTGCCCTGCCAATACCTTGCCAGGTCCAAGAGACATCAGACAGCTCTACACCACAAATCCTGGACAGGAGTAAAGCGATCAGCTACCCCAGGATGTGACCAGCACCCAGCTTTCTCAGAGCCCCCAAGACTTCAACTTCCACAAATAAGCGGGAAGCAGTCTTGAGACCCCGACATCCCTATCCCTTTAAACTGCCACGCCTAATTCCCCACATTTTTATTATAAGAGAAAGATGGAAATGTTATCAGTTTGCTGACCTTCCTTGTCACCTGGGTACCAGTCCCTTTAAAAGACAGGATACCTCTCTCTCCCCTCCCTACACTGTTCCCAATACCCACTAAATAAACTCTATACCCCAGCTCTCTCCGCATGGCATTTCTGTCTGTCTCCCTCCTGACTCAGTCTCCCACCCACCAGGGGACCTGCCAGGGTTGTGCTGCCGAATATCTTTCACGTGGAATACTGAGGCCAGGTTTGATTTGAAAGGAGTGGTCAGAGGGTCTCCAAAAGACATTCCAATGGGAGCAAAGAGGTACGTGACACAGTTCCCAAGGATGAGGTAGAGAGAAGTCCAGAACCTGAGAGCTTCAGGCATCCCCGGGACTCAGAGGAGAACCAAACAGAGCTGACACAGGCTGTTCAATGCGTCCTCATGCAAGAACAGGGGTCAAGGGCTAGAGCCCAAGAGAGACACAGTTGCCTGGTACTATGACTTGGGATAAGCTAGAAGGCAAGGACTGTGCTCGAGAAATGAAGCCTCACATCCAGGGGAATGGTAAGAGGCACATAGTCTCACTGGAGACCCAATTTCCGGTGTTGAATGGAAGGCAAAGCCATCAGTGAACAAAATGGCAAATCTGTTGCAGGGGGCAGGGGGTCCCAGCATGGCCAGACCAAACGCCAGGAGAATCTATTGAGGCACGGAGCCAATAAAAGGATAAATAAGAAGAAAAGGCGAAGTGGGTACCTTTTGGTGGGCCCTGCCAAGGTATGCCACTAAGCAAACACACTATGTGCAACAGCGTTGGTGCAAGGGGGTTACTGAGAGAGGGGGAGAGTGAACAAGTGAGAGGCCATGTCTGAGTGGGAACTTGAGAGAGGCAAACAGGACGTCAGATAGTGAGACAAGGGGAAGAAGAGAGAAAAGAAGAGGCAAAGAGGAGTAAGGCAAAAGAGACAAGAGAGTGAGCTGTGTTCTGTTGGGCACTTTTAAGGAGTGCACACGTCGAATAGCTGATGGTGGAAAGGTACCTGGCAAGATGGTGATGGAACTGCCTTGGCAACAGAGGCAGGATGCTACTGGAGTCATGGAAGCTAACAGTTGGGAGAGCTGGCTCTGGGGCCATAAGAGCAGGAAAGCTGTCCCTGCCCCCACCAGCTACACCACTCGGGAGAGCAGACCCTGTTGGGGAAGGTTTGGGTGAGCAGCCCTGATGTTGTGAACATGGGAGAACCGTCCCTGCTATTCATCTGTCTTGTGGCAGCATGAGCAGAGGAGAGATGCCTCCCCTACTCCACCCCACTGTAATGGTCTGTCCTGTTTCTTTAAGAGACAAGCCCCAGGCTGGAGAGGTGGCTCAGCCGTTAAGAGCATTGCCTAATCTTCCAAAGGTCCTGAGTTCAATTCCCAGCAACCACATGGTGGCTCACAACCATATAAAATGATATCTGATGCCCTCTTCTGGCCTGCAGGCAGACACACAGACAGAATATTGTATACATAATAAACAAATAAAATATTTAAAAAAAGAGAGAGAGACAAGCCCCGCCCTCCCCCCTCAAGACAAGTCTATCTTCCACTTCCATCCTGAGCACTTTTTTCATGTGTCTTTCTCCCAAAGAGGTAGATTCTCTTCTCCTCTCTTCCTCCACCCCAGTTCTCTCTCTCTCTCTCTCTCTCTCTCTCTCTCTATATATATATATATATATATATATATATATATATATCCTCTCTCTGCCTCTCTCTCCTCACCCCCTTCTCCCTCCCTCTCCCCTTCCCTTCCATAACCCACTAAATAAATATCCAACCTCAATTAGCATGGCATGCCTATCCATCTCTGTCTCTTACCTGCCACACTGCTCCCTGCCTGGGACCCATTGCTGCCCCTTGGGGAACTAGCGACGGGCAATTTTATTTTTACCATTATACCCACCCCCACCCATCAACCCCTGAGGCAGTGGAGAGCTGGCCCTGAATTAATAAAATGGAGAGCTGTCCCTGCCCCTCATCGGTTGCAGCACTTGGGAGAGTGGCCCCTATACCTCATGTAGGCAACACAGTACAGCTGGTGTTAATTCCACTGGTGAGGAGAAGACCACTACCACAATTTTAGCCAAATTTGAAGTAAGCTTGATTTTTATTTGGGAGAACCCCAGAGTTGGCCAATGACTGTGTAAGTCGAGTTAAAGAGAGCAGCTCCACATCTACCTCTTGGGCCCCTCTTAAGGAATAAAATCAGAGTAGTTTTTTACAAAACAAAGACAGTGGGGCAATAAGAAAATACAAAAAAAAAATACCTTAAAGAAAATCATCGTGTGGTCACCACGTGATTAGGGAGGGGTCAGCGAGGGTCAGGCTATTCTCAAAAATAAATCAAGGTCATGGGTTTTAGAAGGTCAGGTTCCAGGAAACAGAGCAACTCAACTCTCACAGTAAAATAGAAACTTGTGTTTAAAAATACAGCATAATCTCCTGCCTTCAAAATGGAGTCAAGCAGTTCCTCACTGGCCCTGAAGGTGTTGGTGTGGGAACCGACCCTGAGGACATGAAAGCAGGAGAATGGGCCCCGCCCCTTGCTCATCACTGTGAGGGGTGACCTAGCCAGGGTAATGCTGGAGAGCTCACCTGGTGGTGAAGACAAGAGAGCTGACCGTTGACCAACCCTGCAAGTATCTAGGCCCAGAACCACAGCTATGTACTGACCCAACCCAGCGTCCCCCAATCTGCTGGACCACAGTGGGGCGGGGGGGGGGGGGAGCCAATCCTGTGTTCCCAGAGCTGCAGAATCTCCTCAACACAGGGCAGCAACAGGATGTACAGGAAGAGTTCCAATGATTGCCTAGTATCGAGGGTGCAGCAGAGACTGGGGGCCTCAAACCAGACCAATGATTCTTTGTGATAAACACCTGCATGTAAAACTGTATGAATAAAGGGGTTTACTGCGTGACTCATTGTGTCACACTGCAGCTTCCAGGATGAGATTTTTTCTTTCTTTTTTTCCTCTTAAATTTTATTTTGTTTTATTTTCAGGTGGGGAGGGATATAGGTGGGATCAGGAGGCATGATGTGAAAGACACAAAAAATAAATTTTAAAAAGCCACTGTGACCATGGCAACTCTTTTCTATTGTTTTTATTGCCCTGTGCATTACTCTTATAAACTTGGGGACTTAGAAATTGTAAGCAACTCTTAGGCCTTGCTTACAGTTTCAGAGGTTTAACCTATTATCCTCATGGTGAAAAGCATGGCAGCACACAGGCAGACATGGTAGCTGAGAGTTCTACATCTGGATGTAAAGGCATCAGGAAGAGAGTGAGTCACTGGGCCTGCCTTGGGCTTCTGAAACCCCAATACCCAATCCCAGTGACACATTTCCTCCAAAAAGGTCACACCTACCCAGTAATACCACACAGACTCTAACAAGGCTACATCCCCTAGTGTGCTCAAATAGTGCCACTCCCTAAGCACTCAAATCTATGAGCCTGTGGGATCCATTCTTATTTAAACCATCACATTCTACTCTGTGCCCCCATAGGCTTATAGCCATATCATAATGCAGAAATACACTCACTCCAGCTTCAAAAGTCCACATAATCTATAACAGTTTTAATACTGTATAAAAGTTCAAAGTTCAAATCTCTTCTGAGATGCAAGGCCATCTCTTACCTGTAACCCCTGTAAAATCAAAACAAAAAAGCAGGTCATATACTTCCAACATACAATGGCACAAAATACACAGTATATCCAAAAGGGAGGAAAAGGGGGATAGTGAAGAAATACTGGACCAAACAAGACTAAAAACTGTAAGTCTCGGTCTCTGGTCTCCATCTTTGGAGGTCCCGTCCCTGTGTCCACCAAACCTTGACCCCTCCCGAGAGGAGGGTCAAGACAGCCTGCCAAAATCTTGACTACTTCCCTAGTCTATTTAAACTTCTCCCCCAGAAAATCTCCTCATGGTCTCTTCCTCCCCCCACCTCCCCTACTCCCCCACCCCCCCACCCCCGTGATAGTGTTAGCAGCTTCCCAGTTCCCCCTCAGGGCCACCTGAGAGCCAGTAATCCCATTAAACCTGGATATTTTTTAATTTGGCTTGTGATTTGGCTTGATTGGGATTTCTTAATTAATTAATTTTTATTGATTTTACTGAGCTCTGCATTCTTCTCTGCTCCCCTCCCTGCCTCACCCCCTCCCCACTCCAATCCTCCTCCAATGTCCCCATGCTCCCAGTTTACTCAGGAGATCTTGTCTTTTTCTATTTTCTACTTCCCATGTGTATTATATCTATGTATGTCCCTCTTAGGGTCCTCATTGTTGTCCAGGTTCTCTGGGATTGTGGTTTGTAGGCTGGCTTTCTTTGCTTTATGTTTAAAAACCATCTATGAGTGAGTACATGTGATAAGTGTCTTTCTGTGTCTGGGTTACCTCACTCAAAATAATGTTTTCTAGCTCCATCCATTTTCCTGCAAAATTCAAGCTGTCGTTATTTTTTTCTGCCGTGTAGTACTCCACTGTGTAAATGTACCACATTTTCCTTATCCATTCTTCGGTTGAGAGGCATTTAGGTTGTTTCCAGGTTCTGGCTATGACAAACAAAGCTGCTTTGAACATAGTTGAGCACATGTCCTTGTGGCACAATTGAGCATCCTTTGGATATATACCCAAAAGTGGTTTTACTGGATCTTGAGGAAGGTTGTTTCTGAGAAATCACCACACTGACATCCAAAGGGGTTGTACCACCTGGTATTCCCACCAGCAATTGCAGGAGTGTTCCTTTTTCCCCACAACCTCTCCAGCATAAGTTGTCATCAGTGTTTTTGATCTTGGTCATTCTGACAGGTGTAAGATGGAATCTCAGAGTTGTTTTGATTTGCATTTCTCTGATGACTAAGGATGTTGAACATTTCCTTAAGTGTCTTTCAGCCATTTTAGATCCTATGTTGAGAGTTCTCTGTTTAGGTCTGTACTCCATTTTTTTATTGGATTATGTGTTCTTTTGGTGTCCAATTTCTTGAGTTCTTTGTATATTTTGGAGGTCAGACCTCTGTCTGATGTGGGGTTACTGAAGATCTTTTCCCATTCTGTAGGCTGTTGTTTTGTCTTGTTGACCGTGTCCTTTGCTTTACAGAAGCTTTTCAGTTTCAGGAGGTCCCATTTATTAATTGTTTCTCTCAGTGTCTGTGCTGCTGGGGTTCAAGTGTACTTCCCACTTTCTCTTCTATAAGGTTCAGTGTGGCTGGCTTTATGTTGAGGTCTTTGATCCATTTGGACTTGAGTTTTGTACACGGTGATAGATATGGGTCTATTTTCATTCTTCTACATGTTGATATCTAGTTATGCCAGCACCGCTTGTTAAATATGCTTTCTTTTTTCTGTTTGATTTTTTTTTGCTTCTTTGTCAAAAATCAGGTGTTCAAAAATGTATGGATTGATATCCAGGTCTTCTATTCAGTTCCATTGGTCTTCCTGTCTGTTCTTAGGCCAATACCAGGCTGTTTTCAGTACTGTAGCTCTGTAGTAGAGTTTGAAATCAGGGATTGTGATGCCTCCACAAGTTCTTTTATTGTACAGGATTGTTTTGGCTATCCTGGGTTTTTTGCTTTTCCATATGAAGTTGAGTACCGTTCTTTCGAGGTCTTTGAAGAATTTTTCTGGGATTTTGATGGGCATTGCATTGAATCTATAAATTGCTTTTGGTAAGATTGCCAAGAATATATTTTTAAAAGGAAAAAATTTCACTTGATAAACTAAATGAAGTTTTTGTTTTATAAAACTTTACTGATTTTTTTCTTTGCTTTCTGAGAAATGAATAGCTTTTTGATGTACAAAGATACAATATTCTCATGTTGATAACTTTCTAATGAAGACATGTTTGTTTTTCTTAACGTTTTTTCTGAAACCAAGCCTCTTATATTTAGTCCAAGATACCTTTAAATTGCACTTCCTCCAACCTGAGCATCCCAAGTGCTATGATTACAGGTTTTCCCCCACCAAATCTGACTCCCTAAAAAGAATTTCTTCTGACATTCTCCACAATTCATTTTAATACACAAATAATAATACCGCATATTCTGTTGGAATACAGTGCAATGGTTCCTGATAGGTATGTGTGTGCTCATCAAATGTGAGTAATTCATATTCCTCTGTCTCTAAATATTTATCATATGCACATGTTTGATGAGAGCCTTCTGGTTTCTCTCTTTCATTATTGTTTAACACAATACAGAATGAAGCTGCTGCCTTACACAAACTAGACAAGTACTCTACTATTAAACTGCATCCACTTCCTCTGCCTCCTGAGTGCTGGGATTAAAGGCATGAACCACCATCCCCAGCCCTATTAAATATTTTTAGAAGCTCTATGCCCCAGTCCAATTGTAACAAGAAGATAAATATGTCCCAAGGAGGGGGCTGGAGAGATGGCTCAGCAGTTAAGAGCCCTGACTGCTCTTCCAGAGGTCCTGAGTTCAATTCCCAGCAACCACATGGTGGCTCACAGCCATCTGTGATGAGATCTGGTCCCAAGGAGAGGAGTGCAGGGAATACATAATTGGGAATCACCCTTCTGTTCATTTCTTGATAGTGAGAGCAAATATTCAATAAACGCTCCTCTGGAATAATTACCAAGTCCACTTTTGTATGCCATATTTTAGGAAAAATATTAAATGAAGTCCAGACTAAAATGATAGATTTGTGACTGGAGAGATGGCTCAGTTAACTGCTTAACTTAACTAGACCACTTGATGCTCTTGCAGGGACCCTGGTTTAGTCCCCAAGTTACCATGGCTGCTCAGTACCACCTATAACTCCAGTTCCAAGGTATCTAATGCCTCTTCTAGATTCCATGGGATCCTGCACACATATGGGGCACTTAAACTCAGGCACTCTTGCACATACACACACAAATATAATTAATAAATAATTTTTTGAAAATGACAAATTTGTGTATCTTTAAAGGTAAGCCCTTTGCTCAAGTAAAAAAAAATAATATCAAGAGAAATTGCCTTCTAAGTGTTTATGCTTATGCCCATAAGTCAGAGCTGCTTTCAGGTTTGGGCAGAGAAACTTCTTTTTGCAGTGGCAGCAATTACTGCAGAGAATATTAACTTTGGCCACGAAGTATTGTGAATAAGGGGCTACTGAATGCTCACCCCTGAATAGGACATCATTCCACACCCTCTATGGACCCAGAAGTTATGGAAGAGGGAGCAGAAAACGCTGCAGAGGTGGAAGAAAAGGTGCAGTCCTATGGCGCAAAGTCAGTTATAATTTCCTGAATGCTGACTTGCCCCTCAGCATTCTGTCCAGAGGTGGTCAGGAGTTTGTGGAGCCCCCTCTACTCTCTGAGGATTTGTAGACAGTTAGCAGTGGCTAGAGGGTAGGGCTCATGAGAGCCACCCATCCCTAAGGACCTATAGTTGCTCTGTGAGGCAGGGAGAGGTTTACTTTAACAGTGGTTCTTGACCTTCCTAACACCGCAACCCTTCAATACTCCAACTATGAAATTGTCTTTGTTGACTCCAACTATGAAATTGTCTTTGTTGACTCCAACTATGAAATTGTCTTTGTTGCTAATTCATAACATTTTGCTACTGTTATGATTAATAATGTAAATATCTGATATGCAGGATGGTCTTAGGTGACCCCTGTGAAAGGGTCCTTCCAACCCTCCCCAAAGGGATTACAACCCACAGGTTGCGAACACTGCTTTAGAGGTAGAAGCTTTAGTAAGGGCCCATTCTTCTAATGAGAGACAGAAAGTGGATCCAGAGGGGAGAGGAGTTGAGAAAAAGCTGGGAGAAGTGGGGGGGGGGGCTGTAATTAGGATATATTGTATGAGGAAAGAATCTATTTTCAATAAAAAGAAATATACCTTTCATCTCTGATATGGCCCTTTGTTCACCCAAATCACTTACTTATTCTTATTCTTTGAGATGTAACACTGAAACTTTTATTTAAAAAATTAGATTTATTTTATTTTACAGATATGAGTGTTTTGTGTACATGTATGTATTTGCATTACATGTTTGTCTGCTGCCCTGGAAGGCCAGAGAGGGTGTCAGGTTCCCTGGAACTAGCATTATGAATGTTTGCGAGCCACCATGTAGGTACTGGGAATCAAACCCAGGTCTTCTGAGAGAAGAACAACTGTTCTAAACCACTGAGCCATCTCTCCAGCCCCAAACAGTACTGAAATATCCCATGTTTTCTCTACTCTGTTCTAGATACTCAAGACCTTCCCTACCCAGGGCTCAGTGGGCTTCCAAACCCTAGTGCAGTTCTCAATGCGCAGGCAGTACAGAGGCCAGGTGAGGCCATCAGGGTTGCCTTAACAGAGGGTTCACTTGGGCTGCGGGCTCTGGAGTGGGGCACAGAGGGGGTGGGCAGGTTTTGCAGACAGGAGTGTGCAGCTGCGGGCATTCTCTGGCACTTCCTTCCCTTCTCTGACCTTGTCCTTGTCTCAGCCCTGGAGAGCAAAACATAGCCAAGCAATGAGAAGAATCAAGGGCACAACTCTGAAATCCTAAATGACAAGTGTGAGAAAAATGAATACAGCATCTCCCACCGTGAAGAGTTAAGCGGCAGTGCTACTGCCTGCCATGTGCACTGTGTTAGAATGAGACAGATCACATCAGCAAACGAGAAATGCGAAGGAATCAGGAAGAAGCGCATGGTGCTGGCACGTGGTTTGTAGACAAGGCCAGAAGGATCCACCGAGTGTAGGTTCAGGCCAGCAACAGTTGGAAATCTCTACTAGACACAGGATGAGAGAAGCCTAAAAGTAGTCGTACAAACAGCGACTTCAGGGCTGCAGTTGTGATGCAGAGCAGGGATGGGACAGTCCTCTCCCCATGTGCCATTGTACACTAACAGGAAAGCTTCACTCTGGGGATGATAAAGAGATCTTTTGGTCCTGTGGGGAGCCCCCCCCTCCCCCCCCTCCCCCCCCCCCCGCCAGGCTGCCGGCTTCCTTCTCGGCCGGCTCTACTTCTTAGTTCCCAATGTTCCCGCCCCAAGCCCTAGACACCCAAAGTGAAGATTGTCCGGGTTGGGCACTGCATTTGCAGGCTGGACCCAGCTTGTGTGGAAATTTAAACAACACAGGTGTTTTTGCCTAGGGCCTTGGTCAAGCCAATGCTAAAATTCTCTAGCAGCCATCGTTGCTCAATAATTACATAGTCAGCTGATGCAACAATGGGACTAATACTGAGAGGCAGACCAGAGCAGATTTGACCCAGAGGAGCTTGTGCCATGGGATTTCCCAAGAGCTAAGCAGACAGTTTGTGAAACATGGACCCAAAATCTCTGCTAGGTCACAAGTATTTTGACTTTTCTTTAGGGTCAGCCCATGCTGAGAATGAACTCCGGATATTTAAGGACTTCCGAGACAATCACATATTCACAGATGTTATCATCTGCGTAGAAGGAGAGAAGTTTCCGTGCCATCGCGCTGTCCTCTCGGCCTGCAGCGACTATTTCAGGGCCATGTTCTGTAACGGCCTCAAGGAGAGCCGCGAAATGCTGGTTGAGATCAAAGGCATCTTAGCTGAAGCTATGGACAGTTTTTTGCAATACGTGTATACTGGAAGGGTGAAGATCACAGCAGAGAATGTCCAGTATCTCGTCGAAACATCCAGCCTCTTTCAGGTCAACAGTCTCTGTGATGAATGTGTCCATTTTCTAGAGGAACAGCTCGATCCTTGCAATTGCATAGGAATCCAGCGCTTCGCCGACACCCACTCACTCCAAACACTCTTCGCAAAATGTCAGACCTTTGCATTACAAACTTTTGAAGATGTGTACCAGCATGAAGAATTTCTTGAGCTTAACAAAGATGGACTTATTGATTATATCTGTCGCGATGAGCTTATTGTTAGCAAGGAGGAGATAGTTTTTGAAGCGGTCATGCGCTGGATCTATGAAGATGTTGACCATCGAAGGCAGTTCTTGCCTGAGCTCCTGAGCCATGTAAGACTCCCTCTTTTGCATCCCAACTACTTTGTTGAGACTGTTGAGGAAAACCAGCTGATCCAAAATTCCCATGACTGTTACCAGCTGCTACGGGAAGCAAGAAGGTACCATATACTTGGCAATGAAATCGTATCTCCGAGAACTAGGCCCCGTAGGTCTACTGGCTATTCAGAAGTGATCGTCATGGTCGGAGGCTGTGAACAAGCGGGAGGATTTAATCTCCCATACACCGAGTGCTATGACCCAGTAACAGGAGAATGGAAGTCCCTGGCTAAGATTCCAGAGTTCACCAAGTCAGCCTATGCTGTCTGTGCCCTGAAAAATGATATTCTTGTCTCAGGTGGAAGAATCAATAGCCATGATGTCTGGATGTACAACTCACAGCTAAATCTCTGGACCAGGGTTGCTCCTCTAAACAAAGGCAGGTGGCACCACAAAATGGCAGTCCTGCTCGGGAAAGTGTATGTTGTCGGAGGCTACGATGGGCAAAAGAGGCTTAGCAGCGTAGAGTACTACGATTCATTTTCAAACCAGTGGACAGAAGTTGCGCCGCTGAAGGAAGCAGTGAGTTCTCCTGCAGTGACAAGCTGTATGAGAAAGTTATTTGTGATAGGTGGAGGACCTGATGATAGCTCTTATTCGGATAAGGTCCAGTCTTATGATCCAGAAATTAATGCTTGGCTCCTTCGTGCTTCTTTCCCAATCGCCAAGAGGTACATAACAGCTGTCTCTCTGAACAACCTCATCTATGTTGCTGGTGGAATGACCAAGGCGGTGTACTGTTATGACCCAGCTGAAGACCACTGGATGCACGTACAGGACACATTCAGTCCACGGGAAAATTGTGGCATGGCTGTGTGTAATGGTAAGATCTATATCCTGGGTGGAAGACAAGAAAATGGAGAAGCCATAAATACTATTCTCTGTTATGATCCTGAAACAAATATCATCTCGGGGGTCACTGTAATGCCCAAGACAATGTCCTATCATGGCTCTGTGACTATTCATAAATACGAGAGATACGAGAAACATCCTAAGCTCTAAACCCAGGATACCTTACACAAGAAGCCACGCCACTCCAAGAGTGGAATTTAAGAACTTACCAATTAACAACCTCCTTTGTGCCGTGTGCAAAAAGAAATAAACAATTCTGATATCTTTCTGCTCAAAATATCAATATTTGAAGCAGTAATAAATCCTTTCCTGTAACTGGGGAGTGATGGGTGTTAAAATAATAGTGGGATAATAGTGGTTAAAACCAGGCATAGTAGTGCACGCCTTTAATCCCAGCACCCAGCAGGCAAAGGCAGGTGGATTTCTCTGAGTTTGAACCTAACCTGGTCTACATAACAAGTTCTAGACAAGCAAGGGCTACACACTAAGACCTTGTCTCTAAAACATATAATTTGGGGGGCTGGAGAGATGGCTCAGTGGTTAAGAGCATTGCCTGCTCTTCCAAAGGTCTTGAGTTCAATTCCCAGCAACCATATGGTGGCTCACAACCATCTGTAATGAGATCTGGTGCCCTCTCTGGCCTGCAGGCACATATGTAGGCAGATATTGAATGCATAATAAATGAATAAATATTTTAAAAAAAAACATATAATTTGGCCTATGGGTATACTCTTGCATCTGTGAGAAACTATGTGGGGTAGAAAATGACACCCAGCTGCAAGCATCTTAGGGATTTATGAACTATCTTTTAGGAATGTTCTCTCTCTCTCTCTCTCTCTCTCTCTCTCTCTCTCATCAGTTATGTAGAGAAAAATTGCCTGATTTAAGATTCATTTAAGTTGAATTGCCTGATGTTAAGAACATTTATAATTCATTGTGAAGGGAAGAGATGAATTTTTAACATCTCTATCACTGACTTTATCCACACTGATTCATTTCATTGAAGGTTTTTTTTTCTAATTATAAAAATGAAGTGACAATTCTTGAAATTACCTGGTGTGAGTGAGAAGGAAACACGGAACACACAACAAAACCGCTTAGGAGTTTATTGAGGGGGATACAGACCTGGTGAGGTCGATGTATCGGGGGAGGGGGAGGAGGAGGGAGGAGAGGGAGGGAGAGGGAGGGAGGGAGAGAGAAAGAGAGAGAGAGAGAGAACCCAAGGCTGCCCAGCAATGTGCACAGGGGATGGCATAGTTATGTCATATGCAGATGACATAGCTCACGCATGCGCACAAGGGCTCACACGGTTGTGTCAGATGTAGATGATGCAACCATGCTGCACTGCACGTGGGTCATGCAGGGTCCTCTAAGATCCCCGGGGCCATTGGGCACTTCTGCCTGAGGGCTTGTCCGCACATACATGGCCCTGGAACCTGGAAGTGTCAGCCATGCTGTGGCTGAATCATAACAATTCTGCTACCATAAAATACCAAATTTTATGATTTTATAGACTGTTCTCTGATATTAAATACTTTTTGTAGCTGGGCCATGGTGGTGCACGCCTTTAATCCCAGCATTCAGGAAGCAGAGGCAGGCAGATCTCTGTGAGTTCAAGGCCAGCCTGGTCTATAAGAGTGAGTTCCAGGACAGGCTCCAAAGCTACAGAGAAACCCTGTCTCAAAAAATTAAAACTAATAATAATAATAATAAATTAATTCATACATACTTTTTGTAAAATTATGTGAGAGATACAACAATAAAGAGATTTAAATTATACTGTAGTCCCTAGGGAAAAAAATTAAATAACTAGCAAAGAAAAAAAAACTGTGATCCGCTTTGATTCTCAGAGTATTTAATGAATCAAAGTGGGACAGTGGTGGCACATGCCTTTAATCCCAGCACTCAGGACACAGAGGCAGGAGGATCTCTGTGAGTTCGAGGTCAGCCTGGTCTGCAGAGTGAGTTCCAGGACAGCTAGGGCCATTGCACAGAGAAACCCTGTCTCAAAAAAGCAAAAGAAACAAACAAAAAAGCTAACAGAAGAATTGAAATCCCTTAACAGAGGCCAGACAGGTAGTACACACCTGTATCCAGGATCTGGAAGGCATGGGCTGAAGAGTTGGTTCATGGGCTTACTGTTTCTACCAGGTTTTTTCTTTAGGGCCACCAACCAGCTCCCAAGTCATGACACAGAGACTTACTATTACTTCTGAATGCCTGGCCTTGTTTCAATTTAGCCTGTTTCTCTTTATCTATCTTTTGTCTTAGGACTTTTTACTTTTCTTTCCTCTGTATCTCTTCCTTCACTGCTTCACACGGCTGGCTTCTGGCCCTGGTGTGTCCCTTTCTTTCTCTTTGTTCTCCCCAGTCTAGATTTCTCCTCCTACTTATTCTCTCTGCCTGCCAGCCCTGCCTAGCCTTTCACTACCTAGCTATTGGCCAGTCAGCTCTTTATTAGATCAATCAGGTGCCTTAGGGAGGCAAGGTAGAACAAATACAGCACATCTTCACATAGTTATATCCTTACATTGTTAAACAAATACAGCATAAACAAAAGTAACACGCCTTTACACAGTTAAAGCAATATTCCACAGTATAAACAAATGCAACACATCTTTGTCTAGTCAAAGTAATATTCCACAACAACTGCTTTTGCAGAGAACCCTGGTTTGGCTCCAGCACCCATATCAGATAGTTCACAAAGGCCTGTAATTCTAGTTCCAGGAAATCCAACACCCGCCTGGCCTCCCTGGGCATCTATAGACATGTGGTGCCCATAAATTCACACAGACACACATAGATAGGTACATAGAAGAAATAAATGCTTTTTAAAAAACCAAATGTGTTTTTGTAATTCTGCTATAAGAAAACACAAACAAGAACAGGTTTGCTCTGTACCCAGTCCAGTAGAGTTGGACCTTACTAGTCTGAAGTTTTGTCGAGTACCTCTTCCCTAACTTGTAAGCATCTACCAGCCCTAGGAATCCCTACACTGATTCCTTAATCGCACAAAGCAGAAGCCACTGTTCTCAGTGGAACCACTTCTCATAAATTAAATCTGAGCAACACTGGCCAGCAGCGGTTTCAGTTTTCTGAAAGAATTCACCTATTTGGGAGCCGTTGTATAAAATATTGATCCATGTTTTCAAATTTCTATTAAATTTTTTTCCTCTAGGTTTTTTTTCGCCTCCATTTTATAAAGCTTACCAATAAGGTAATCATCAAAAGCCGAACACTGGCAAACTTTTTCTTCCTCATCTTAAAATAATACAAACATTTCTTAACAGTAGTCAATGCTTAATTAGAATCTAGAAAAAAGAGACCTTTCACCATAAACCGTTTTGTGTGGGTGACCAATAAAGCCACCAATGTTAAGCAGAAATGTAAACCAATGGGAATCATCTTACCAGGGAGTTGGCACTGGCACAGAAGCTGGTTTGGGAGTTCAATGTGACTTTAGGAATGCTAAGAGGACAGGAGGGGATGGTGTAGTAAGGACAACTGAATGTGCCTCTGATTCAGTCCCAAATCTCCGGGAATAGGACAATGGGACATTTTCAAAGATAAGGTGTCATTGCAAAGGTAACTGAAGGTAAGAAGACCCAGAAATAAATGATGGCATGAAAAGAGACCTCTCTGGGGCGCAAAGTAGAGGTTGGGTTAAGAAGGAGTGGTGTCCAGGGAGAAGTGTTGACTATCAATTTTTTCTCCATGGAAACAGAAGAGTCGTGAAGATTTGCTTTTTCTCTCTTCCTAGAAAGACATGATCATGTGTGGATCTTCAATCACAGGAGACAGGGAGATTCATAGATCGCTGTCAGGACTGAAAATATTCGTACTAGGTTCCTTCCAAGAAATAGAACTAACTCCTTGTATTATTCCTCCTCCTCCTCCTCCTCCTCCTCCTCCTCCTCCTACTTCTTCCCACTTACACACCCATCTTTTGTGGGTTCAGAGATCAAACTCAGGTTATCGGGCTTGGTGGCAAGCCCCTTTACCCACTGAGTCATCTCACAAGTCCAAACTTTCAATAAATTCTAAACATATTTGATAAATAATCCCTGTTCCTTATAAAGAATTTGAAAATGTAAGGACAAGCGAGAGAGAATAGGAGATCCATCAAAAAAAGTGAGTCCGGACTCTTCTCACCATCGCCACAGTATAGAACGGGTCTTCTGAACTACAGTTGAAGTTTTGTATGCATAACATACACAAGGCGCCAGGGGGCGGTGGCACACGCCTTTAATCCCAGCACTCTGGAGGCAGAGGCAGGTGGATCTCTGTGAGTTTGTGGCCAGCCTGGTCTACAAGAGCTAGTTCCAGGACAGGCTCCAAAGTTACAGAGAAACCCTGTCTCCAAAAACCAAAAAAAAAAAGAAAAAAACATACACAAGGCATTGGATTTGATCTCTAACACACACACACGCACACACACACGCACACACACACACACAGAGTTTTTGTGAAGTATTTATTTTAAGGTGGCATTGATCTGAAAACAAATGCTTAATAAAAACAATGATAATTTTCTTCATGTATGTAATACATTCAGATAGATTCTAGTCTCCTCTATAAGATGCTCATTCTGATTTACTAAAACAGAAAGTTCTGACTGTGGTGGTGGTTCATGTCTTTAATGTCAGCACTTGGAAGATTCCCCAAGGTTGATGACTGTCTGCGCTACATAGTGAGCTCCAGGTGAGTATGGGATGCATCGTGAGAACCCAACTCAAAAGTAAAACAAACCAAATGAAAGTTCTATGCAGATCCCACAGTTCTTTTGAGCTGTTTGCGTGCGCAACCTGCAGAGTGAGATCTCTTCCCCAAGGTTCGCTGGTGAGGACTCTATCCTTCTTCGTTTTATTCTTGGAGACAAGGTGTCTCCTGCACACTGTTTCAGCTAGGCTGGCTGGCAAGAAGCCTCTTAGCAGGACCTGTCTCTGCCCCTCCCATCAGGTCCAAGTTTCCGGACACCAGCTCCTATGCCGGCTTTGATGTGCTTGCTGGAGCTCTGTACTCGAGTCTCTGCGCTTGCAATCAAGTTCTTTGCTCACTGAGTCATCTCTCGAGTCTCCCCTCACTAAAATCCTTTTTGATGGTGTTTTTGATCTTAGCCATTCTGTGTAAGATGGAATTTCAGAGTTGTTTTGATTTGCATTTCTCTGATGACTAAGGATGTTGAACATTTCCTTAAGTGACTTTCAGCCATTTTAGATTCCTCTGCTGAGAGTTCTCTGTTTAGGTCTGTACTCCATTTTTTTAAATTGTATTTTGTTCTTTTGATGACCAATTTCTTGAGTTCTTTGTATATTTTGGAGATCAGACCTCTGTCCGATGTGGGGTTAGTGAAGATCTTTTCCCATTCTGTAGGCTGTTGTTTTGTCTTGTTGACCGTGTCCTTTGCTTTACAGAAGCTTTTCAGTTTCAGGAGGTTCCATTTATTAATAATTTCTCTCAGTGTCTGTGCTACTGTGGTTATATTTAGGAAGTGGTCTCCTGTGCCAATGCGTTCAAGTGTACTTCCCACTTTCTCTTCTATAAGGTTCAGTTTATGGTGAGGTCTTTGATCCATTTGAACTTGAGTTTTGTGCATGGTAACAGATATGGATGTATTTGCATTCCAGTTATGCCAGCACTATTTGTTGAAGATGTTTTCTTTTTTATTGTGTAATTTTAGCTTCTTTGTAAAAAAAAAAAAATCAGGTGTTCATATGTGTGTGGATTAATATCCGGATCTTCAAATAAATTCCATTGGTCAACCTGTCTATTTTTATGCCAATACCAGGTACCAGGTTGTTTTCATTATTGTAGTTCTTTTTTTTTAAAAATGTATTTAGGGGCTGGAGAGATGGCTCAGCGGTTAAGAGCACTGACTGCTCTTCCAGAGGACCCGGGTTCAATTCCCAGCACCCACATGGCAGCTCACAACTGTCTGAAAACCCAGTTCCGCGGGGTCTGACACCTTCACACCAATGCACATAAAATAAAAAAATAAAGCTAAATAAACCATAAAAAATATTTTTAAAAAAAAAGATGTATTTATTATGTATCCAACATTCTGCCTCCACGTATGTCCGCATGCCACAAGAGGGCGCCAGATCTCACTATAGATGGCTGTGAGCCACCATGTGATTGCTGGGAATTGAACTCAGAACCTCTGGAAGAGCAGCCAGCGCTCTTAACCACTGAGCCATCTCTCCAGCCCCTATTTTTGGTTTTTTGAGACAGGATTTCTCTGTAGCTTTGGAATCTGTCCTGGACACTAGTTCTTGTAGACCAGGCTGGCCTCGAACTCACAGAGATCTGCCTACCTCTGCCTCCCGAGTGCTGGGAGTAAAGGCATGCACCACGACCACCTGGCTTCATTATTGTAGTTCTATCGTAGAGTTTAAAGTCAGAAGTTTCTTGTACAAGATTGTTTCAGCTATCCTGGGTTTTTTGTTTGTTTGTTTGTTTGTTTGTTTTTCCATATGAAGTTGAGTAGTGTTCTTTCAAGGTCTGTGCATGCAAACCTGTCCCCACACTTGCAAATAGGGCTACAGATTCATGAGCCTACTGGAGCTGTGGGCTGGGAGTAGCTAGAGCTTCAGAGTGCTCCATCTCTACACCAGGGCTTCTCACTGCGGGTCACTAACAACTGGCCAACCACTGACCTCATACTGAAAGCTATCAAACTCCGAAACTACCCTCAAGGGAAGAGACTGACTAGGAGCCATGGAGGGCAGGGCCCCTCCCAGTGTACACTTCACTGCCTGAGCTAAGCTTTCAGGCAGGTTCTCATGGCTCTTTCATCCTGGATCTATAGTTTTAGATAGTAGGTTCCCCCTCAAGATACCCTGAAAAGGTCTCCACGTGAGTAACAGAATGGGATTCATCTCCACAACTGATTGTCCCACAGAATCTCATCAAAACTGAGCACTGAGGGGGCTGGAGAGATGGCTCAGCGGTTAAGAGCATTGCCTGCTTTTCCAAAGGTCCTGAGTTCAATTCCCAGCAACCACATGGTGGCTCACAACCATCTGTAATGAGATCTGGTACCCTCTTTTGGCCTGCAGACATACACACAGACAGAATATTGTATGCATAATAAATAAATAAATAAATATAAAAAAACTCAGCACTGAACCTGAGTCTTGTTTTTTTAGATTGATTTATTTATTATGTATACAGTGTTCTGCCTGTATGTATGCCTGCATGCCAGAAGAGGGCGCCAGATCTCATTACGAATGATTGTGAATCACCATGTAGTTGCTAGGAATTGAACTCAGGACCTCCGGAAGATTAACCAGTGCTCTTAACCGTTGAACCATCTCTCCAGTCCCTGAACTCGAGTCTTAACAAGAACTGTGAGCTTGTCTACCAGTGTGTTCTGACTAGGGTTTGTCTGTGGGATGAGGCTTGTATTTCCTGATCCCACCAGGGAGAGGCAGGGCGAGAACTGAGTGCGGCTGCTGTTTGCTGAGTTGTCTTTCAGCTTCTCCATGCTACCCACCTGTCCTGTCACTGCATCTGTGAATTCCCGCTGTTCTTCCTCTCTACTTGAGACAGAGTCTCTTCTTTCTTATCCTCTTTCTCTTTAACTGCATCACATGGAGGCAACATCTAATCTGCCCTCCTACTCAGAAGGTCTTTTATGAGCAATTTGTAATGAGCTTGTTTTTGTCTGTCTGTCTATCTGTCTGTCTCCTTTGTTTGTTTGTTTGTTTGTTTTGAGACAGGGTGGTGCGGGAGAATTATCTGTATTCTGTCAATCATATTTTAATAAAACGCTGATTGGCCAGGCAGGCAGTATAGGCGGGAAAGCCAGACAGGAAGTAGGGGTGGAGCAAAGAGACTTGGAGTATTCTGGAAGCAGAAGCTCTCTCTCAGCCATTCCTGTACAGACCACCGAAGAGGCAACATGTAAGCTGTCACACCGAGAAAGGTACCGAGCCCATGTGGCTAACATAGATAAGGATAATGGGGTAATATATGTTATAAGAGTTAACAAGAAGCCTGACCTAATGGACCAATCAGTTTATAACCTTATGGAGTCCTGTGTGTAATTTCTCTTTGGGATTTGCCGGCTGTTGGGGTACTGGGCAGGACAGAAACCCCAACAAGCCAGCCCTCATGTTACATATGGCGCCCAGACGTGGATAACTGAATCCACAGAAAGCTTGAGAAAGCTTGGGAAAGAATAGAGTAAATCATGCCTTCTTGGTAGCAGCAATATCTCAGGTCTGCTCTGCTTGCTAGAGGCAAGCAAGTGCTCTCATCTAAGAGAGGCTTCCTGACTCAGCTTTAGCTGCAAAACCTTGCAGCTCATTAAGAGGTCCTGCCACGAAACACTTAAATGGTGTTGGTGAAAAGCTGAACGCATGCTTTTCGGGTTTTCAGCAGTAGCAGGAAAAAAGCTGTGCTGTTTTAAAATGCCGGCTTTCTGGGCTGTCCTGCCAAGGCAATCTCTGACTCTTTCAGGCAGGCAGTCCGACTGAGTGTGGTCTGTGAGCAGAATGCTGCAGCTTGCTTGCTAGCAGGGACCTTGAAATGCCACAGAGTTGTGGCAATAAAAATGGCTTCAGCAGTACCTCTGCCATGAGGCTGGAAAGCTAAGAAATGGCCTAGATCCAGCCGTCAAAGCCATGGTTTTTAGACTCATGTGGTCAAAAAAAAAAGAGAGAGAGATACAGTAAAGAGAGGTTCAAAGACGAAAAAAAACCTCTAACTGGTTTACTATGTCTTAAAAATATATACAGGCTAAAGGTTAAAGTTCTTAGGGTAAAAAGGGAAGAAAGAGAGTAGTTGGGTGTGGTAGAACACACCTTTAATCCCAATGCCTGGGAGGCAGAGGTACGTTGACCTCTGAAACTTCAAGGGACAGAGGTAGAGATTGACCTCTGTGACTTCAAGGTGTGGTAGCACACGCCTTTAATCCCAATGCCTGGGAGACAGAGACAGACAGATCTCTGTGAGTTCAAGGTGTGGTAGCATACACCTTTGAGCCCAGCACTGGGGAGGCAGAGACAGAAGAATCTCTGTGAGTTCAAGGACAGCCTGGTCTACAGAGTTATTCCAGGACAAAGATATATACAGAGAACCTGTCTCAAAAAAGCCAAAAGTTAAAAGTAAAAATAAAAGAAATAGAGGTTGAAATAAAGCCACATAAAGATGGAAAATACACAGAGAATCTTAATACTGTATGCTATTATGCTCTCTTTCAATTGTTTGAATGCTGAGGAAGGAGAAACAGCTGCTAAAAGACTTTTGTTTATAAATGCTGCTGAACTAACCCAAGATAGGAATTTTGAAAATACCTTGGCTTCAAAACTGAAGTCAAAAGGTATGTTACTTTGGAGAAGAGATTTTGCTTTTGTTTCCACAGAAAACGAGAGACTCTGGATTTATTCAGAGTTAAGAATAATCACCTTTGACCAAGGGAGGCCACCTGAAAAATCTCCGATAGGAACAGATGGCCCAGATGTCTGAGTTCTACATCCAGAACTGATCCAAGACTGCTGCCTGAGATGATCGAGACTCACAGGATACTCCAGTCATGACTTGATTATAACTCTAAATTTTCTTTAGGTCCCCTTAAGACTATCAGCGCCCCCAACCAGCAGGAAGTAGCCTGAAATACTACGCCCACATTCCCAACAAATGGATTATGGGTATTTTCCTTTGTTTAAAAAAAAAAGAGAGGGAAATGGTGCGGGAGAATTATCTGTATTCTGTCAATCATATTTTAATAAAACGCTGATTGGCCAGGCAGGCAGTATAGGCGGGAAAGCCAGACAGGAAGTAGGGGTGGAGCAAAGAGACTTGGAGTATTCTGGAAGCAGAAGCTCTCTCTCAGCCATTCCTGTACAGACCACCGAAGAGGCAACATGTAAGCTGTCACACCGAGAAAGGTACCGAGCCCATGTGGCTAACATAGATAAGGATAATGGGGTAATATATGTTATAAGAGTTAACAAGAAGCCTGACCTAATGGACCAATCAGTTTATAACCTTATGGAGTCCTGTGTGTAATTTCTCTTTGGGATTTGCCGGCTGTTGGGGTACTGGGCAGGACAGAAACCCCAACAAGCCAGCCCTCATGTTACAACAGGGTTTTTTCGGTTTAGCTCTGGCTGTCCTAGAACTCACTGTGTATATCAGGCTGGCCTTGAACTCCAAGATCCTCCTGCCTCTACCTTCTAAGGGCTAGGACGAAAGACCACGCTGCAGCTTAGTATTAACTACATACTCTTTGATCTATTAACTCAGACTTCTTATTAACTAACTCTTACATCTTAAATTAACCAATTTCTATTCTTTTATATTTTACCACGAGACTCATGGTTTGTTACCTCTTGCTTCTTGGGCAACTACATGGTATCTGCCTAACTCTGCCTTCTTTCTCCCTGCATTCAACTTAGTTTTCCTGCCTACCTATATTCTGTGCTGCCATAGGCCAAAGCAGCTTCTTTATTAGCCAATGGAAATAAAACATTCCCAGAGCATACAGAGGGGAGTCCCACATAATAACTATCTTTCTTCCACCCTATTTGAAAGTTTTCTCTTACTATTGTTGAGCTGTTACATCAGTGTATCCTTGTCAACAAAGTTGTGTTTGTTTTATAGGCAGGATATTGTTTTATAGCCCAATCTGGCCTAAAACCATAATCCTCCTGCCTCAGCCTCCCAAGTGAAAGAGTTACAGTTATGTACCTCTGGTCCCTGGCATAAAAAGAACTATTATTTTAGCTTTTCTTCCTTTTTATGGTGCTGTAGATGGAAGCCATGGTCTTGTAGTCCAGGTAAGCATATTGTGAGCCCCACCAGTATAGTGTCTGAGAAATCTGGTGTTACTTCATTTGTTCTTTCTTTATACGTAACTTATTGTTTCTCCGGAAATATTTTGCTTTGCCTTACTTTGCTTTTTGATACTATTGGTGGAACCCAGGCCTTCTCACAAGCTAATCAGAAGCTCTGCTTTTCTTCATTTTTCTTTTTTTTTTCAAAAAAATATTTATTTATTTATTTATTATGTATACAATATTCTGTCTGTGTGTATGCCTGCAGGCCAGAAGAGGGCACCAGACCTTATTACAGATGGTTGTGAGCCACCATGTAGTTGCCGGGAATTGAACTCAGGACCTCTGGAAGAGGAGGCAATGCTCTTAACCTCTGAGCCATCTCATCTCTCCAGCCCCTCCATCATTTTTCATACTCTCAAATGTCATTGGGTCTAGAACTGTATTCTATTCAGTATACCATAATCCTCTTAGGTTTGAAGTTTTTTCTAAGTCTGAGAAAATCTCATTCATTTATTTACTTACTCTCCTCTAGTGAAGTTATTATTTGGTGAATTTATACTTTCTGTTTCTCTCTATTCATTAACTTATCCTTCATTGATTTCATCTCTATTCATTCCTGATGACCATTAAAGAATTCTTTAGATGGATCTTCAGGTTGGTAGTTGTTTTGTACATGTATCAACATGGTGGTGGTGGTAGTGGGCAGAAGGTCTCACTGTGTAACCCAGGCTAGCCTCAAATGCACAGTCCTCCTTTAGTCTCCCAAATCGTAGGATTCTAAGTATGTGCTACCAGGCCCAAATCAGCATCCACTTTCACATCCAACCTACTCTATCGATTTCTTTATTTTAACAATTTTTTTATGCCCAGTGTCTGTATACCCAGTTCTTCTATTCAGCTCGCTGTTCATGAAAAGATGGGTAAAGGTTGGAAGTTGGTACTTTTTAGGGTAGTGAGTTTCTGCGGCTGAGTTCAGACAATCCCCTCTCTCCCTTTGGCCTGTTGTGATTTCCCCTGGAAGCATCCAGGACTTTTCCATTAGCCACCCATCTTCTGTGTATAAGGATCCAGGAATGAGTGAGATGTGTTGTTACTGCACACTAGAGGGTGGAGAGATGGGTTTGCAGGGATTGCTCACTTGCTAGTGAGCCTTAATTTTCATGAAATTGTCCCCCTCCACTTAGGCCTTAATGTCCCCAAGTCACTCTGACCTGGCACCTGGCCAGCCCTACCAAGTTTCTCACCACTGATATTTGCCAGATGCACAAGGAAACACAAGGAAAGAAAAGGATTTCATTAAGAAAATACCTCAGTTGATTTTTCTACCCATGGCCTCTGAATGCTGAATGTCTCACTCTCAGATTCGCCCCACAACCTGTGGGGATCCCAGGATACATATAAATTCAGTCCAGCACAGATGACAACATTATATTGTAATATAAAAATGTTGGATATACATACAGAACATCTCATCCCCCAATGTGGGCCAAACCATCAAGAATTTTGTTGCCCAGCCTGATCTAAAAAGCAAGTTCCAGGATAGCTAGGGCTGTTGCACAGAGAAACCCTGTCTTGAAAAACAAAAACAATAACAAAAAACAAAGAAGAAGAATTGTGTTGCCACAGGACGGGCCAAAGTGCTTGCTTTGCACACACAAGGTCCTAGATTAAATTCCTAGTATGCCCCCAAACAGAAGATTTGTTTCTGGCAGCTATTTGAAAATCCAACCACCTCCACCCACCTTCTGTACCATCTCTATGCATAGGGAGGAAGCCAACAGCTATTGCTGGTCTCCATATCTATGTGGAACCACAAATGCCTTCACTTTTTTTTTTCCTGAGATGATCTCATCTGATAGCCCAGCTAGCCACAAACTCACTAGGAAGCTAGCTCAAGCTAGCCTGGAATTTATGGTCCTCCTGCTCAGCCTCCCTAGTTCTGGGGTTGCAGGAGTGCCACTACCCCAGCTCCTATGCCTTTACAGTTTAATAGTCAGTTTGTCATTAATAGCTAAAATATGTAGTAATACTTATTGGGTGATACCTGCTGTTCTTATTTTTAATGTATTAGTTCATTGACTGGTTTGATTTTGTACTCCTGTAATCTGGCTCTAGAGTTTGTACCTGAAACTGTCAGAGCTTTGGTGGAAACATGCTCTGTCTTCCTCCTGGGCCCCAAGAGTCTTAATATATTTTTTAGGCTGGCCTCAAACTCCTGGGATAAAGCAATCCTCCTGAACCAGCCTTCCAAGTAGATGATGTAAGACTCTACACCTGGCTCTCCTCCTCCTGCTTTTCCTTCTCCTTCTGAGATAGACAGGGACAGAGAGAATCAAGACACTGAGAGAACTGTGCTCAGATTTGGATGGAGTTTTTTTTCAGTTTGAAGATTCATGTCTCTTTTTATAATTTTTCTATTTTATGTGTATGAGTGTTTTGCTTGCATACGTGTATGTGTACCACATGTATGCCTGATCCTGATAAGGTCAGAAGAAGGTATTGGATGCCCTGAGACTAGAGTTACAAATGATTGTGAGCCACCACGTGGGCACTGGGAATCAAATACAGTCTTCTGTGAGAACAAGTGCTCTTACCCACTGAGTCAACTCTCCAGCCCCCAAAGACTCATGCCAAGTTCAAAAAGTTCTAGATCATTATTTCTTCAAGTAGTGCCTTCTCTCTATTCTTTCTTTTTATACTTTATGTCTGAAAATCCCATTGAATGAATGTTGAGATTTTTGGAATCTACTGTCCATTCCCTTTGGGTTCTTTTCCCTTCTGCTCTTTGTTTCTTAGTCTTTTTGTGCTATGCTGAGATACTACTGAACATTTTTTTATGTGTATGGGTGTTTTGCCTGCATTTATGTCTATGCATAGCGAAGCCAGAAGAGGGCAGATCCCCTGGACCTAGAGTTACAGACAGTTCTGGAGTGCCCTGTGGGTCTTGGGACTTGAACCTAGACCCTCAGCAAGATCAGCCAGTAATCTTAACCACTGTGCTATCTATTTCTCCAGACCCTGACTTTATTTTTAATATTCAGTTGACTAGGTATGTAATGCCAATATGATACCTACTTACCAATACACAATAACTTTATTCTTATATTTTAAGAAGTTATTTTCTTTTTGAAAAAGTTTCATGTAGCCCAGACTGGCCTCAAACTCACTATGTAGCTGAGGAATATCTGATCCTCCAACCTCCATATCTCAATCTTATACTTTGGTTGTGAGCCTAGCCTTTAATGGCTGAGCCATCTCTCCAGCCTCATATCTCACTCTTCTTATGGGGTGTTGAGGATCAAACCCAGATCTATTGCTGGGAAAGCACTCTTTTTTTATATAAATTTTTTATTGATATTTATTGAACTCTACATTTTTCTCAGCTCCCCTCCCTGTCTCTCCCCTCCCCTCTTCAGTCCTCCCCCCAAGGTCCCCATGCTCCCAATTTACTCAGGAGATCTTATCTTTTTCTACTTTCTACTTCCCATGTAGATTATATCTATGTAAGTCTCTCTTAGTGTCCGCATTGTTGTCTAAGTTCTCTGGGATTGTGGTTTGTAGGCTGGCTTTCTTTGCTTTATGTTTAAAACCCACCTATGAGTAAGTACATGTGATAATTGTCTTTCTGTGTCTGGGTTACCTCACTCAAAATAATGTTTTCTAGGTTCATCCATTTTCCTGCAAAATTCAACCTGTCGTTATTTTTTTCTGCTATGTAGTACTCCATTGTGTAAATGTACCACATTTTTCTAATCCATTCTTTGGTCGAGGGGCATTTAGGTTGCTTACAGGTTCTGGCTGTGACAAACAATGCTGCTATGAACATAGTTGAGCACATGTCCTTGTGACACAATTGAGCATCCTTTGGATATATACCCAAAAGTCCTATTACTGGATCTTGAGGAAGGTTATTTCCAAATTTTCTGAGAAATCGCCACACTGACATCCAAAGGGGTTGTACCAGCTTGCACTCCCACCAGCAATGCAGGAGTGTTCCCTTTTGGGAAAACACTCTTACCAAATGAACTGTATCCTCTGAACAGATACTATTTATCTGTTACATGTCTCTTCGCTTCCCACCAAATCTGCCTTTAAAACGGTAGTTCATCATGTCTTTTGCCTTAAATGGCATTTTAATTTTCAGATCTTAAAATATATCTGATTTATTGTTCGTAGCCGTTATGTCATGTCAAGAAGTACTTACACTAAGCTATTATATTGTGCTAAAGTTATTGCTATGTTTTGTTTTGTTTTATGAGACTTGATCTCACTAAGTAGCCCAAGCTAGACTCACAATTATTCTGCTTTTGCCTCCCCAAGATTGGGATTACAAACATGCATGTCCATACCTGGCCTGCATCTACTTTTTAATGTACCTTTGGCAATTAAACTTCTAATTTTTCTTAAATTTATTATTTTTGTCTTGTCGGGTAAGGATTTAATTTTTGTGGATGGACAGGCACTTGTCAATTATTTCTCATGAAAGCATCCTCTGCCCACTGTTTGGGAATGCTGGTTTCATGTGTAGATTGGTCTAGTTCCTTCCTACTTTTCTCCTTTGTTTCACTAACCGATCTGTTTACGTGCATTTCGTTTTTATTGCAGCTATGATGAATTGTCACATATTCAGTGGCCTAAAGAATCACAGATGTATTATCCTACACTTCTTTAGTTCAGAGACCCAGCACAAATCTCACTGGACTTAAAGCAAGGTGGAGGACTGTGTTCCAAAGAAAACATTCCCTGCCTACCTTCCTTGGCTCCTGACTTTCGTCTTGCATCTTCAAAGCCAACAACATAACATTTCTTTGACTTTGTTTCTGTCATCTTTCTCAGACTACTGTCTACATGCCACTTATAAAGACCACTATGGTGACGTTGGAACCATAGGATAAGCCAACATGATCTCACTATTTTAAGGTTTATGTCCCTTAATTCCACGTGTAACTTCAATTTCTCTTCAACATGTTCATGGGTCTTATGAATTAGGATGTGGATGTCTTTGAGGGACCCTTATTTTGCTTTTAAAAAAACCATGCTAGCCCATTGACTATGATTTTAAGCTACATTTTAATATTTGTTAGGGAAAATATGCCATATTCAGAATGGGGCAGGCCTGCCATGGGTATCAACAAAGCACAGTATATCAAGTTGAGGTAGGACTAAGTTCCTTCACTTGTATTTAGCCTGGACAAGGCAACCCTATATGGGGAATAGGTTCTCGTGTGATCAGAATGTAAATGAATAAGTTTAATTAAAAAAAATAAAATTTAAAAATTATATCATATTATCCTCATTTTCAAAAACTCCTGGGCTGTAAAGTAGGGATGTAGCTCAGTTGGCAGAGAGCTTGCCCTCTATGCACAAGGTTCTGGATGTGATGTCCATCACTGAATAAGGAGGTTCCTGGCTATTCTTTGTTCTGTGTGCATGATACTAGGAACTGAATCTAAGCCTCACCAGTACTAGCTAGATGAGCACTCTCCCAGTGAGCTCTACCTCCAGATCTTTGTTTCTGAAAAGATTTAATAAGCAGATTCTTATTAAATCACTTCATTGCCTTTAAACTTACTCTATGGCCCAGGTAGGCCTTGGGCTTGTGAGGATCAAAGAACAGTGAAGGAAGGAGCATGTCACTGGGCATGGTGGTGTGCACCTGTAAACCCAGCGCTTGAGAGGCTGAGGATGAGTATCAGGAACTCAAGATCACCGTCGCCTACATGGCAAGTTTGAGACCAGCTGAGGCTACATGAGACCCTGTCTCAACTACATAGATAGATAGACAGACAGACAGACAGACAGACAGATAAATGATAGCTTGGGCATAGTCCCATCACTCAGGGGGCTGAAGCAGGAGAATCACTACAACTTCAAAGCTAGCTTGGGCTACAGGTTGAAACTGTTTAAAATATACAGAAGGGGAGAGAGAAAGAAAGGGATGGGGAAGAGAGGGAGAAGTGTGTGTATGTTAGATGATCCCTTGAAACCAGGGGTTTGAGATCAACCTTGTCGCTAAAATTCCTTCCCAGAGGAGACATAAGCAATCCTTCTCCTAAGGTCTCAGTGGCAAAATGAGGCATGATGCCTCTCAAGTTCACACTGGGGAAGCAATGAATCATCGGGCTTCCTTGCAGAACCTAAGTGAGTGGTCACTTACAGGGGTGTGACATTCTTTCTCAAACAAGCCTCACCTGGAAAGCCTTACCCAGCTGGGATGAGGGCTTCCCCAGAGCCACATAGATGTAGTCCCCTTCTGGTCTTCCCTGGCCTCTATATACCCCAGGACAGCACAGGGTTGCCAATTCGCTAGGGAGCGGTTGGGTACTCAGGGTTGGGGGAGATATATAAACTGTCAACAAGCCCAGCTGGGGTGATCTTTTTACAGGGATGGGGCCCAGCTGAATGCATCAAGATGGCAGTTGTTTGGCTGAAAGGACACTCACAGCACACTTGAACAACATGGCAAGAACTATCTGTGAAAATGAAAAGCGTGGACTTTGGTCACTGTTGTGACAAAAATCAACTTAAGGCGAGGGGGACACAGCTTATTGTGGGTGAAGGCATTTGAAGGGCTGCTGACATGGCATTCAGTCAGGAAGCAGAGAGAGATGGATGTGGGGCTCCGCTTGCTCTCTCCTTTTCTTTTTATTCAGCCTGGGGCCTCGTCGCACGGGGAGATTGTCATCCACATGGGTCTATCCTCCTCACACCTAACTGGAAACACCTTCACGGACAAATCCAGAGCTATATCCCCTAGACAATTTCAAATCCCAGCAAGCTAACAAGACCAACTGTAGTGATTTGAAAGAAAATGGCCCCCAAAGGGAATAGCACTATTAAGAGAGGTGGCCTTGCTGGAGGAAATGTGTCATTGTGGGCTTGGGTTTTAAGGTCTCTTTTGTTCAAGCTTTCCTCGGTGTGACTGTCAACTGACTTCCTGTTGCCTGCAAAGTGTAACACTCTCAGCTCCAACACCGTATCTGCCTGCACACTGCCTGTTCCCTGTCATGATGATAATGGACTGTAAGTGAAACATGAATTAAATGTTTTCTTTAGAGTGAGGTAACCCAGACCCAGAAAGACAACTATCACATGTACTCACATGTAAACTATCACATGTATCACATGTAAAAAGTGTTTTTTAAATATAAAGCAAAGAAAACTAGCCTGCAAATCACAATCCCAGAAAACCTAGACAACAATGAGGACACTAAGAGAGACTTACATAGATCTAATCTACATGGGAAGTAAAAAGCAGAAAAAGACAAGATCTCCTGAGTAAATTGGGAGCTTGGGGACCTTGGGGGGAGGGTTGGATGGGGAAAGGAAGAGGCAGGGAGAGGAGCAGAGAAAAATGTAGAGCTCAATAAAAATCAATAAAAAAACGTTTTCTTTATAAGAGTCGCCGTGGCCATTGTGTCTCTTCACAGCAAACTAAGACACCAGCTATCACATGGGGGGACATATTATTTACCAGTAGTGGCCTATGTATGCATAAAGATTGTTGGGGAGGGGCTGGAGAGATGGCTCAGGGGTTAAGAGCATTGCCTGCTCTACCAAAGGTCCTGAGTTCAATTCCCAGCAACCACATGGTGGCTCATAACCATCTGTAATGGAGTCTGGTGCCCTCTTCTGGCCTGCAGACATACACGCAGACAGAATATTGTATACATAATAAATAAATAAATGTTTAAAAAAAAAGATTGTTGGGGAGGCCTGGGATGCAACTTTGATCAAGTATTCACCTAGCAGGTATCAAGCCTTTGGTTTTATTCTCAGCACAAGAAATATTAAAAATATACATTATCTGGGGGGAAAAATGTTACCTAGCATCTGAAATTTTCTTCCATAAATATATAAATGTATCAGCCATCCCATTTTTATCTCTTTGACAGCCAATACTATGTTTTGTAACTCAGGATTACTGACAGAACTGTGGTGAAATCAGTCCGTACACATTCATGCTAGCTCCTCCTTGCTCCTTACTCTTGCTTGGACTTGCCATGTCCATGTATGCCTCAGGGACTTTGTACCTGCTGTGCCCTCTGTGTGGGAGAGTCTTTGCCAAAACAATCACGAGACTTACCCTTTCTATCCCAACTAGGATCCCTGTTCCCTGGCCCCTCTTCAGTGAGGCCTCCCAGACTGGTTCCTCACACAACTTCAAACATCACATATATACTCATTTGCTTTAGGGTTCAAAATGATCCTTTATGGGGCTAGGAAGACAACTAAGCCGGTAAGAGTACTTGCTGCTCTTGCAGAGGACCTGGGTTTGGTTCCTAGCACCCACATGGCAGCTCACAGCCATCTGTAACTCCTGTAACTCCATCCCAGGGGATCCAATGCCCTCTTCTGACTCTACAGTCACAAAGCATGAATATGGTGCGCATACATATATGTAGGCATTCATACACACTAAAAATCAATCATTCTTAGAAAGGCTAGTCATAATAGAATATGCTTTTCACTCCAACACTTGGGAAGCAGTGACAGAGGCAGGTTGATCTCTTTGAGTTCCAGGACTGGTCTACACAGGCCAGTAAGTTCCAGGCCAGAAAATACTACATAAATGCAACTCTGTCTTAAAAAAAAAGAAAAAAAAGTTGTTTTTCTTCCATTCCACTAAGTCAGCATTAAGCTAGTTTTTTTTTCTGGAAAAGACAGATGAGTAAATAACGTAGGCATTGAAGGCCATATGGTCTCCTAAGCAACTCCTTAGTTCTGCACGAACAGCCATGAACAGTCCACAAACACACGCACTAACCGCATTACGGCAGAAATGTACAGGCACTGAAACGTGACTTTCCTTCAGTTCCCAAGGGTCACAAAACAGCTTTCATTTAACATTTATCCATTTGAGATGTGTACACACACGCATGCGTGTGCATATATTTGCACGTGCAGAAACGCCATGGCTCTCGTGTGGAGATCAGATAACAACTTAATGGGAATCAGTACACTCCTTCCAAACAAACGCACTTTGTCAAGCTTGGTGGCAGGTGCACTTACCTGCTGAGCGATCTTACCAGACCAGAAAATGCTAGTCTTCTTTTGATTTTTTTAAATACTTTAGAAATTTGCAAAACGTTTTTAGTCCAAGGACCACCCAGAAGTAGGAAGCAGACCAAAGTTAGACCATTTTTCTCTCTTGTACGGAAGCACTATGATCTGTTTGGTCCATGGCTCTATCTATGGCACTTGGGACATTCACTGCTATATTCCCAAGCTCACAGTCACTGCTGAGTAAGTAAATGGGCACGTGATCGGGTTGAGTGCAGTCACCGGAGGAATGGAGAAAAGAGGGAACAGATGAGAAAGAACACAGTTCCACTCATAGCCTCAGTTTACCCCTGCCTTCACTTGGGCTTGTTTCTTCCAATAAGTCATTGAGAAGACCAGGATTTCATTCAGCATCTTTATTCTTCCCTTTGAGCCCCAGGATAACCCTGACAACAGCTTCATCTAGAAAGTGAGGACTATATTGGGTAAGAACCCTTCTAAGGACCTGGCCTCCCCTCCTCCTCTCATGGGGTTGGCAGTAGAATTAAGGCAACTCTAGGGAGAAGGAAAGCGGACTACTCTACAGCCTCGACTGTCCCCATCTCTGGCAGCAATGTTGATAGAGACCAGCCACCTCCACATCCCATGCAGGAGGGACTCGGGAAAGTGACTTGGACGCCCTCATATACATGCCTGTGAACATGGGGACTGAGTGAGGCAGGCCAGGCCAGGTCAGTGTCCAGACATACGGCTCTGGCCTGTGGCCCAGTTGGCAAACATAAAGCCCAGGCTGATGGCCATGAAGAGGACTCCCAGGACGCCAAAACACAGGGCCTGTGAGCAAGAGGAAGAAAAGGTGGAGTTGGCCAGGATCACCCACCAAAGCATTCCAGAGAATGCTCTTGAACCCCTCTCAGGCAAAGCCCCATCCATTCCTGGCCCTCCTCTATTCTCCTGGCCCTCAAAGCAAGCATCTATCCCATCTTTTCAGAACCTTCTGGGAATTAATTCCCTCCATCACCTTTACAGCGTGTCGCTGCCTCTCTCCCCAGTGGTGCTCCCTCCATCTATCTGAAGAGTCCTCTCTCCATACTAGTCCTCTCCCCAATTTGCAGTGCTGGACACAGACCCTAGAGATTCAAAAATGCTAGGGAAGCCCGCTGCAATTGAACCACAAGCTTAGCCTACCAGTTCCTTCTAGAGGGTTCTCTCTCTTCCCAAATGTTGCTTGTGTTCTGTCTATTCTATCTACTCTACCCCTTCCGAAGACAATCACCTTCACTCTTTCTCACAACCTGTCCCTCTTCCTGGATGCTCCTTCCTCTCCTAACCTCATCTTGATACTGCTCCTTTCATTTCTAGCCCTCTTGGAGCAAGTGGTTGCTCTTCAGAATGCTACTTCTGTCCCCAGCACTCCTTCCTGAAATACTCACCTGGATCTTGGGCCAGGAAAGTAAGGGTTCCACCTCGGAAGGAACAATACGTAGATAGAAGACACTGGGAAGGATGAAGATGAGGCTAGGGGCTGAGGTAGACCCTAAAGGACAGAAGAAGACAGCAATCAACCTAAGTCTGAAGGCAAGGCCCATATTAGCTAGGGCAAGGAACTGAGGTTGAAGATACTGACCAATAAACCCAAAGATATCTCGGATGGTTGGCACACAAATGACAAGGACATTGACCAAAATCAGCAGGATCAGGGCTATGGCCACATGTCGTGGCCAGCTGAAGGCCTTGCTTGGGAAGAGCAGCTGCTGTAGGGCTCGGCGGATCTGCAGGTAAGGAAGGGGAGGACAGGGATCAGGACTCACATGCTGTCCCCTCTGGCATGTGATCCTATCTGTCTCTACCAAGTCCAAGATCCTTGATTTCCTACCCCACTATCAATGCCTTCAGCCTGCCTGATCAGGTATTCATGCCTCTACCTCAACAGGCCACGTCTCCTTCTTCCATATAACTCTATCGTTGCTTCCACCACTACGGAAATCCTGTCTCCTCTTTTGTTCATCTCCACCTCCCCCTCTGACCGTAACCTATCCTTTTACCCTGTCTGAAAACCCTGTCTCTCTCACTATCTCACTATCTCTACCACCCTGTTCCTTCTTTATTAGCCCAGACAGGCCTCAAACTCAACACTGTAGCTAAGAATGACCTTGAACTCCTAATCCTCCTGTCTGTACCTCCAGAGAACTAGGATTATGGGCATGCACCCCTATATACTATTTAATACAGTGCTAGGAATCTCACACAGGGCTTCATGTACGTTAGGAAGCACTCTGCAAACAGAGCTACATACCTGGCCCCAGGTCCCCTTTTGTCCAGCCATCTGTTTTTGCCTTCTCTGTTTACCAGGCCCGTTCTTATATGTCTATTTTTGCTCCCTCCACCTACCCATCTGCTCCTATCTCCACCTTCTTTCCAAACATGCAAGTTTCTTCCCGCTGCTCATCCCCTTATTCCTTCACTCCCCAGGCCTTCCTTGCCCCCACTCACAGGGAACAGCACAACCGGCACAGTCAGGGTTACAGCAAGCAGCACAGCCAGACGCACACAAAGAATGAGCAGATCCTCCTGGGTGTACATTTCCAGCATCTCTGCCTTCACAGTGCCTGGAACAGGGGGAGGGTACACAAGATACAAGAACACTAGGCTCAGTAGCCCCGAAACCATGACACATGTGGTGATAAAATCTACACACATGATGATGATGTTTACTCTACTTTTTGAAAACAGATAGGCCTGAGGTCCTGGAGGGCAAAAACTCAGAGGCTTCTGCCCTAGCCCAGGCTTGGACTCTACCCATGGCCCACCCATGGCCCCAGCCACACTCACTGTAGAAGGTCAGGTATCCAAAGGTAGCTGTGAGTCCATACATGATGAACATAGCCCCAATGGACATGTTAGCCACAGCTTGCATCCTGCGCTGGGAGGGCCTGAAGTGTATAGATCATGGAACTGTCATGGCCATACCCTTGAACTTGTGTACCCTCAAAACTGGCTCCCATCCTCCAGAGTCTCCCTCCTCCTAGGACTGACAATGATCAATTGGTATACCCTGACACTCCATCTCTGCCTCCCTGGGGTAACTAGCCAAGCCTCCCCTATCTATCCATCTATATCTCTGCCCCTATGACCATCTCTGCCTTTTCCTCCATCTGACATCTATACTGCCCCCTTCTGTCTGATCCTCTAAAATCCCCAGTCCTGCCTCCCTTCTGTCCACCTGTCTCTCTCCAGCCATCGGATCATCCTTGATTCCTCAGCCTCATCTTTGGAGACCATCACCTCTTCCATCTACTCATCTGATCCCTGCCTCCCAGCTCTGTCCACTCACATTTATTCTGGGCATTAGAAGAGTGTACTGCTTAAATCCAGTCAGTATATAGTCACTTCTCTGCCTCCCTGAGGTTTCATAAACACTCCAAATCCCTCCTTTGTCAAAACCAGCCACCCTCAAGATACCATACCAGGGTTGCTATGGAGACTGCCAGACATTATGGCTACTGCCCCCTTTAAATGGCTGATCACAACGCCCCTCTACTCTCTACTCACCGGCATAGCTCTGTGTAGATGGGCAGCACCTCAGGATGGCAGACAAAGGCAAAAGCCATAATGGGGACCGTGTAAGACATCTGGGGAATGGTCCATGAACATAGAATTAGAACCCCTAGAGTACTCCCCATTACCTTTAAAGTAGGGCACATGACACAGCCCCCAAAGCCCAGTACTCTGATAAAAAAATGAAATGTTGGGATAGGGCAAGAGGGCCCAGTGTGGTACAAGCTCCTACCTGCCTGCATACCTACCTGTGAGTCAACTGTGAACAGCTTGGCCTCACAGCTGCTGTTAAACCCCTGGATGGAAGGCTGTTCACCCTCCACTGCTGTGTCATTGTGGCTCACATCACAGCCAAGCTGGAACTTCTTATAGATGACCTGGGTATTCCGAGTAAGGACACAAAGTCGCAAAGGAGGTTTTGCCTATGTCTCAGTGTCTCAAACTCTCCCCGGCCGCCTCCCGCCATTCATGTCCTTGCTGACTTACCGAAACGAGGAAAAACAACATGCAGGTCAGAGAGAGGCTGCTTGTATACCCCAAGTAGCCTACAAGAAGTGATAACAGAGCCTTGGAAATCAAGGAACTCAGTACACTGAACACCAAAGCCTTACTCTGTCCTTCGAATACGCTTCCATTTCCACCTGAACCAACCTCCCTCTATAGAAAACTCCTACCAGTCTGCTAAAAGTCAAATCAGACAAGCCCTCCCCACCCTCTCAGCATTCCATAACCATTGAAAATGTATCTTTTTTTCAGACTGGCAATATAGCCCAGTGGTATTACACTTGCCTAGTCTGTGTACACTCCTGGGTTCAGTCTCCAGGACCAAAATAAAAACAAAGTCATATGGAAAATAATAAGGGCCTTTTCTACTTAGTGCCCAAGCCCTGACCCTGCCACCCGACGACCAAGCCAGGAAGCCTCCTTACCCAGGTGTTTCATGAGAGCCAGAGGCAAGATGATTAGAAAGCTGACCATGATAATGAGGAGGTTTCCCTTCAAGAACCAGTCCCTGGGTAGAGAAGAAGATTCCAGCACCCACATCAGATGGCTCGCAAAGGCCTAAGTTTCACTTCCTAACTTTCAGTTCTGACTTTCTCTTCTGGCCTCTGGGGCCACCGTGCAAATGTGGTACACATACATATATTTCGACAAAGATCTAAATCAAGTAAATATTTTTTAAACTTAGGGCTGGGGAGATGACTTGGTTGATACAGTGCGTGCTAGGCAAACGTGAAGACCTGAGTTTGGAGCCCCAGCTCTCAAGCCACAGCGCACATCTGTAGTCCCAGCACAGTGGAGGTGGAGACAGAAGGATGCTGTGAACTTTCTGGCACACTGGTATAGCCTAATTGGTAAGCTTCAGGTTCAGTCTCCAAAACATAAGGTAAAGGGAGATAAAAGAGACACTTGAGACCAATTCTGGTCTTTACACGCATGTACACACATGTGCACATACATAAGAACACACACATACGCCAGGCGGTGGTGGTGCATGCCTTTAATTCCAGCACTCGGGAGGCAGAGGCAGGTGGATCTCTGTGAGTTTGAGGCCAGCCTGGTCTACAAGAGTTAGTTCCAGGATAGGCTCCAAAGCTACAGAGAAACCCTGTCTCGAAAAACCAAAAAATAAAAAATAAAAAAATAAAATAAAATAATAAAAGAACACACACATACAACACAAACACCCTTTGAGTGTCTGTGTTCCAGGCATTCACATTTTCTTCTTCTATCAAATAAACAGAATTGAATAGAGTAAATCTTGGTTACATACACATGGGACTTAATTGTAATTGCTATGGCAGGGGGACGTCTTTCACTGGTAAAAGCACTTGCCTGGCATATGCAAAGGTCCCAGGTTTGAACCCCAGCAAGGTGGAGAAAAAAAGAAAACTCAGACATACCTAGTCATAGCTGGATGGTCTCAGAATCAAGCCAACCATTTCACAGGATACACACAGATAATAGAAAAGAAACACTTC
The DNA here is from genome assembly GCF_982192425.1 of Myodes glareolus. Classification (NCBI taxonomy): domain Eukaryota; kingdom Metazoa; phylum Chordata; class Mammalia; order Rodentia; family Cricetidae; genus Myodes; species Myodes glareolus. The sequence continues at coordinate 132,565,040 of NC_142053.1, read as the reverse complement.
TTCGGCTTGGCACATAAAACTGTCAGACAGGCACATAAAACTATCCCGGAGTTTAACTGTCAAAACCACACATGTATACCAAAGTCCATAGGACTACTAAGTAGAATAAGAGCTGGTTCCTAAACATACAAATATGTCTGTCAAGATATACAGAGGCTAGCCGGGCGGTGGTGGCACATGTCTTTAATTTCAACACCCGGGTTGGGGGTCAGGCAGAGACAGACAAATCTCTGTGAGTTCAAGGCCAGCCTGGTCTACAGAATGAGTTCCAGGACAGGTGCCAAAGCTACAGAGAAACCCTGTCCCAAAAAAATAAATAAATACACACACAGAGGCACTAGGCCAAGTGGTGCAACCTGTAATCCCAGCCCTTGAGAAGCCAAGACAAATTCCAGGCCAACCTAGGCTACAAAACAAAACCCCATCTCAGAAACATATCTAGAAAGCCAGACATGGCGGTGCGTGCCTGTAATCCCAGTACTTGGGCAGCAGCTCTCCGTGAGTTCAAAGTCAGACTGATCTACAAAGTGAGTTCCAGGACAGCCAAGGCTGTATAGAGAGACCCTCTCTCAAAACAACAACAACCAAAAGGTATACAGAGGGACTCGGAAGTGTGTAGTTCAGTGGCTGAGTACTTGCCTGGTACGCATGAGGCCTCAGGTTCTATTCACATTTAAAAAAAATACAAACAAATAGAGGCAGAAAGCTGTATGCAAGTGAAGAAAAGCACAGATATGTGCACAAATGAACATACTCGGAATCCCACTGTACGTATAGAAAATAACGGGGAGCTGTGCCAGTAGTATGAATCTGGATTCTAACAGTCTGAGCATATACATGGTTGCAGCCACAATCAAAAGGACTTGCACAGTTACAATTCCCTGAGCACGCACACCCACAGCCCGAGAGGATCTGCTACACAGTAATCGCCAAAGCAAACAGGAGATGGAGTTGACAGAGCGCACATAGTTGACACGACACACAGACCACTAGAGTCAGCAATCACACGTTTAGAGCTAGATAGAGCCCAGCAGCCTGATGAACCCTGAATTAGTTAAACAGGGAAAAATGAGAGTAGCCAAATGTCAAACACACATGGTTGGGATCAATTGCAGCATACAGGACCCAGCTGTTATCCATCACGTGGCTGACCAGAGAGAATCAGCGAGCACAGCAGTCAAATCCAGAGTCCACATCTACTCTATCTGTACGTTATATGCATCTACACACACATATGGTCAGCATCAGCATACACCAGGCATACAGAGACCGCCGCCAGCCAGAATCAGCCTGAAGAAGTCTCAGAATCAGCACGTGGTCTACTATAGTCCTGTGGAGAGCTATAGTCACATGTAATATTGACTCCTAATACACGGGACTCATAGTCTCGGTTAACCTGAAACGGAGCCCCTGGGAGCCAGGTGGACAGAGTTGGAGATGTTTGCTGGAACTCACCAGGTAGAGTCCCGGTCAGCCAAGGAGGTTTTGTGTACTCACCCCTCAGGGTCCATGTGCAGGAAGGTGCCAATAACCAGAGGGAGTTCAGATTTGATGATGAACAGGTAACTGGACATAGCTGGTGCAGATGGAGACTATCAGGATTCCCCCCGCTCTGCGTCAGACCACCCAGAGAAAAGCCCACCTCATTCCACCCTCTTCCCCCTAGTTGACCCTCCCCAAGTCCTCACCCCCAACATTGTGCAGACAGATGATGACGGCCACCACCACTTTCCCAGCAGGCCCGAACGCCCTCTGTCCCAGCTGCTCATAGGCTCGGATGCCTGCAAAGGGGGAGGCAGGGAAGAACAGCCTGTGAGTTTGGGGAAGCCAGGCTAGGTGAGAGAGGTGTGCTTCGGCTGTGACTAACAGAGGACTCAGGTGAGGACTGTGCAGCTTAGGGTAGAATTTCTGAGTAGAATCCGGCAGATGGTATCTGAGGCCAGGGAGACATTAAAAGCTGAGAGTAAAGTGTTGGGGTTTGGGAGGCAGACTATGAACTGAGGGAGAGAATCCTGGAACCTTGGACATCGGGGGTCTGAGGATTTCAGAACTGGTTTCCAGGTTAAGAGGACCCAAAGACTGAGGGATAGGAGTTAGAGGTGGAATGGAGTAGTCTAGGAGTGGTCTGGTGGGGAAGGTCCTAGGTCAGACTACGGGATGGATAGTAGGAGTTGGGAAGTGATGATCTAGGAGCCCAGATAAAGACTGAGGGCTAGGGATGAATATGGAATCTGTCACATGGGAAGTTGAGTGTGGGAACTGGAGTGCTGAGTTTAGGGTCTGAGGTCAGAGTAGTCTTGCCCAGAGTCAGATTTGAATTGCAATCAGACATTAGGAAGTAGATCTGGGTCTGGAGCTCAAGATCTGAGCTGAGGTCTGGATTGGAATCTGGAGTCTGAGGTCAAGAGAGGATGAGATGAAAATGGGGACCTAGGACGGGAGTCTCACCGACAACACTGGCGCAGGTCAGCAGGAGGTGGATCGAGTAAGAGGACAGGAGGGCAATGCACAGCAGCAGGGCCCTGGAAGAGGGGGCATAGCTCAGTCTTGGCCCAGGCCTCCCATTTCGCCGGGCACACCACTGACCACCCCCCAAAGGCTACCTATAGACTCACAGAAAGAAGATGACTCCCGTGTGGGCCATGGCATAAGCCAGCCCCAGGATGCCGCTCCCCATGATGGCATTGCTGAGGTTGAACACGGACATTCCGAATGATGTCTTCCCCTCAAACTGTTGGCAAGGGGCAAAGTCCAGCACACATCGGGGAAGGGGAAAATGGGACAAGAGACTAGAGCTGGAGCCAGGGAAGGAAGGGCAGGAAGATTAAGACAGCTGAGAAGGGAGACATCCAGGAGGAGTGATGGGAAGCAAGAGGAAGCTGAAAGAGAAAGAGAGTTCATGGGAAGAAACTGGAAACATAGCTTCGAAAAGAAAATGTAGGAGAAAGTCTGGAGGGAGCAGCTGGAAATGCAAGGGGGCTGCGGGGGAGGATCTGGAGATAAGAAACAAAAGAAAAGAGGAGGGGAACAGTAGGGGGCACAAAGCCTAAGAGACTATTTAGGGAGGCAGGGGCAATAGGTGAGAAAGGAGAAAGTAGGCAATAGAGAGAGTAGAGCGGGGGTACTTGGGGAAACGGAGTATCTGGAGATGGCAGCGACTAAGGAGCCAATAGCTGGGGCAGGGAGATAGCTAGGCAGGAGAGCAGCTAGGGAGGAGAAGGAGTTGGAATCAAGATAGGGGAGGTGAGACTTCAACAGAACCTGTGGGCTTACTTACATCCATGAACTGGACAGGTTTCCTCCCAGGAGCAGTACCATGGGTGGGCAGGAAGCCCTCACGTTCCTGCCTGTAGCTGGATAGATGGGGCAGGAAACCGAGGCTCATGAAAAGGTAACCCCGACCTCTCCCCCACAAACCTCCTTGGAGTCCCCCACTCACCCCTCAGCACCCGCAGAGAGGGCTCCGTTCATCTTTGGATCCTGAATTTCCATCCTGCTGGCAAAGAAATGGGATAGGAGGGTCAGGAAAGGAGCAAAGGGGACTAGAAAGTGAGGAGGGTTAGAGGAAGGGGAGAGGAGACCGACGGATGGAAAGGCAGAGAGACAAACCGGAACAGAGAGAAATGAGGGGCAAAGGAGAAAATGGAGAGTTGAGAAAGGTAGGAGAGAGAGAAAGAGAGATGAAGATCAGGGGAGGAGAAACGAAAACAACCTCTCAGAAAGACCCGGAGAAAAGAAGGCAAAGAGAGATAAATAGAGGGAGGGAGAGACACGGAAAGATACAGAGAGACCCACCCCACAGCACATGAAATGGCCATTTGGAGTAGGAAATAGACTTTCCTCCCACAAGGCGAACTCTGTCTCTCACGGTGTCTGCCTTTTTCTGTCTCTCTGTCCCCGATCTCCCGCCCCCACCTCCCTCCGGCTGGCTCTTAGCTGGGACACGTGTCACCTGTCTGCCCCACCCCTCCTAGCGCCGCCCTGCCCCCCCAGCTTAGAGACCCCAGCCCCAATGCTGCAAACTGCTTTTAATTTCAGTTCTAAATATCTTCACCAGAGACTGCAAATTGAAGTGCCCCTCTTCCTGGGACAGAAATGACTGACCCATATGCAAGTGTGACTGGGTAGTGGAGCGCTTTCAGTCCTCAGGACTACAAAGAAAAAAGAAACTGACCCAGGGACTCCCATTGAACTTCCCTTCAAGGTTCTAGAGAAATTTTCTATGATCCCCTGTCAATTCTTAAACTCTCTTCTCCTGGAAGAAATGGTTTGGGAGACATTTCCAGACTTGGAACACTTTCTGGGCTTGGAGTACCTCAGAAACCAGTAAGACTTTAAATATTTCCCCCTCCTGATAACGAGCTGCCAACAAGACCCAAGTCCCCTTCCCAGGTCCTCACGTGTTTCTCAAGGTTAGAGTGGCTTTGCAATCTCTATGCAAACCTGGAAACTCTGTCTTTTTTAATTAGCATTTGTAAATTGTAGAAAATAGTGGCTTTCATTATGACATTTCATATATGTTTGAAATATGCTTTGATCGTCTTCATTCCCCTATTGCCGTATCCTGCTCTGCTTCCCACTGTTTTCCTTCCTCTACCTCCAAGCCCTCCTTCTGCTTTCATGTATTATCTCTACTGTTTTCCTTTTTACTTTATTATTGTGACATGTATACATACATATATAAATACAACCTGCTGAGTCTCTTTAGTGTGGCTTGAATGTATATGTTTTCAGGACTGACCACTGGTATTGCATAATCAATTGAGGAGCTCATCCCTGAGGATGACCGATTCTCCCTCCTTCAACAGTCACTGACTGCCTGTAACAATTATGACTTCATTTACAACAGGGCCTTTTGCCATTTTCCCCATCTATATGAACTGATGTCATTGTATAGGCAACCATACTATGGAAAGTGTATGAGTGTAGCTTCCTTGTTGGATATAGTCTCTCAGCCAAAGCCCTGAACCTCTTATTCTTACCACCTTTCTGACCCCCCCTTCTATGATGTTCTTCAAGCCTTAGATGTAAAGGTTGTGTTGTATGTGTATCAATTGGGAATGAGCACATGATGGTCAGTTACTTGTTCTCTGCATTTTGATCAGTTATGGCTTCCTATAATGCTCTCCTTCTGCAGCAAAAGAACTTTCTTTGATGAAGAATGAGAGTTACACCTGCCTGTGGTTAAAAGGATAACTACTTAGAATGCAAATCGAAATTATACTGGTATCAGAAATGGGCACTAGTGCTTTCTCCTCTGGGTTCCATGACCTTACTAGCCATGGGAAAGTTGGCTAGGTTTACAGTGCCAGGCTTGAATTCTCTCCTGTTGATAGCCTTAAGTCCAATTAGACAGTTGTTGATTACCCCCAAAATAGAAGTGCCACTATTGCACTTTTGAATGCATCTGGGAGGCAAACAAGAACAATGACAATAAGCCTATATTGTTTTAGGAGTCTCTTGCACTTCCCTGAGCAATGACTTGTAAGGAAGCTTCTCAATTCTGAACTGAGGATTTTGTTACATAGACTATGGCCCTTGTAAGAAGCGTTATCACCCCTAATGGTGTAACTTCATTTAAATGTGTATGAGTGTGTGTATGCATGTATTTGTGTGTGTGTGAGTGTGTGCGTGCGTGCTTGTGTAATTGTGTAATTTGGGGGGGGGGGTTTCAAGACAGGGTTTCTCTGTAGCTTTGACTGTCCTGGAATTTACTCTATAGACCAGGTTAGTCTCAAACTCACTGTGATCCACCTGCCTCTGCCTCTGCCTCCTGAGTGCTGGGATTAAAGACGTGGGCCACCATTGCCCAGTTTATCACATGTAATTTTAGGTAAATATAAAATAATAATTGCCTGTGACTTTTTCAAGCATATTTAGTGTCATTTATCCCTCCTCTTTCCCTCTCCCGCTGTAATGCCCTCCTCCACAGTTAAACCCCCCTTTTCTCGTTTCCCCCTCATAGAACACCTATGACCTGCTATTTCTCTCTTTAGAGCTCTCTCACCCTTCATTCCCTGTCTTGGTCCTCCTCCTTTTTTTCTTTCCTGGTTTCTTTGGTTATACCAGGTTATATACTCATATTCAAAAATTCAGAACTAGTAACCACAAAGAAAAGAGAGCATGTGAAGTTTGTCTTTCTGGGTCTGGTTACCTCACTTGGCACAGTATTCTCTATTACCATCCATTTACCTACAAACTTCATGATTTCACTTTTCTTTGCAGCTAAATAGTATTCCATAATGGATATGTATCACATTTTCATTAATCCATTCATCAGGAGAGGACATTTAGGTTGTTTCTATTTCTAGCTAGAAATTGCTGCATGCGGGTGACAGTAGTGTGACTTGGTCTGTTTGTGGAACTCATGGCAGTGAGACCAGGATCTATCCCTGACATATGAGCTGGCTTTTTGAAGCCCATTCCCTATGGAGGGATGCCTTGCTCAGACTTGATGCAGGGGGGAGGGGCTTGGTCTTGCCAGGCTTTGTTGACTCCCCATGGGAGGCCTTACCCTTTCTGAGGAATGGATGGGGGTGGGCTGGGGGGAGGGGTGGGAAGCAGGAGGAGGGGGAGGGGTAACTGTAGTTGCTATGTAAAATGAATAATAATAATATAAAAGAATTTCAATGAGTATTGAATAGAGTTGCAATGAACAGGAAGTTGAGTGAAAAAGTCCACAGAATGGGTGAGGATCTTTACCAGCTACACAAAAGGACACGAATACTTGGGTAAAATGGACAGGACTAAGATACCCAGTCCTTTGCATATGCCAAGGAGTGGTATAGCTGGATCACATGATAGATTTCTTTTTAGCTTTTTGAGAATTCAAAATTCTGATTTCCACCAATTCCATCAATAGCGAATAACGGAAGTTATCTCTTACTCCATATCCCCTCCAGCATTTATTGCCAGTTTTCTTGATAGCCATTCTGACTGGAGTAAATGAAATCTCAGAGTAGTCTTGATTTGTGTTTCCCTAATTGCTAAGAATATTAAACACTTTTGAAGATATTCCTTAGCCATTTTTATTTTTTCCTTTGAGAACTCTCTGATCCATACCCCTTCCGTTTTTCAATTTGAGACAAGGTCCTAGCTACTGAGAGCTCGTTATGTAGACCAGACTGGCCTCAAACTCATAAGAGATCTGTCTGTTTCTGCCTCTCAAGTGCCACCATGACTAGCTTCATAGCCCGGAAAAAAAAAAAAAAAAAAACCTGGGTCATTTGTTTTCCTGACTTTGAGTTCTTTATATATTCTGGATATCAATCCTCTACCAAGTGTATAGCTGGCAAAGATCTTTTCGCATTCTGTGGACTCCATCTTTGCTTGTTTCCTTTCATGCAGAGACACTTTTTAGTTCTATGAGGTCCCACTTGTCAATTGCTGGTTTTAACTTCTCAGCAATGGAGTCCTATTCAGAAAGCCCTCTCCTGCTCCTAGCCTGTACCATGCTGCCCATGTTTTTTTCTGGCAGTTTCAATGTTTCAGATTCCACGTTTAGGTCTTTGCTCCACTTGGAGTTAATTTTTCTGTGGAGTGATAGATACAGATCTAATTTCGTTCTTCTACATGTGGGCATCCGGTTTTCCAAACACCATTTGTTGATGTTGTCTTTTCTCCAGTGTAATTTTTTTTGGGCATCTTTGTCAAATATCAGATGGCTATAGTTAATGTGAACTCGTGTTTAAGTCCCCTATTATACTCCGTTAGCCAACACAGTTTTATTACTATATGTTTTAATTTGCTTTCCGATGCTGTGGCCAAATGCCATGACCAAAAGCAACATGGGTGGGAAAAGGTTTATTTCATATTAATTAGAACTCTCAGGTCACAGTTTACCATAAAGAGAAATCAGGGCAGGAATCTGGAGGTAGGAAGGAACTGAAGCAGAGGCCATAAAGAAATGCTACTTACTGGCTTGCTTCTCTTGGCTTGCTCAGCTTGTTTCTTTACACCTGTTCTGTGGCGGGACCACCCACAGTGAGATGGGGCCTCCCACTCTAATCATTAATTGAGAAAATGCCCTCATAGTTTTGCCTATAAGCCAATATTATGGAAGCCCTTTCCCAATTGAGGTGCCTTTTTTCTAACTGACTCTATCTTGTGAAAAACTGACACGAAAATAACAAAAACACTATAGCACCATGATATACATTGAGGACTGAAATGATAATTCCTCCAGTTCTTCTTGCTCAGTAATGTTTTGGCTATCTTGTAGCTTTGTGTTTCCCTAAGAATTTTAGGATATTTTTTCTATTTCTGTGAAGAATGTTGTGGGGATTTTTATTGGGGTTGCATTGAATCTGTAAGTTGCTTTTGGTAAAATGGTCATTTTTTACAATGGTATTTCTACCAGTCTATGAGCATGGGAGATCTTTCCATTTTCTAGTGCCTTCCTCAATCTCATTCTTCAGAAACTGAAGGTTTTCATTATAGATGCCTTCTCTCCCTTGGTTATGTTTATTCTTAGATATTTTTAGGCTGTAATGAATGGGATTAGGTCTATGATCCGATTTCTCAGTATGCTTGTTGTTGATGTATAGAACGCCTACTAATTTTTTAAAAGTATTCATTTATTTATTATATATACAATACGCTGTCTGTGTGTATGCCTGCAGACCAGAAGAGGGCACCAGACCACATTACAGATGGTTGTGAGCCACCATGTGGTTGCTGGGAATTGAACTCAGGACCTTTGGAAGATCAGTCAGTGCTCTTAACCTCTGAGCCATCTCTCCAGCCCAAGCCTACTAATTTTTAAGTTGATTTTGTTTCCTGGCACTTTACTGAAATTGTTAATAATTTCTAGAAGTTTTCTGGTGGAATTTTTGGGGTCTCTTATGTATAATATCATATTGTCTGCAAATAAGGATAATTTGACTTCTTTTCCTGTTTGCATCCCTTTGGTTCCCTTCTCTTATTACTCTAGCTAGTGCTTCAAGTATTACATTGAAAAGGAGTGGGGATAGTGAATAACTCTGTCCCCTTCCTGATTTCTATGGGATTGCTTTGAGTTTTTCTCCATTTAGGATAATGCTGGCTGTGGATTTATCATATGTGGCTTTATTGTGTTGGGGCATGTTCCCTTCAGTCCTGCTCTCTAGGGCTTATCATAAAGACGTGTTGGGTTTTGCCAAAGTTTTTTCCTGCATCTGCTGAAATGATCATGTGTTTTTTGTCATTAAGTCCATTTGTATGGATTATTGCATCTGTTGACTTAGGTATTTTGAAGCCTCCCTGTATCTCAAGGATAAAGCCAACTTAATTATGATGAATGATCTTTTTGATATATGCCTATATTGGGCTTGCATTTTATTGAGGATTTTTTGCATCTTTGTTCATCAATAATATTAGTCTATAGTTTTCTTTCTTTCTTGTGTCTTTATATGGTTTGTATATAAAAGTTATACTGACTTCATGGAAGGAGTTTGGAACTGTTCCATTTTGGTTTGGGGGGGTTATGCTGTTGTTTTGTTTTTTGTTTTGTTTTGTTTTTCAAGTCAGGATTTCTCTACATAACCCATCCTGGCTGTCCTGGAACTCTCTTTGTAGATCAGGCTGGCCTCAAACTCATAGAGGTCCACCTGCCTCTGCCTCCTGAGTGCTGAAATTAAAGACGTGCACTACCACAGCCTGGATTTTCTTTCTTTTTTTAAAAAAAAATAATTTAAGACGTATTGGCTGTAGATCTTCTTTGAAAATGTGGTAGAATTCTGCTGTGAATCCGTCTGGGCCTGGACATTTTTTAGTCAGAAGGCTTTCTATTACTGTTTTCATCTCTTCATTGGTTTAAATTGTCAATCTCTCTTAGTTTAATTTTTGTGATTTGGATGAACCTAGAAATTGTCCTTTCTTTTATGTTTTCCAAATTAATGGAGAATAAATTTTTTAAAGTACTCCCTTATAATATTTTGAATTTCAAAGTATCTTTTTGGTCTGCAGATGGCCATTTCTAGGTGTAACCAGTGAGTAGCCAGTTAAAGAATGTTAGCTGGCCAGGCATGGTGGCACACACCTTTAATCTCAGCACTTGGGAGGCAGCAGCAAGCGGATCTCTGTGAGTTCAAGGGCAACCTCACACTCCACACAGTGAGTGTCAGGCCAGCCATAGTTATAAAGTAAGACAAACAAACAACACAAAACAAAGAACAGTGAAGCCAGCATCTTCAGTTTCTCACCTGAGTAGGGTGTCTATGGCTGGGGAAATCTCTTAAGTTTCTTTTAGCATCCACTAGCTACGTTATGTAAAATAGTTGCTTCAAAAACCAAAGGAGTCAACAGTGGAGGGAATTAACTATAAGAAGAGATCTATAACAAACCTACTAAACTACCTGTACTAAGTCGGGCGTTGGTAGTGCATGCCTTTAATCCCAACACTCAGGAGGCAGAGGTAGGTGAAAATCTGTGAGTTCAAGGCCAGCCTGGTCTACAGAGCCAGTTTCAGGACAACCAGGACTGGTACACAGAGAAACCCTGCCTCAAAAAAAAAAAATCAAAAAAAATCCAACTATCTGCACTTTATGATGCCTTTTCATGGAGGTCTGGTATTACCTCTTTAGCCTAATTTTAAAAAAGTGTATTGACCTTATGTAATAAGGTCTGATGCACAGAAAACAGTATGTAAACACAGAACCAGGCAAGAGAAGAATCCTTGGATTTCTTGGATGCACAAGATTGAGTGTTGCCCATTACTGAGGGAGTATTTGTTAAGTCAAGAGAGTTCAGAACGGGGAGAAGACAGATCACATCTTTGTATGCCTCAGTTTATCTGCACAAAGAGATGTGCACGATGAACAGGGGCCCAGAATAACTGAGAGCTAGTCGGGGAGAAGGAAAGAATGAGCAGAAGTTCTGGGAAAGGCAAGGGACAGGAAAGGTGGGGGGCCAGAATCCCAGGAATAAGTTAAAGAGTCCCATAAAGAAGATGGGCCATGGGGGCTGGAGAGATGGCTCAGTGGTTAAGAGCATTGCCTGCTCTTCCAAAGGTCCTGAGTTCAATTCCCGGCAACCACATGGTGGTTCACAACCATCTGTAATGAGGTCCTGGTGCCCTCTTCTGGCCTGCAGACATACACACAGACAGAATATTGTATACATAATAAATAAATAAATATTTAAAAAAAAAAGAAGAAGAAGAAGATGGGCCATGAGGAAGGACCCTGAGAGTAGGACAAAAGCCTGGAGAGATGGCTCAGAGGTTAAGAGCATTGCCTGCTCTTCCAGAGGTCCTGAGTTCAATTCCCAGCAACCACCTGGTGGCTCACAACCATCTGTAGTGAGATCTGGTTCCCTTTTTTGGCCTGAAAGAATACATGCAAGCAGAACACTGTATATGTAATAAATAAATAAATAAATAAATATTTTTTTTTAAAAAAAGTGCAGAAGATCCACCAGGACCCCGACAGTAGGGTGACATATAAAGGGGCCACCAGAATGCTGCTATGAGGACAAAGCTGGGAGGGGCCCCCAGACCTCCAACACAATGTAAAATTGATGAGAGAAAAGCGAACATGAGGGTGGGAAGAGACACAGTTGGACATAAGCTGAGCATCCTAAAGATCAGAGAACAAATGGGAAAGTTAATGACAGACAGGCACTAGGTAAAGGAGTGTCTATGCAATGGAGGGCTTACTATTATTACAATTTTAGAGGAAGTTGTAGAAAAGGGATCATAGAGTTACAGGTAATTTTAATAGAGGTATTATAGATCTCTTTAAAGTTAATCCCACTAAGTAGATTTTGAGTTTTGATCACAAAAATGTTGTCACAGGGACTGGAGAAATGATGCAGCAGTTAAGGGCACTAGTTGCACTTCCAGAAGACCCGGGTTAGATTCCCAGCATCCACATGGTACCTCACAACTGTCTGTAGCTCCAGGTCTAGGAGATTTGACTCCTCTTTCTGGTCTCCCAGTGCTCATATATAATGCAGAAGCATACACACTGGCAAAACACCCATATACATAAAGTAAAAATAAATAAATCTAAAAAACAAAATGCTATCATATATACAGGAAGGTACTAGACTGACTATTTAAAAGGCTAAGATAGCCCAACTAAGATCCTAAGTAATAGAGAAGAGGGTGCCCGAGCTGGCCTTACCCTGTAGCCAGACTGATGAATATCTTAAATATCATCATACAACCTTCATCCAGAAACTGATGGAGACAGAAGCAGAGACCCACATGGGAGCACTGAACTGAGCTCCCAAAATCCAGTTAAAGAGTGGGAGGAGTGAGAATATGAGTAAAGAGGTCAAGACCATGATGGATTCATCCACTGAAACAGTTTACCTGAGCTAATGGGATCTCACCAACTCCAGCCAGACAAGGAAGGAACCAGCACAAGACCAAACTAGTTCCTCTGAATGTAGATGACAGTTGTATGACTGGGGCAGACTGCGAGGCCACTGGCAGTGGCACCAAGATTTATCCTTACTCTCTCTGAGGAGTGGATGGAGGTGGGGGGGGGGGGTGAAGGGAATGAGAGGAGGGAAGGGAGTGGGAACTTGGATTGGTATGTAAAATGAAAAAAGACAGCTTATTTTCTTTTTAAAAAATTAAAAAGTCTGGGGCTGGGGAGATGGCTCAGTGGTTAAGAGCACTGATTGCTCTTCCAGAGGACCTGGGTTCAATTCCCAGCCACCACATGGCAGCTCAAAACTCTCTGTAATTCTACTTCCAGGAGACCCAACACTCATGGCAAAACACCAACGTACATAAAAAATAAAATAAAAATATAAAAATTTTTTTAAAAAAATTAAAAAGTCAAAAAGAAGACTAAGATAGACTAGGCAGTGGTGGTGCACGCCTTTAATCCCAGCACTCAGGAAGCAGAAGCAGATGAGATATTCTAACTTAGAAGAATTCATGTATGGGTACCCCCAAAATAAGATAGAGAACCTGGGTAAACGAGGTTATGCCAGAAGGTGCTGAAATTATCTTTACTTGTAAATTTATCAGACTTAAGATTAGTCATTTTTAATCGCTGAAGAATAACTCAGCAAAAATTTAAATATTTAGGATTTAAGAAGTCTAAAAGTATGGCCCTTTCCCATAGCTAAATATACAGGACTGAAGGTCATAGGCACAGTGAAATTTTGTATAACCAACCAAATTTATATAGATTTACGTTGTTGTCCCATGAAGTGTCTAGGATCACTATGAAATTTAGCCCATGGGAAAATATAAAAACAGTATTTGGAGAAATCTAATCACAGGGTTTTAAAATCTCATTTAGTGTTAGGCAGTGGTAGCACACGCCTTTAATCCCAGCACTCAGGAGACAGAAGTAGGCAGATCTCTGTAAATTTGAAGCCAGCCTGGTCTACAGCGCAAGTTCCAGGATAGCCAGAGCTCACAGAGAAACCCTGTCTTGAAAAAAAAAAGAGAGAAAGAAAGAAAGAAAGAAAGAAGAAAAAGGATCTCATTTAGTAAAAGGATAAAATAAAATTCTCATTTTTTTTACAACAACTCGAATGTGCTTGGTGCCCACAGGGGTCAGAAGAGAGCATCAGATCCCACTGGAGTTACAGATGGTTGTGAACCACGATGTGGGTATTGGGAATGAAACCTGGGTCTCTGCAAGAAGAACCAGTGCTCCCAACCACTGAGCCTAAGCTCCAGCCCTAAAATCTATGTTTTTGCAAGATAGTTTTTGTAAACACTACTAAGATTTGATAAGAATTAGTAAGAGAAGATCAATACTTAAGATGATCTTGTTGTAAATAGAGAATTGGGCTTCAATTTTATCTGGATATACCAGATATTAGAAGTTAAAATAGTTAGAACTATATTATAACCATCCTTTGTAAATTTTATGTAAAAATCTTTTTATGGGAGCTGGAGAGGTGGCTCAGAAGTTAAGAGAACTTGACCGCTCTTCCAGAGGACCTGGATTTAATTCCCAGCAATCACATGGTGGCTCACAACCATCTGTAATGGGATCTGATGCCCTCTTCTGGTGTGTGTGAAGACAGAGCACTAATATACATAAAATACATGAATAAATAAATCTTTTTTAAAAGTCTTTTTATGTAAAAACATTTTCCTTTAATATTTTTACCAATTATGTACTTTATATTTTGTATCTGTTTAAATGTAATAGCTTTTAAAAACCAATTATATTTTATATTTATATTTGGAGAAAGCCCCAGTTCAGTTCCCAGCACTCACATATCAGCTAAAAACTTCCTATAATCCTAGTTTCTAGTTTCAAAGGGTCCACTGTCCTCATCTCTGTGGGCAATGTACACCTGTAGTACACACACATACATGCTGGCAAAGCACCCATACTCATAAAATAAATCTTATGAGACAAGAAGATATATACACTGTATCTCAAATGTTTAACAGTACAGAAAAGTATAGTGATCATTTTAAATATGCTGAATAGGAAAGCTGTATATGCAGTTTTTAAAAATTAAGTCACCTTAATATGTTTACATATATATCTATCTAGTCATACATGTTAGTACACATTCACATACATTTAAAAAACAAGGTTTATTCATTTTATGTGTGTGTTTGCTGGCATGCATGTTTGTCACATGCATGCTTGGTACTTGTGGAGGCCTGAAGAAGTCATCAGATCTCTTAGAAGTGGAGTAGCACAGTTGTGAGCCCTCATATGAGAGCTGAGAACTAAACCCAGGTCCTCCGCAAGAGCAGCAATCCTTTAACTGCTGAGCCATCCATCTTTCCAGCTCCTTATGCACACACACAATTTTTATTGTTTGTACTTGCGTGTGTGTGTGCAGATGACCATGGAGGCTAAAGGTGTTGGATCCCCTGGAGCTGCAGTTAGTAGTTACAGATGGCTGTGAGCTACCTGATGTGGGTGCTGAGATCCGAGTTAAGGTTCTCCGGAAGAACAGTGGGTGCTTTTCACCACCTCTTGTAACTACCTCCTGTGTGGAACACATCTTTAAACCGGGTACTCTATTTTCTTAACAGTGGCCACTGATTTTATGAAACATAAAGACAGTTTATACATGTAACACAGAACACTTATGAACATAGATAACAAGCAGCAGAAGTAAACAAAAATGATATCACATTAGCTGGGTGGTGGAGGCGCACGCCTTTAATCCCAGCACTCAGGAGGCAGAAGCAGGTGGATCTCTGTGAGTTTGAGGCCACCTGGTCTACAAAGAGAGTTCCAGGACAGCTAGGACTACACATAGAAACCTTGTCTTGGAAAAAAATAACACATTAAAATAACATGATCAAATGCAATCACTGAAGGGCAAAAATCGTGTGAAACTTTTATATCTGAGCAGACTGTGGGCATTTGGGAAACAAAGGTACAGCTGGGAGTTAGTTTGGGCAGTTTAACCCCGCCCCCTTCTAGAGCACCTTATCTATTGCAGCTTGGCTGAGAGACCTCTTGCGGGGGGGGGGG